>NW_020837945.1:1370284-1576411 GCF_003676395.1 Aethalodelphis obliquidens | reverse complement strand
ACACACACACACACACACACACACACACACACACACACACACACACATCTAAGCGGCCAATAAACCCAAGACGAGGTGTTCAGCCTCGTTAACTGGGGGGAAATGCAAGCCAAGCCCACAATCAGAGCGCCACCCCAACCAGAGTCACCCGGTGACCACAGCTGAGAGGGCTGGCCCTACGAAGTGTCCACGAAGAAAAGGAGTCACAGAAATGGAATGCGGAAGGAGTGTGACCTGGTACAACCACTTTGAGAATGAGGCTGCTCTCACCTCCTATGACCTAGAAATTCCTCTCCAGAGTGCAGACTCACAGATATATGTGCACATGTGCACCAAGAGACATGTCAAAGAATTTTTTTTTTTTTACTGTTGATGTCATGACTTAGAAGACTAGCTTCAGAATCTAGGTAGCAACCAATATGCAGAGCAACTTAAAACAAATTACAACAATCCCCGTATGTGTCAACTTCTGGAAAAACATGGGGAAATAGCAGGTGAAATGTCACTGGATGTGATTAAGGAGTTTTATATTGTAACATGTGGCAACTCTCCCAAAACGGACAGAGAATGGGCTCTGACCAAGGATACTAGCTTAAGCAAGAGTAAGGAGGAGAATTCGCCAGTACCACTGCTGAAGAGTCTCGATGAATCTAAATCTTGTAAGACAAAGGACAATCTAAGTATTTCTCCATTGTCATGAAAATATTGTTCTGACTGGTGGTTTAAAAGTTGGTCATGTGTCTCTATTTTGCTATATAATGTTTTTCTGTTTTGTTTTGTTTTGATTTGTTTATTTATTTTTGGCTGTGCTGGGCAGCGAGCAGGGGCTACTCTTTGTTGTGGTGCGTGGGCTTTTCATTGCGGTGGCCTCGCCCGTTGCAGAGCACGGGCTCTAGGCACGCGGGCTCAGTAGCTGTGGCGCTCGGGCTTAGTTGCCCCGCAGCATGTGGGATCTTCTGGACCAGGGCTCGAACCCATGTCCCCTGCATTGGCAGGCGGATTCTTAACCACTGTGCCACCAGGGAAGCCCCTATATAATGTTATAGTTACAATTCTAATCACAGAATCACTCAATTCCAGGTGGTATTTTTCTCTTTGCGCTTGCTTCATGGAGATAGCTGAAGCTCTGAGGAGCTAGACAAGCCACAGGGCAATGGCTTGAGCACCCACACTTGGCCAATATGACCAGAAGTAGCCAACCACTAATCACATATCAACTAACGAATATCAATTACACTTCCTCTCTGCAAAGCTATTCCAGGCAGTGGGGGTGTCGTGGTGAATGAGACAGACAAGGTCCTGCCTCCAGCGAGCTTCAGTTCTAGTGGCGGAAGACAGGCAGTGAGCACGGAGACATATAAACACAGAGTGTTTCAGATAGTGATGAGCGCAGTGAAGCACACAGAGAAGTGCCAGCAAGCTGTGGCCAGGCGGTCAGGAAAGGCGTGCTGGGCAGGGGGCACTGAAGGGGGGCGTAACTGACACGGAACAGTATATTAATTTCAGGTGGACAACAGAGCGATTCCGTAACTGTATCTGTGGTGAAATGATCAGCACAACGCGTCTAGCTGACGTCCGTCACCACAGGTCTCGTGCTGAGAACTCTTAAGACCTACTCTCTTAACAACTGTCAAACGCACAACACAGAGTTATTTACTACAGTCCCACGGCACACGGCATCCCCAGCACTTCTCATCTTCTGTAAGAAAAAGCCCCGCGCCAGATTAGGGCGGATGAATTGCAAAGTGCTAAAGAGGGGCGGAGGATAGAACGTCGGTGGGAAAGGGAGCGGGGCACCTGGAGCCTCGAGGAGGAGCTTACACCAAAAAGAGCTGGCCTTATTTCTCCTTTGCAGAGATCCCCTGGGAACTCCCCACCATGACACCCTCCTTTCAGGGTCACAACTGCCACCTCCAGCAGCCTGCCCACCTGCATCCTTGGTCAACAGCGGCATCTACTGGTCAGCAAAGAATTACAGCAACCGAGTTCTCCAGACGGAGGGAATGTTTCTGGATTACATTGTTTCCTTATTTTGTTTTTTGATTTTAAAACACACACCCACAACCATATAGTTTCATGTTTAATGATAAAAACAACTTCAAAAAGAGAAACAAAATCTTAACAATATCAGAGAAATTTCCAATGACCATTCTTTGCCACTGATTCCTTGAGAATGTTAATTGGTTAATAAAAACACTGCTTTAAATAAATAGTGGCTTTAAAAATAGACACCATGCAAAATAAAATGTAAATATAAACTCTGACCAGTAGTCCTACTTCTCAGAATCCATCCCTCGGCAAGAAAAGACACATGCGTAAAGTTATTCATTTCAGGACTTTCTGTAATAGCAAAAAACAAACTGGAAACAACCCAAATGTCTATCAATAGGGGACCAGTCAAATTATGATACGTCTACTGATGGGACACTTTGCGGCTGTAAAAGGGAATGTTGAACACCTCTGTGTCCTAGTACAGAATGAACTCCAGGACATAGTTAATGACAAAAAGTGCAGAAGAGTGTATAACTAGGGTCTTTAAAAAAGAAGTAATTAAATGAGGTCATCGGGGTGGGCCCTAATCCAGTCTAACAGATGTCCTTATAAGAAGGAGATCAGGGCACAGACATGGACAGAAGGACAAATGCTGTGAGGACACACAGAGCGGGTGGCTGTCTACACGCCCAGGAGAGAGGCTTCAGGAGGGACCAGCCCTGCTGCAACTGGATCTCTGACTGCAAGGAAATAATTTCTGTGGTTTAAGCTCCTTAGCCTGTGGTACTTTGTTACAGCAGCCCAAGCAAACTAATACAGTGCCCAAACAACTGGATGGCCATTTGCAAATCATCTGCAAATAAACCTTGACCTTTATCTCATACCACATACAAAACTTTACTTGACGTGGATCACAGATTGAAACGTAAGAGCTGAGAGTATAAAGAAATCATAGGAGAAAAAACCTTAGTGATCTTATGTTAGGCAACACAGAAAGCAAGAAATGTTTTAAAAGTCAATCAATTGGATGTCACTGAAAATTTTAAAACCTTTGCTCTTTTAAAGGCAACGTTATGAAAATTACAAGGCAAACCACAGGAGCTGTCGTTCAAGGGACAGAGCCTTTCCGTCCAGCCTAGTGAAGGAGCTGCAGAGCCCTGCCACACAACCACATGCACACAGCTCATAACACTGCACTGTACACTTCAGATGGCAACAGGACAACAGTATGTGTTTCTTACCACAATTTTTTAAAAGGCAAGCTACAGTCTAAGTGAAAATATTTACAAAATATCCAACAAAACGTCCCTACCTGCATTATATAAAGAAGCTTTACAGCTTAATAAGGAAAGAGTAAACTCGATTAAAAATTGAGGAAAAGGGCTCCCCTGGTGGCGCAGCGGTTGAGAGTCCACCTGCCGATGCAGGGGACACGGGTTCGTGCCCCGGTCTGGGAAGATCCCACGTGCCGCGGAGCGGCTGGGCCTGTGAGCCACGGCCGCTGAGCCTGCGCGTCCGGAGCCTGTGCTCCGCAACGGGAGAGGCCACAACAGTGAGAGGCCCGCGTACCGCAAAAAACAAAGACAAAAAAACAAAAAAACTGAGGAAAAGATTCAAGACACATTATCAGAAAAGGTATATGGATGGCATATAAAAACATAAACTAAAACCACAATGACATGTCACTACACACCCAACAGAATGACTAAAAACTTTAAAACTGACTATACCAAGTGTCAGCAAGGAAGTGGAACTCTTGATACACTGCTGGTGGGGATGTAAAATGGTACAACCACTTGGGAAAACAGTTTGGCTACTTCTTAAAAATTAAACACACACCTCACATATGACCCAGGAATTTACTCAAAAGAAACAAAAGCACATGTCCACGGAAAGAAAGGTTCAACCCTAACCCTAACCCAAACGTTCACAGCACGTTTATTTGTAATAGCCAAGAACTGGAAACAATCCAAAGGTCCACCAACGGTGAATGCGGCAGCAAGCTGTGGTCCTGAAGGGCCTACGGACCCAAGCAACAACCTGGATGGACTGCAACATGGTTAGGCCGAGTGAAGGGCCTCTGACAAAGAAAGGACAAAACAACTACAGGAGTGACCGGAGGCAGACCAGTCATTGCCTGGGACCTGGGGGCGCAGGAGAGAGAAGGCCAAGCCAGATTACAAAGAGGCAGGAGGAGACCGGGGGGCGGTGGTTACTCAGCATGCTGACTGTGGCAATGGCTTCACAGGTGTGTGCACGTACATCCAAACTCATCAGATGTACGCTTAAACACATCAGCTTACTGTATGTCAATTATACCTCAATAAAACTGTTTTTAAAAGGGTGGCTAGAAAAAAAGACACCACAAAGGTTGAAAAGACAAAGCACAAACTGGGATAAAATACTTGTAACACATATAACCAACAAAGGATCAGGAATATAAAAAGGGATAGGGAATTTATAAAGAACTCCTACAAATCAGTAAGAAAAAGAAACCACACTACGGAAATCTGGGAAAAGATACGAACATTTCACAACGGGAAAACATGACAGGATGCTCACCTTCATTCATTAGTCATGATCTACAAACTAAAACCACAAGGAACCACATCACACCCACCGGGTGGGAGGAAACAGACCCCGCACAACACCAAGGTGTCGGTGAACACCCACAGCGATGCACGCGGAACACGCACACAGGGAAGCATCATCCAAAAGGCCGACCCGCGAGCGCTCCAGGGCTGCGTCACACTGTGCACAGGCACCAGAAATGTCCACAGCAACCAATTTGTACAATAAGCAAAGGCTGGAAATAACCTACATGCCCGGCAGTAAAGGACAAATTGTGACTTATTCATAAAATGAAATACTATGCAGCAGTGAAAACAGACACCGCTGTATGTTTCAACGTAAATGAATTGCAGAAAGAGTGCTGAGCAAAGATTCAATCTGCAGAATACACACTGTGCAATCCTATTTCCACTAAGTACAAACACAGGCAAAAGTAAATGTTGTGTAGGAGGATATTAAGTGACAGAACCATAAAGAAAAAGAAAAGAACAAGTCACACAAAATTCGGTGGTGGTAACTCCTGGTGGGGGTGGGAAGCAGCACAAAGCAGACTGCTCAGTTCCTGCTAACGCCCTACTTCTTAAGCTGGTGTCACAGGTACAGGTGTTCATTTCACTATTTCACCTGAAAGTACACCTTTTATATCCTTTACATACGTAACATACTTCACAATAAAGGATGCTTTAAAAAACTACAACGGGTTAATGACAGGGAAGGATGACAGTAATGGGAAGGACAGGCTGAGTCTGGTAGTTCAGAGAAGGCGTCTCCAGGGGGGCAGGGCAAGGAAGGGCCCACACCCCAAGAGGAGTGTGCTGCTGCAGCACCAAGTGGGGCTGGGGAGACGCGCCGGGGCGCAGGCGTCAGTGAGGTCAGAGGCGAGGGAAGGGCCAGAGCACACAGAGCCTGAGAAGTCACTGCAAGGGCTTCTGGACAGAGCGACCCGATCTGACTTTGCTGTGCTGAGAACAGAGCCAAGCGGGGCAAGAGAGAAGCAGACCGCCGTCAGGACTGGGCTGCAGTTACGCAGGCCGGAGGTGAGTGGCCTGAGCCAGCACTGGACTCTGGATAAATGAGTAAAGTCAAAAGGCAGGCCAACAGGTTACACTTGGATACAGAAGAAAGTGAGTCCTCGAAAGACCAATCTAAGGTTTTGAGCCCAAACAGCTGGAAGAATAAGGCCGCCACTGAGACAGGTAAGGCTGTGGGACAACGGTGCAGGAGCACAGCGGCTCAGTGCCACACGTGTAAGTTTGGAGTTCCTACTAGACACCGTACTGGGTTGAACAGCGTCCCCCAGAACCCGTGAAAGTAACCTTATTTGGAAACGGGGGCTGTGCAGATGTAATCAGGTTAAAATGAGATCACGCTGGATTAGGATGAGCCTAAACCAGTGACTGGTGTCTTCATAAGAGGGAAGACGACCACGGGAAGACAGGGGCAGAGACGGGAGTTCTGCTACCACTAGCCAAGGAGCACCGTGGGCTGCCAGCAACGCCCAGAAGCTGGCACAAGCAAGGAAGGATCCTTCCTAGAGCCTGTGCAGGGAGCTTGGCCCTGCCGACACCTTGATTTGGGACTTCCGGCCTCCAGAGCTGTGAGAGGATACACTTCTGTTGTGTTAAGCCCCTAGCTCGTGCTACTCTGCTACGGGAGCCCTGGCAAACTAATACCTAAGTCCATCTCTGATACTCCTAGAAAAGGCTAGACGATACACGAAGATGAAACATCGAGAAAAGATATCGGTTTAAGACACCTTGTTTCTTTTCCCATCTTTCTTTTTTTCTGGTTATAAGAACCTGAGCAAATCATTTTGTCTGTTATTCAATTTCCTATAAATTTGTAAAATTAGGGGCCTGAACGGAATCATAGCCAAGGTTCTACCACCTCTGAGTTTCTGCAGCTCTGTGACTATTCCAAATACAAGACAGGGGGCCTGAACCCCACCCAAATCTACCTAAACCCATTCCGCACAGAAGTTGCTTCTGTGAAGCCTACCTTTCTACTGGATGTGCCACCTTAAAATGTGGTAGGAGGGCAAACCAGACGCTAAGACACAAAAGACAAGAATCACTAAGTGGGATTTTATCATGTTCCTAAGATACCACATCAACAACCCCCGTCCCCAGCAACACACTGGAGTCATTTTCTACGGCTGATGTGACGATGACCACGAACTCAGTGGCTGAAAACAGCACCCACTGATGATCTCGCGGTTTCTGTGTGTCAGAGCCTGGGCACCGCACAGGCCACTTGGTTCTCTGCCGAGAGCCTCACAAGGCTGCCACCCCAAGTTCATTCAGAGGGCTGGCAGAACCCTGCTCCCTGCGGCTGCAGGACCGAGCCTCCAGGGCCCTCACCGCCGTCAGCCGGGGTCATTCGCAGATTCTAGAAGCCACCGTGGTCCTCAGCTCCTGGCCCAGCCACGGCAGGGGGTCCTCCTCCTGCTCTGGGTCTCCTGCCTCCCCTCTCCTGTCTCCTCTCCCAACTGGGGGCCTCACGTGACAATGGGGTTCCAGGACACTCTCCCCATCTTAATGTCAGCTCGTTAGTTACCTGTAAACAACATCTCCAAAGTCCCTTCACACGGTCCCAGGTCAGTGTGTGACTGAGTAACCGGGGGACGGGAGTCTTAGGGAGACACCTGTAGAGCTCTGTCTGCGACACACTCCAAAATGTCGTATATTTACACAAAAAAACACACATGATACGCTTCTGCGATACAGCTTCGGAAGTCAACTGCTATTTACGTTTTATTACTACAAATTGACAACATGGTTGAGATACCGGATGGGACTTTTTGTAAGCACAGAAAAGGGGAAAATATTAGGAAATACAAGCTCAACAATGCAAAGACTGGGCTGAAGCAGCCACCTAAATTCCCCATGCAGGGGTGTAACAGAGTCCTTCTCTACAGAAATGAGAAAACAGTACCTGCTGGCAGTCTAGAAACAGGGCCAAATAAACTAAAACAGATGCAGCGACACAGACCAGGATGGCAGGAAATGGCACGTGTTCCCAGACATCTGGCCCCCAGCCAGGTTTCCCATGAGGAGACAGAGGCAACGGCCCCCATCTCCAACCCTCTGTTCAGGGGGAACCATCTGTCCCCCCACTCTGCCCCCCAAAGTCTCCTCTAAATATACATTCTTACTCTAGAGAACGCTAGATGGTTATCTAGTGTTATCTAACCATTTATTTTAACGAGCCTGCATTTGCAACTCTGTGGTCTGCTCTAGCCAAACACTGACACCCCCTGCGCAGGGCCGCCAAGATGGTTTAGGAAACTCAGCTGCGTGCGTATTTACCAGTCAGCTTTACGACATTCGTTATTTTAGTTTACGTTCAAGTTTCTTCGGAAAGTGTCCTCAGTGTAATGACAACAGGAACAGCTCACGCTGCGGACAGCCAGCTGTCAGGTACCTGGCTAAGCACCCTCTTCACAGACGGGGAAAGGCAGAGGGCGACGTCCGAGGTCAAGGTCCACAACTAACAAGCAGAGGCAGGTGTGAACCCCCAGCAGGCTCCCTCCCACCTTGCGCCCAGCAAACACAGCGGCATCCATCCCCGGCTTCTCACAGCGACTCCTCCAAGGGAGCCTCCGCTGTAAAAGGGAGAACACGCTTCCCGCTTCTCCCCTTGCTTTCCCCAAACATCAGAAAATTCTGCGGGCTAAGAAAGCACGAAGGAGGCTCTTGCAACGCTACCCGGGAAGAATGGCAGGTGGCAGGGTCCCAAAACCCTGTTCCCTCGTTAAAGAGAAAACCCAAATCTGACCTTTCGCCTCCGCCTCATCAGTACGCGATTACCCTCCTAGGACGCTTCCCGCAACTTCTCACTAGGCCGGTGAGCTGTCCTCCGCCCGGCCCGCCGGCGTCCGCGAGGCTGGGTCGGGGAGCCCTCCGGTTACTGGCAGAGCCGGAGCCCAGGGTCCCCAGACCAGAGCCGCGACGGCGTCTCCCCGCCCGGGGTCGCGGGCGGCCGCCAGCGACCGCACGAAACGCGCCCCGACGGCGCACAGACTGGCCGGGCTCGGCGGCGGACCGAGTCCACGCCCCGCACCCGGACGTCGGGGCGGCCGCCAGCAGCGTGCGGGCGGGGTCGCGGGGCCCGGCGGGGGGCCGAGGGGCGGCGCGCGGCCCTGAACTCACGTTTGTACTCGGCCATCAGCCTCTTGAGCGCCGTCCCCGCCATCTTCCGGGCAACAGCTGCGCCGTCGGCCTCGCCTCCTCAGCGCTCCTCCCTCCCGCCCGACGCCAAGGCCGCTTCCGGGTCGCCGCGGGGGCACAGGAGCCCTTCCGGGACGCGAGGCGCGTGCGCGGGGCGGGGCGGGGCGGGGCCCTAAGCCGCTTTGTGGGATCAACGCCGCTTCCGGGGATCCGGATTCCGGTAGGGAACTCTGCAGAAGATCCCGGAGCAGCGAGCGCCCGCAGAGTGTGTGTGAACCGCCTGGTCCGTCCTCGTGGCCTCAGGGCGGCCCCGACGGCGGGGACGGGGATGGGGGATCGTGGACAGAGGATGGAGACGGCGGGGAGGGCGGACGAGGGGGGCGGTGGGCAGGGCTGGCCACTCGCGGGCCGGATGAGCAGATGTCGTTCAGACTATTTGCTGAAGGTACACCGTGGACGGTGTCGGGGCTCCCTCGCTGTCACCCGTGCAGTTCAGAGGAGGCGACTTTCGGGCCCAGCTGCAGTCAGAGCGAGAATCCACGCGGAACACATTTGGTGCCCCGGTGGCTACCCTCACACCGCTTTAGGTTTGAAAAAGTGAGATTGGCGATTGTGGCGGTTTTATGCCGTGTCGGTGTGGTTCTGGATTCCACTCGGCCAAGAGAGGAGCTTTGGGAGCTCGAGGTGGGAGCAGAGCAGCGGCCAGACCCCTCCCTCACCCCAGGTGTGGATGGGCTCCCCTCCCAACCGCCAGCCTGCTGACCAGCAGCTCCCAGAGGCAGCGGGTCCAGACTTCCCCACGGCCCCCTTGGCAGTCCCCCAGGCCACTGCTTCAGGAGGCCAGCAAGGGGCCATACACCGCCCCCCCCCCCCGCCCCCGCTGCTGCTCTGGCTTCTCCACTGAGTAATGTGCATCGGATAACTAGACTGGCGAGTCTTTTTTTCGTAACATTCATGGTGGTTCTACTGACTGGCCCACTGATCTATCTGTTGATCTATTTATTTATGCCTCTTAGAACCCCATTCTTACTTCAGAGAAAGTCAGCACATTTAGTGCTTTGTGGCAAGGATATATACACCTTTTAAAAAAGCAAAGTTTTTATCTTCACAACACATATCCAACGTACTCCTCTATAGAATTTCTATGTAATGTCCTGTATAATTTTTTAGCGCAGTACACAACTCATCTGTCTCCCGTAACCAGAAACATGTCCCATGAGGGCAGGGTGTTCTCTTCTCGTGTGTTCCTGGATGCAGCCTCAGTACCTGGACGTGGCAGGAGGTATCTGTCGAGTTGAATAAAATTAAACAATTCGCACAAACCTCACAATGGTGCATATTTTGCGGTAGAGGTGTCACAAGAATTCAGTCTGACACTGTCTTTTCAAATGACCATGGTGATTTATAAAAACAACACAGTACTTGTAGACAGTTCCAAAGAGTAATGGATTTGCACAAATACTCATGCGCTTCACCTGTTCAAGCAGTTGCCCTCTCTGCAATCAAACCACACCCCACTCCCCAAGCCGGTCAGGGGTCAGAGGGTGTGGTTCCCATGGAGACTAAAGGAAAACTCCACTCGGTCACCTAAAGGAAGTGTGGGTGATGAAAAGCATCGTCATCAACATTATGACGCTCAGACAACAGCACCTGTCAGATGCTGGGTATTTTCTTAGCTGCGTCCACGTCTGTGTCACTGCTGTCTTTGTCACATCATTTTCCTGTTGTAGAGCAGTGTGTGTATTCACAGCTTGTACCACGATTAGTTTCAAGTGACAAAAACCCAAAATATGAGGTGCTCAACGTAACAGAAGGCTCTCACCTCACTGGCTGGTGGGACGGCCTCCCCTTCAGGGAAGCAGGCCCCCTCCACACGTCTTCTCTGAGATCCAAGTGTAACTGGGCACCCTGTATTTTATTCACTCAATCTGGCAACTCTCTGCTCGGTCAGTCGGTCCTGGTATCCCCAGGGTTCTGAGTAGCAGGTGTGTGATATCAATACCTAGAGGCTTTGGTCCACTGGACAGGCCAGCAAGTTCAGAATAAACTAGTTTCTTTGGGAACTGAAGTTCTGAGGTACAAGAAGGATCTGCTTTTTGCAGTTCCTTTCCATGGAACCTGTGTCTCGTGGCAGAGCCAGTATTAACACAGGCTTCCCCACCTGTGCTGTGCAGCACAGCCAGGCTGGCATCGCCCGTGTGCCTGGAACTGAGGGGTCCTGGGACATGGGACTTGCGGTACCGGAACTGAGAAGGTGCCGGCTGGGACCCAGGGCACCAACAACAGCATCAATAGGGCCTGTCTCCTACTGAAGCATCAATTTAACCCAAAGCTTCTGGGAGTTGGGTTTGGGTAACAATATTTTAAAAACATCGATATCAACAGATTATTCCGAATGCACAATCTGCACACATTTCTAAGATAAAAGACAACCTCCAGGACGTTGCCTGCTCTTCGGTCAGGCAGCATTGTTCTAAGCTCCCAAGGATACAGCGCTGCTCCTAACCTAAGGCACCCCGGCGTGTCCCTCTCGGCACAAGTGCAGGGGCTGCCCTGTCGGGCTTCGCCACCCGCCGCGGCATCTGGCACACGACCCAGTCGCGGTGCTGCGCCTTCACCTCCTGCCGCTGCTGTAAGTGAATCAAGTGCTCCACTACCCGGCTGCCCTTGACCTTTCAACTTGCGCTTACCTCACCCGATGCACCCTGGTGCTGTCACAGCGTGGCACGCAGGGAAGTTCTCAAATTAGTGCCAACTCGCTTCCGTTTCAAACCGATGAGTGAGTAGCTTGTCAACTGCACCAAGGAAAAGTCTTATACTCAAACACCAAAAATATCGAGAAGTCCAGAGTAACGGCGACCCTCCACCCAGGACACCCAGGAGAGGACAGAGGAGAGTTCTGAGGGTGAGGGGGTGTCCTCGGCAGGAGACGCCACCCGCCTGGGAAGCCTGCGCGGGCGCAGGAAGGGGGGCAGCGGTGAACCGGCCTTTAGATCGAAGTCTGAGTGGCCTCGCTGGAGGGTCGCTGCAAATACTGAACATGACACAACGCCCAAGCTCCGTACGCAGTGCTGGATACAAGCCGAGAGACAGAATACCAAACTCTATTTACTGTCGACAGTAGTAAAGGACGACAAATGACGTACAAACGGGAATAAACACAACAGAGCCAGCAGACATCCCACCCGCGCCCGAAGAGCAAAATACAAAGGAAAAGCAGACATCTTCAGCGAGATGCCAGCCAGACAAGAGAGGACGGTGGTCGCGCTGCCCAGGTGACCCGAACAAGCAATGCCGGGCCATCCGGCGGCAGTGGGTCCACACACAAGGGCAACAGGACAACTATCGGAGTTTAACCAGGACAGACCCCAAATGCTTCACAGAACTGAAATCACATGTAACACGTAAACTCCATACCAACTTGGGGAGCAGAGCACAGTCCATGGGGAGACCCCGGAGCCGTCTTTCACTCGTAACCACACTTTGAAGCAGCTCTCTTACACAAAAACGTTAATTGCAAAATCAGCAATACTCAATCTTCCTTTTTTATATACAGACTGTCATTCATCAGAAGCAAATACTAGAAGAAATCTGAGGCCCCGGCACTATTACCAGGTGAGACGTGTGGGAATTACTTTTTTCTCTGTTAAGGAAAAGGGGAAAAGCCAACTTTCACTGCCCCTGAACAGCATCACTGGCCATGGGTGGCGATGGGTCCTGGGCCCCAGGCCCCACGCGGGGCCACGTTACTGAAGAACTTCTTACCTTTTAAGAAACATTCCAGTATTTTCCCTTCAACTTTACTATATTCCGACAAAGCTCACACTTGTAATGTTTAGCATTAAAAAGACCTGTGCCAGTAAGATAAGTGAAAGTTTGTCTCCCATCCCGACTGTGTCCCCAAAACTCACCCCACGGAAACACTCCCAGAGCAGTGACGTGAGTTCTCTACATGACTGGAATGGGTAGGGGCCAGTACCTGGGGTAAGAGCCCCACCTAGACGGAAAGTGGGCACTCGGGCCACAGGTTTGGGGGAAATGTCATAGGAGGGAGGAAAAACAAAAATGAAAGTAAAAACAAAACCAAAACCCCTCGCCATGCATTTTACCCAAACAGAGGTACCGGGGTGATGGGCCGGGGGAAACCGTGGACATCCCCGCGGCCGCACTGAAGTACATCAGAGAGCAAAGTCCTTCTGGGGAATGTCCTCGGTGTCTGAGCCTCCCTGGTGCGGGCATGGTCACACCTTCACTGTTCAATAGCGAACACGAGCGCAGTGACGCGAGGGGACGGTGGCTCTAGGGGCTGCACCCCAGAGGCAGCTGGCCGCCCCGGACCCCCCCGTCTGCTGCTGGAACACGTCGATGGTGTCTTCGTCCTCCATCTCCAGCTGCAGGCACAGAGGGGGCAGTGAGTATCCTCACGTCACAGGAAGGGGTCCCACCCCGCTGAGCACCAGGCTCTTGGAGCTGCCCCCGCCCACGCCAGGGACACCACCCTGAGGTGCCTGAGCCCCGAGCCTGCCGTCGGTGGGCACCCGGGGACAGAGGCTGAGCTGTGGATTTCCAACAAGCCCGCTTACTCCCCAAGCTTCCCCTAACAAAGGAACGGTCAACATTAGGGACTTGACCCGATAGAAACACTAAGTCCTGTTACAAATAAACAAGTCTCTATAAAGTTTTACTGAAAAGTACAAACCGGCTAATGTTGCAGAGCCAGTATCCAGGCTACAAGTGGGTGGTGACCGCACGTGCCCGGCTCACCTGGAGCCTGCAGACGGCAGCGGGCATGGGCAGGCCCAGGCCTCGTCCCTGTCTCTGGACCACCTCCGCCAGGCACCCAACCCTCCTGGTCCCTCTCCCAACACAGAAGAGACTGACAAAGGACATCTTCCTCATTCAAAAACTGAACCTCAAAATTACAAAGTCAAATGATCTAATAATGAAAGCCATTAAGAAAATGTAGGGACTTCCCTGGAGGTCGAGTGGTTAGGACTCCACGCTTCCACTGCAGGGGACACAGGTTCGATCCCTGCTCGGGGAAATGAGACCCCACATGCCACAGAGCACAGCCAAAAAAACAATTTTTTTTGATAAATAAAGAAAATAAAAGGTAAGGTGGGTATTCCCTGGGGGTCCAGTGGTTAGGACTCTGCATTTCCACTACCGAGGGCCCAGGTTTGGGGAACTAGGATCCCGCAAGCCACTTGGTGTGGCAAAAAAAAAAAAAAAGAAAGAAAATGTAAGGTATTCTTTCTATGTGAGAAGCAATCGGTGCCTCTCAAATGCAAGTATTCCAAATGGAAGTTATGAAAGGCAGATCGGAAGAAGCCCTCAAGTATAGACAGGGCGGCTTTCCTACCTGTGCTGGGGTGTCTGTTTCATTAATTGGTTGTCCATCAAACCTGAATCGAATCTGTCTTATTGACAAGCCCTGAAAAGAAAAAGCAATCATCATTAAACATTTTCAGCTAACACATTAATTCAAAAAGAATCACACATTTGGGGCTTCCCTGGTGGCTCAGTGGTTGGGAGTCCGCCTGCCGATGCAGGGCACACGGGTTCGTGCCCCGGTCCGGGAAGATCCCGCATGCCGCGGAGCGGCTGGGCCTGTGAGCCATGGCCGCTGGGCCTGCGCGTCTGGGTCCTGTGCTCCGCAGCGGGAGGGGCCACAACAGTGAGAGGCCCGCGTACCGCAAAGAAAAAAAAAAAAAGCATCACACATTTATGTGGAAACACCAGATTTCTGAATATACGGATTTAGGACGCAGTTGACTATGAAGCCTCGCCAGTGGGGCTGCAGCCTAGTTCATGCGATGCACCCAGAACAACCTTTCAGACATTGCCGTTCTAGCACCTTCTAGCTCCTGGGGCTCCACCCTCATCCATCCCTCTCGCTTCCCTCCAGGTGCCGAGCAGAATTTCAACACCTTTGGCACCATCACTTCCTCCCCTTTAAACAATTCTCAGAAACAGGTCAGGCGACCCTGAGGCATGTGATGAGCAGCCTGCCTGAAGCTGGGAAGCGGCCCTTCTGCCTCCTGAGGGAACAGCTGGACGTGGTCGGGGGCACAGCCAGTTCTTCAGGACAGACAGGATTAAAACACCCGTCTCTGCTCCCTCCTGAAACCTACTGATGTGACATAAAGAAACAAGAAAAGGCATAAACAAGGACAAAGAAAACAGGAGAGGGGCCAGGCCAGCAGACAAAGGGCATCACCTCCAGGCTGGAAGCTACAGGGCTGTGGACCCTAGACCCCAAGGTCAGGATGCGGTGCGCTGGGGGGCAGGGGGGCGGACAAGAGCCCCGAGAGGGGCAGGGGCCAGGCACACAGGTGTAAGAGGCAGCGATGCAGCTGATGTGGGATGACTGATGGAAAGTCCATATCCGACTCCCAAAGCAGGGCCCCCAACCCCAAGGTCGGGCACTGTCCCTCCCACGGGCAGAAGGTCCCCGTTCTGGAGAGGTGGACTCAGAGCCCTGGGCTGGGGACACAGGCACAAACGGGGCAGTGACAGGTGGCCGGCGGAGGCAGGCGAGTGACGCCCAGTACACCCGGCGCCCCGCCGAGCTGCTCCTCCCAGCCGCCGCGCTCCCAGGGCACAGGCGGGAGCCTGAGGGCCACTCCGGGGAGACTTAAAGACTCACAGATTGCAACACTGGGACCCCCACAGAACACCCACCCGGGCAGGCCGCCCCGCGACAACATGCGGGCCCCGTCCACACACCAGGTGTACAGCTTTCCACCAGCTTTTTAGTGCTTCGTGCTTAAATACGAGCCGTCACCCAGGGAGAGAGGACAGTTAAGGAAAGACCAATGTGTGAGGAGTCAGAGCAAAGAAGAAAGAAACGGACGAGGAGGGCACGGGGAGGAAGGATCAGAGCTTGCCGGGACGCGTGCGCACACACGCACGCACGCACGCAAAGACGTGCAGAGACACAGCCGCGCGTGCACACGCACGTGCACAGATGCATACACACACCTGAAGCTCTTAGGGAGATAGAAAACAACAGAAAGTTCCCCTGGGGAAAAAGGAGCCTCAGAAAACGGGAAAGAACAGGAATTTTTTTTTTTTTTTTTTTTTGCGGTACGCGGGCCTCTCTCTGCTGTGGCCTCTCCCGTTGCGGAGCACAGGCTCCGGACGCGCAGGCTCAGTGGCCATGGCTCATGGGCCCAGCCGCTCCGCGCCACGTGGGATCTTCCCGGACCGGGGCACGAACCCGCGTCCCCTGCATCGGCAGGCGGGCTCTCAACCACTGCACCACCAGGGAAGCCCAGAACGAGAACTTTTAAAAATCAGAAATCATGACAGAAACAAGACGGTCCATAAAAAGTGGGAACATGAAGTTGAGAAAACCTCCCAGAACAGAGGCCAATAGCAACAAAACCCAATGCACGATGGGAGGAAATAATCCAGCTGAACACACCTGGAGCAGGTAACTGCAAGCCGGATGGGAATTCCAGTGAAGAGGGACACAAATTACCAAAGAACTAACAGAAGGTCTAGTTCCTGAACTAAAATGAGTTTCTAGACCGAAAAGGCCCAGAATGTGCCCAGAAGAGTCAATGGTAACACTGCCTCAAAGCACGCAAACAAGGTCCCAAAAGCTATCAGAGATAAACCAAGCCGCTAACAGAGGAGAGAGAATGAGAATGCCATTGACCTTTCCACACCAGCGTTGGAAACTAGACGAAAATGATGCAATAGCTCCAAGAAAAGAAAATGAACTGCAACCTCCGTGCACTCAAACATCCAAGGGTGAAGGTTTACAAAGCAACTCACTTTCCGACGTGCAGTAGTTTTCATGCCCTTTCCGCGCAAGATACCGGAGGATACGCTCCATCAAACAGGGGCAGAAGACTAATCCAGAAAATACACAGGAGGAGGCTCTGGGATGATGGCTGAGCAGCAGTCCAGGTGGGGCAGGGAGGGAGGGGCCCTGGGAGGGACCATGGGAAAGCAAAAGGCCCAGGAACGTGGCGGACGGTGCAGCACGATGGGAAATGCAGGGCATAAATTAACAAGGGGCCCCCAGAAAATGACACACACAACCACCACCAGACCAGGAGAAACAGGACTCAGACAAGAGCCAGAAATCTTCACAGGCCGCTGTGTGGCTCAGGGCTGGCGCTGCCCCAGTCAGGACAGAAGCAGGAGATTCCAGAGCGATGGGCTGGAGTCCAGGGAAGGAGCTGTGTGCAAGCGCGGGCGGTGGATGTGTGGATGGCAGGCCAGAGCTGAAGACCCACCTTTCACAGGCGAAAAAAAATCTCCAAAATCAAAGAACGTGAAGAAATAGAAGTGCAAGCATATTTACCAAAGAAAAGTGAAAAAAAAAGTTGGAGTTGAAAGTGATCTCCTCCGAGGAGCAAGCTCTGAAAAGTGGGGAGAAGAAGAGTTAGGCGTGGAGCTGTTTTAGGGTGTTTGTAATAATAACAACAGAAAGCCCAAGGCAAGGATTTATCAAAGCCAAGAACGGAAACTAACAAAGGTCCAGTATTTCGGAAGTATCCTGAGAAAAGCTGCCTCACCTGAAAGGACAGGCTCAGGGGGAGAGACGGGGCAGGAGCATCAGAGAGCACAAGGGGACCGAGGGGCCCAAGAGCACAGTCACACGCACACGTAACACACACTCCACACTCCGCGCAGTCAGTCTCTCTGGTCACCGTGGGAGGACATACGAGCACGGGCTCCTTATTTTGAAATGTAGTAAACCAAGGGCAAGAATCAAGCATCGTCTGGAAACTGAACTGTGTCGAGGGCAGCGGCTCCACAGACACAGAGGTGGAGGGATGAAATACCCGGCGAAGCCGCCACTCCGATCCCAGCAGCGCCACGAGGACATCACCAGACATCCACCCCTGACCGGGGACGACCGGGTGGCTGAAGAGGGAGTGACCGGCCAGCCTGGAGGGGCCAGGCGGAGGGGAGCGCCTCCGGGGAGGTGTGCACACACAGAGACACACACAGGCGCGCGCACTCCGGGGCCCCTCCCCGCACCTGGCGCTCGCAGTAGGCCTTCATCAGCTTGCTGAGCGGCGTGTGCCTCTTGATCTTGAACTGGACGACGGAGCCGTCCTGCCCCGCCACCTTCAGGTTGATGTGGCCGTTCTCCGTCTTCACTCCCTCCTGCAAAGAGACGTGAATCTCGGCCTCCAGCCCGTCGCCCCACAAACACCACTTTAAAGGCAAAGTGTTTGCGTGGCTGCTGGCCTTTTTTGAAGTCATGAAAACCACGCTACTTCTTAAAATTCCCCAGCAATCGGGTCACTCGTGTGATTGCTTGATTTCTACGCAGAACTTACTTTTCACTTCTACTTGCTGGGTCAGGAAACGCCCTGCCAATCTAGTGTTTCCACAGACTGTCAATTCAAGGGGGAAAGCCTGCTCAGTAGATCCAGAAAACAATGGAGAGAAAATCCATCTTTGCTCTAAGATCGCTCTCATGAGACTAGGAACCACACGTACGCACAGGTGATTTATACTTACGCACGCGGATGAATGAGACCCAACGACAGATGTTTCCAGCCGGGAAAGCGGGGTGCGAGTGGCTTGGGGTGCAGATGGCCCACAGCTTCCCTGCTCGCCACTAGGGAGGGCCACCCTCAAGTCCGTTCTGTGCCACCAGTCCCACCTGGACGGGGTCCCCGCCATATTCTATCCTGACATGATCCCGTAGCGGGGGTCTCTGGCCCCTGGAAACTACTGGAAGTTGATGCAAGAAGCTCGTGTTCAGAGCAGAGGCTCGGCCTGAGAGCACCGCTGGGGGAGACGGGAGTTGTTTACTTTTTAACAAAATGATGAAGCTGACCCCTGAGTCAATCTGCAGACGAGTTTGGATGGAGACCAAAGCGGGTCTGTACGCTGTCCAGCCACATGCTCTCGTCCTCCTCCTGAGGCTCCGGCAGGTCCGGCCGCCGCGGGCTCTCTGCTCCTTCCCTGCTTCTTCCCCTTCCTCCCCCAGGAACCCACTCCCTGCCGCCATTTCCCTGCCTCACGCCTCCCTGCCTCACGGAGGGGGAGAGGAAGGAGGCCACTCAGCACTCTGGCCCCTGGAGACCCCAGTAGGTGAGCTCGGGCTGGCCCGAGAAGTGACCCCAGGAGGCGAGACTCCGGCAAGGAGCCTCCTCTGATGGAGCTGGGGCCCCATGATCACTCCCCAGAGACCGAGGATGCAGTTGCTTTTCCATGTTTTTCAAATAAACGTTTTATTTTGGAATAATCTTACATTTCCAGAAAAGTTGCAATACCGAGGCACAGTGCACTCCTACACCAGCCCCGCCCCTGTTAACATCTCACGTACTGCAGTGCCCATCACACCCAAGAAACCGACACTGGCACACCGCTGACAACGGAACTGCGAGCTCTTTTGTATTTCACCAGGTTTTCCACTAACACCCTTTTCTGTTCCAGGATCCAATCCGGGATACCACCTTGCATTTGCAGATAAGATTTCTTTTCCATTTATTCATCGTGTTAAAATGCACATAAAATTTACCACCTTAACCATTTCCAAGCGTACAGTTCAGTAGTATAAAATACAACCATTGCCACCATCCACCTCTACAACTCTTTTCATCTTGTAAAACCGAAACTCTGTCCCCACTGAACACTAACTCCTCCCCCTCCAGCCCCTGGCCCCCACTGCTCTTCTGCCCCTATGAATCTGACTCCCCCAGGGACCTCCTGTAAGTGGAATCACACAGTATTTGTCCTTCTGTGACTGGCTTGTGTCACTCAGCACAATGTCTTCAAGGTTCATCCCCGTTGCAGCATGTGTTTAGGAAATCCTAAAAGGATTTCCTTCCTTTTCAGGCCTGAATAATATGCTATTGTATGCACAGACCAAGTCGTGCTTGTCCATTCATCCATGGACCGACACTTGGGTTCTTCCACAATTTTAGCTATTGTCAGTAATGCTGCTATGAACATGGGTGCACAAATATCTCTTTGAGGCCCTGTGTTCAATCATTTTGCGTCTATATCCAGAAGCAGAGTTTCTGGATCATATGGTAATTCTACTTTTAACTTTTTGAGGAATTCCCATACTCTCTTCCACAGCAGCTGCACCACTCTACATTCCCACCACCAATTGCAACTTCTCCTCGCCAACACTTGTTTTCTCTTCTGTTTTTTGGAAGCCGCAATCCTAATGGGTGAGGTGATATCTCACTGTAGTTTTGACTTGCATTTGCCTGATAATCAGTGATGTTGAGCATCTTTGCATGGGCTTCTTGGCCATTGGTATGTCTTCTTCGGAGAAATGTCTATCCAAGTTTTTTTGCTCATTTCTGCATCAGGTTGCTTGTTTCTTGCTGTTGAGCTTTAGGAGTTCTCTATATATTCTGGATACTGATCCTTTATCAGACATACGATGTGGAAGGAAAATCAAAATGGAGTCAGTGTTGCTCAGAGAGCCTCTCAAACAGAGCCAGGAGGCCACTGAGGACGGACCTTACGCTCCTCTCAGCCCGGACGGAATCTGACCCTGTGACCACGTCCTGTCCTGATGAAGGCATCCAGGACACCTGCCAGAAACTCAAGATACCTGTGGGACCCAGACCCTAAAACAACTCGTGACAGCCATCCCTTAAGGACAAATATTTCCTTTCTTGCGTCAGAACTCAGCCTCGCGGCTTTCGCCTTTATTATAAGGCCCCTGATTCTTTCTCTTCCTCGGAAAGCTCTTTCGGTTTTACCCAAATCTGTGTCTCCCAAGCTGCAATTCTTAACACCCCAAATAAACTCTTTTCTTATCTGCAGCCTCCTGCAGTTCTCTTTTTGGTTGATAGTGATTTGAAAATGTCTTCTCCCCTTCTGTGGGTTGGCTTTTTACTCTGTTCAGTGTCTTTTGATGTACAAAATTTTTTAATTTTCATGAGTCTAGTTTATTTTTTTCATGTTACCTGTGCCTTTGGTGTCATATCCGAGAAATCATCACCAAGTCCAATGTCATGGAGCTTCTGTCCTATGTTTTCTCCTAAAAGTTTTATTGTTTCAGGTCTTACGTTTAAGTCCTCGAACGATCTTGACTTAATTTTTGCATACGGCGTTAAAAAAGGTCCAACTTCATTCTTTTGCACGTGGATAGAGGATGCATTTGCTTTTTTGATGAAACAATATGGGTGTGTTCAAAACAAAGGGACACTGGGGCCAGAACACAAAACAAACAGAAAGAGGGCAGACCAGGCAGAGAAAGACACCAAGAGCACACGGCCTGGCCCAGACCCCTGGAGAATCCCTAACAAACAAAGGAACTTAGAAGAGAGGAGGGGCGGGGAGGGGAGCCTAAACACCAGAACCACAGTTCACGCTGTCAGTCCCCTGCCTGTGCTCTCGAGGGGAGGCAAACTGTCTTTCCCAACTGATCCACAAGGTTTTCTTTCTGCCAAGATGGCCTGGGAGTGTACCTCCTACCCTCTCCTCTCCAGGCCCAGAGGAAGGAGTGGCTCCAGGTAGGGAGCAGTGCCCAGCAGGCACAGTGGGCACTGGTGGGGCATGAGGCCCAACCATCCAGTTGCCTTGAGAGTAGTTAAAACAAGTTGATTCTACTGAATTGGGCCTTGGACGTTGACCACGTGGGAGAGTTAAGTTTAAACACACTGAAGGGATGGTACTGTGTGTATTTCGTTGCCTATAAACTACAGTAAGAGGAGGCCACCTAGAAATCATAAAGAAAGGGCATTTACATCTGGCCTCCCCAGGTGTGAAAAAAGCAAAGGCAATTCCAACTGCACCTGGAGGCAGGACGCTCCTGGAGGGTGGCTTTTTCTCACAGGAGAGGGCAGCTTCCACCGGAGCCCCACCGTGTGATCCCGACCAGGGAGGGGCTCCGTGACCAGGGGCCCCAACTTCAGCTCAACCTCCAGCATCAGCGGGGTCGGCGGGAGCCTGCACGCAAAGCAATGCGCAGCAGATGGTCCACTTCAAAAAGACAGACCCCAAGAGTGCAGACGAAGAGCTCCAGAAACCTGTTTTTAAGACTAGTTAGCACAACCGCGGGCCTTCGCGAGGACTGCTGTGCAGGGCACCAGCGCGCGGAGCGCGCGCCGCAGAGCCCGGTGCGCAGGGCGTGGCGCACACCGGGTGACAGCGACGGGAGGTGGGCGCACACCCTGGGGGCGGCAATGCGTCCAGACAGGTCCGGCCTCTCAGAGCCCCTGCCCAGCCTGCGCCCTCTCGGCGCTCCGCAGTGAGGACTGAGGAGGGGGCCCCGCGCACGCGGGACAGTAGGGCCCAGGCCGGCCCGGACCGTGGGTCCCCGCGTAAGAGGCGTAGTGGGGGTGGGTCCCGGCGAGGGAAGAGGTCCTGGGGAGAGGCGGTCCCAGAGAGGGACTGGGGACGGGGTTGCGATGTCAGCGGAGGGAGAGGGTCGCAGCCAGGGGGGCCGGGCTAGAGGCGCCCGCTCTTCGGGACTCGGCCCACCGGAGGGGTGGAGCTCGGACCGCGGAGGAGGAGTCTGGGCGGAGGGAGCCGGGGGGCGGGGCCCGGGCAGGGGCGGAGCTCGAGGGCGGGGCGGCCCCGGGGGCGGGGCCTGGGCGGAGGGCGGGACTGCGGGGGAGGGGAGACTAGCGGAGCCGGGCGGTGCGGGGAGGAGGGGCTGGGGGTGGAGAGGGGAGTGGGGAAGGAAGGCGGGGAGGCCTGCCGGCGCCGCTGGGCCTGGGCCCCGGAGGCCGGCGGCGGAGGGCGGCGGGGTCCGGGGCACGGGGGCGGCGCGGGCGGGGGGGCCGAGTCCGGGGCCCGGCCCGCGCCCGCCGGCCCTTACCTTGGGCTTCTCCTCGGACATGGCTGCGCGCGGCGGGCGGCGGGGCAATAGACAGCGCCGAGCGGGCGACTCACGCTCTCGGCCCGCCGCTCTCCCGCCGCAGCTGCTCGCGGGGCCGCGCTTTGCCCCCAAATCCCCGCGCGCAGGTTGGCCGGCGCGGGTCACGCGGTGGGGCGCGCGTGCACGAGGCGCGCTCCCGGGCATTGGGCGCGTGCCCGGCCGGCCGAGGTTCCTGGCAGTTTCAAATGCGTCAGCTGGCTGGACCCGCGCAGTCCGGCGTCCGTACTTCGGGGGGCGCGCTGGAAGCCGCGGGAACACAGGGCACCTAGGGTCGTGGGGCACGGGGGGAGCTGTGTGGGTGGGACGTGCTGGGACCCCAAGGGTGCACGGAGAGCCAGGCCATCAGCCCTACAGGTGCGGGGTCGGGGGCAGGCCTGACACATTATCTTGGCGCCTGAGAATGGCCCGCCCGTCCCCCGAACTGGCCCCTCACCTACCGCATCTCCACCAGCTGAGGCCGGGTGTAGCCACTGGCTTCCTCTGTGATGAGTGCGTCTCACAGGGAAACAAGGAAAATAAAGCCAGCCGGGTGAACTACCTCCAGTGGCCCCGGTGGACGTGCGTGAGAGAGAGCTGCCCCGGGGACGACCCCAGGTCTAGGAAAGGCTCGGTTCACCTTCACAGAGGAGCCAAGTGTCCTGAGGAAGTGGGGGTGAAGGAAGAAGGCCTACCAGGCTGACCCACCGGGCAGCTCCGTCCACTAAGGACACACGGCACGGGTTCATTCAGTGAGGCCACACAAGCTGCAGCTGCTTCCACCCAGAGCTCCCAGCGGACCGAGGCCTAAACGGGGCTTTTCCAGGAGGGGGTCAGGGAGGTGGAAGGTCTCCCACTCCGTCCACTTCTCACTCTGCGCTTAGCCAGGCCGACTCTGTGCGGCTCCTTTGTCTCCCCTTGTCCAGCCCCCTTTGGGGCCTTCCGAGCCCAGCCAGTGGCAGCTGAGCATCTGGGGAAGACAGCGACCTAGCCCACTGGGTTCAGCTCATTTCCTGTTAACACTGAAAGGCCATAGAGTCAAGTTTTCACGGGCCTTAATTTCACAAACCAATTTTGACGCTTCAGAATTCACTTCCTGGGCTAGAGGCACCATTTAGGAGAGGGGAATGGGGCCCCCAGAATGGAGCTGCCATGTCACAGGCTGACGAAGTCTGTCCATTGAAAGTTCTGGTCAGAGCCGACCTCCGTCTCAGCCGGGTCCAAGGGTTTGGTCTCCTTCACCCTGGACTGTGGTGCCTCTAGCAGGGCATCCCCAGTCACAGTGGCCAGCTCGAGCTGTGCTTCCTGGAGAGGGGAGTCTCCAGGAACTGGCCCCTTCCAGGACAGAGGTGGACAATGGGAACCACCACCACCACCCCAAGATTATTGGCTGTGGTGTAACTTCAGGTAGGCAGAGCTTGGACCCATCATCCATCATCGACTCTAAGACGTCAGCAATTATAAAACATTGTTTGATTTGTGTTTGCGGTACGCGGGCCTCTCACTGCCGTGGCCTCTCCCGTTGCGGAGCACAGGCTCCGGACGCGCAGGCTCAGTGGCCATGGCTCACGGGCCCAGCCGCTCCGCGGCATGTGGGATCCTCCCGGACCGGGGCACGAACCCGCGTCCCCTGCATCGGCAGGCGGACTCCCAACCACTGCGCCACCAGGGAAGCCCCAACATTGTTTTACTTAACACACACATTAAGCTATGACAGGTTATGATGCAAGACACCCCAATTAGAGTTGATGAAGTACAGTATCTAAATGTGTTACAAGAAGGAATTAAACTGTGGTTGATTCATATAGCGAAAGGCTAAGCCACTATTAAATGTGTAAAAAGAAAGAGTAGTTGACGACAGTAAAAGATGCTCACACGTTATGTGTTTTTTTTAAAGCAAATTATAAAACTATTATGGTTTTGAACAACAAGAAAATCTGTATAAAATATTTTGAAGACACCCGATAACTGCCAAAACAGAGAAGACTTTCTTGAGGAGCGAAGATCCCAGAAAGAAGGGACGTGGTTTTCCTTTTGAGATATTTAGCGATTAGTATGATGTTTTAGTCAGCTCAGCAGCCGTAACAAAATACCACAGACTGGGCAGCTCAAACATTCTCTCACAGTTCTGGAGGCTGGAAGTCCAAGATCAAGGTGTGGGCAGTATGGGTATCTCCTGAGGCCTCTCTCCTTGGCTTGTAGATGGCCGCCATCTCCCCGTGTCCTCGCATGGCTTTCCTCTGTGTGTGCAGGGGAGGGGGAGAGGGAGCGGGAGGGAGGGAGACACACAGTGCAGTCCCTAGTATGTGCAGCACACAAGAAGCTGAGACACTGAGCACAGCTTTTGAGTCTCATAGGATGGGGAGACAATGATTGGGCAGGACCGACTGCAAGATAAACTGGTCGGGGGGCTTTGATAATAACCTGGACCTTCAGCTGGAACACTGAAACCTACAACAAAGGAGTGAGGCTGAGGTGCAGATCAATCCTCACAGACTGAAACCCAGCATCCCAACGGCTCGCTCCCAAACTGCACCAAGCTGACCTGCTCTCCTTCCCGTTGCCAGCCTGAAGCCAAAGGAAACCTCTGGAGGACAGCAGCATCACCTGGGCCTCAGGTTAACTAAAACATCTTCACAGACAATATCCAGAACAGAATAAAACTTCACAAAGAAAAGCAGAAAACAAATGATCCAAAACCAACGGAAGAAATATGTGTATATTAGTAATCCACAGGAGAACAGTATATTGGCATCATTAGATAGATTTTTAAATAACTCTAACATGTTCAAGGAAATAGACTATGAGATGGAAATTTTCAGCAGATAAGTGAAATCTATAAAGAAATGGAAATTTGAAAACAAATACAATCACTGACACTATGAATTCAGTAGATGGGTTTAACAACAGATTAGACACAGTGGAAGAGAAGATTATGAAATGGAAGGTAGGTCAGAAGAAAACAGAAGCAGAGGGAGAGGATTGTCCCAAGGATAGGAGAAATAGCTTTCAAACCACTGCAAGAACAATGCAACAACAAAACTCAACCAATCTGACAACGTCATAAAAACAGATAAAAGGAAACAATAGAAATAACAGGAGACATTTATGTAGCACTTATGTGACCTGCACTCTCATACCTTCATAAACATTAATGGAAGGAGGTAGGTACCATTATTGTACCATTTCACAGATATGGAAGCTGAGGCACAAGTTTCACATCCAAGTTTACCTGGTTACTAAAAGCAGCAGAGCAAGGATTCAAGCAAAGGAAATTATACCAGCTCTACAACAAGAAAGTAGAATAGAGCATACAAAAAATAAGATAGTAAGGATAAGTAGGGCTTCCCTGGTGGCGCAGTGGCTAAGAATCTTCCTGCCAATGCAGGGGACACGGGTTCGAGCCCTGGTCTGGGAAGATCCCACATGCCACGGAGCAACTAAGTCCATGCACCACAACTACTGAGCCTGTGCTCTAGAGCCTGTGAGCCACAACTACTGAGCCCGCGTGCCACAACTACTGAAGCCTGCGAGCCTAGAGCCCTTGCTCCGCAACAAGAGAAGCCACCACAATGAGAAGCCCGCGCACCACAACGAAGAGTAGCCCCGCTCGCCGCAACTAGAGAAAAACCCATGCGCAGCAATAAAGACCCAACACAGCCAAAAAAAAAATCAATAAAAATAAATAAATTAAAAAAAAAAGACTTTGCCTTTAAAAAAAAAAGAATAAGTAAAGACCAGCAATCATACTAGATATGTATGGATTAAATTGTTCTATTTAAGGACAGTGGCTCCCTACGTGGGTCAAAAAGATACAACTATGTTTTCTTCTACTGTAGAGAAAGGGTAAAAATAAAAGGCAAAAATGCTATAGCTTATAACAGTTTTCATATCAGATGAAATACATTTCAAACTGCAAAGCATTAAATGGACAATGAGAGATATATTACATTAGTAATGGGTCCATGCCAC
The DNA here is from genome assembly GCF_003676395.1 of Aethalodelphis obliquidens. Classification (NCBI taxonomy): domain Eukaryota; kingdom Metazoa; phylum Chordata; class Mammalia; order Artiodactyla; family Delphinidae; genus Aethalodelphis; species Aethalodelphis obliquidens. Next base: position 1,549,903 of record NW_020837945.1, on the reverse strand, counting down.
CAAGAGGCAGGTAGAAAAATGCAAATAGGGTCTCACTCTGTTTTTTTGATGTTTAACAGCTGACATCTTTAAAGCCTCATCCCTGCCTCTTTTCTTTCTTCCCCACATCTTAGCACGCAGACAAAGACTAGGCGCTGCCTCCTTTGGTACCGGTGGGAAATTCAAACCACTCAAGCACCTGCCCATGCAGAAACCCTCACCAGGGCCCCGCCCTCGCACAACAGAAGCCCCAAGTGCATCTCCTTTCCTGGCTCTCAAGCCATTTTCAGGCCAGCTTGGGAGGCCTGCACTGCTCTCCCTAGAAAGCCTCCTTATGTGAGGGGTGAACATTTCCATACCCTCTTGGGGTGTGCGTGCGCGCGCGTGCATGTGTTGTCACCAGTCTTGACAACTGGACCAAATTTTGGGTGAGGTTCCCTCTTCTTTCTGAAAGGTGTCACAATGGCAAACACTCAGTAAGCATATAGAAGATCTGCATAACATAATAAGCTCATGAAAACGCACAGAGAGAAAGAATTTGGAAACCAATGAAAAACTTATGTAATATTTTTAATCACCTGTGGAATATTTACAAAGTTTGAGCACATATTAGGTCTTTAAGAAAACCTCATTAAATTGTAAGAAGCAAAATCATACAGAGGGAGAGTTCTGCCTAGGATGTAGAAAGCTGGAATGCTCATTACCGCTGTCTAAAAACAAGAAAAGCTGGACAACCTCAAAATCACAACTTTTCCTAAACCTATCAGAAAGCTGGGATTTCGGCTTCCTTGTCTTTAAGTTTTGGGTCCTCTCCCTAATCTGCCTGCTATTATTAAGCTTTCAGAGTCTCAGACAGTTGCTTGCTTTGTCTTGTCCACACCAGAACTCTCTCCATTTTTGAAGGTTTTCTGAGTATAGAAATCTGACCTTAGGGACTTCCCTGGTGGTGCAGAGGTTAAGAATCCACCTGCCAATGCAGGGGACATGGGTTTGATCCCTGGTCTGGGGAGATCCCACATGCCTCAGAGCTACTGAGCCCACTTGCTGCAACTACTGAAGCCCGCCCGCCAAGAGCCTGTGCTCTGCAACAAGAGAAGCCACCGCAATGAGAAGCCCGCGTGCAGCAACGAAGACCCAACCCAGCCAAAAATAAATTAAAAATTCAAAAAAAAAAGAAAGAAATCTGAGCTTAAAGCCTTTAAATGTATCATTTCACTGTCCTTAGACAATATCTGGCTTTCAGTAAGTAATTACAAGACACAAAAAAGAAGGACAAACCCCCCACAATCAAGACATGAAAATCAAAAGAACCAGACTCAGATGTGACTCAAGTGCTGGGATTGTCTGACAGGATTTACGTTAAGGCTCTAGTGGGAAAGATAACATGAAGAAAAGGGCGGGGAGACTTTCAGCACCGAGACGGAGACTCTGAGGAAGAGGCCAGTGGAAACGCTGGAAGTAAAAACGGGGTAACGGAGATGAAGAATGCCTTCAACAGGCTCACGAGTAGACTCAGCACAGATGAGGAGAGAATCATGAGCTTCAAGATAAGACCGTGGAAATTACCCAGACTAAACAAAGAGGAAAGGTGGACCCCAACCTGCCAACAGAGCAGAGCAAATGGAAGCCCTGGAATAATTTCCACTGGTCTAACACATGTGTAATTGGAGTCACAGGAGGAGAGGAGAGAGTGGGCAGGAGAAATGTTGGAAACAATAATGGCTACAAATTTTCTAAAAATAAAGACACCACAGCACAGATCCAAATTCAGAAGGATTTAAAGATATACATTTAATAATATATATAATAAATATACAAAAGGCACAACAAGACACATCATATTCAAGTGATGAAAACCAAAGACAAGGAAAACACCTTGAAGGTAGAGGGGAAAAAAAGACACAGTACATGCGCAGGAACAAGGATCAGAATCACAGAACACCTGGTGCAGAAACGATGCAAGCTGAAGACGATGAGGACAAAGACGTGATGCCTCCACACACATGAAGCTCGGGTCTCTATACTCAGCAAACCAGCCTTCAGAAGCCAAGGAGAGACTTCTGGTGTGGACAGGACACAACCCTCCGAGGACTCTGAAAGGTCAGTCATAGCAGGCAGCTTAGAGAGCAGACCCCAAACTTAAAGACCTGATGGGGAGACTTTCCAAGTGTTCCTCCTCTTTCATCGGCCAGCTTCGACCAGAGGAAAGGAGACCCTGCGAGCCAAAGCATGCGCGCGAGCCCAGGTTTTGGTTGGTTGGTTGGTTGGCTGGTCTTGTGTTTTTTACTCACCGGATCCTGTCCTGAAGAGACCCCGATCCTGGAGCTGCACTGTGGCCGTAGGCCAGGCACCCCACACCTCAGGAGAAAACCCATCCCTCTGGCCACAGAAACCGGGAAAAGGGGTCCTGTGATCCAGAGAGTGTCGGGGGTCCTTCATTTTATCCCTCTTCCCTCCTTGCCTGGCCCTCAGGCAGCCCCAGTCACACGACCCCACCGGCCCCTCCCCTAGGCAGGCGGGGCCCCTCCGCTGACCTCCTCCGGGCCCCAAAGAAGGGTCAGAGGTCCACACATCTACCTGAAGGTTGTGGGTCCTCACCAGCTATATTGGCAGGGTCTGGGAACATCGTAGAAACAGAGCTCACACCTGCCAGGCCAGGGAGATGATGCACAAGCCTGACTGGGCTGAAGGTGCCTCCGTGAGAGCCGCCCCAGGAGGCGGGGATGGCGTCACCAGTCTGGCTAATGGAAACGTGGGCACCACCGGCATCCGACCGCTTAGAATAACGAATGTCCCTGGCGTTCTAGAGCAACCTTCCTGACGTCCCTAGACCAGCACCATCCACATCTGCTGGAAACATGTTACAAGTGCACACTCTGGGGCCCCTCCCAGACCCACTGGCTCACAATTTCGGGGGTGGGGCCCCGCCACCTGGGTTTTAGGAGCCTTCCAGGCGGTTCCGACGCAGCTCAAGCTTGAGAACCCCTGGTGGACAGTGGTGCTGCTCAGATGGGACACAGGAGACAAATCGGCAGGGAATTCTGACTCAGCAGGTCCTGGGTAGGGACTGACGTTCTGCAGGCCTACCGAGCTCCCAGCTGATGCCCGTCCACTAAAACTCGGGCCACATCGTGAGGAGCGAGCCTCGAGGGCAGTGGTTCTCAGCCCTGGCTGTGCACTAGAACCACTTGGAGATGTTGGGGGAAAAACCACCTGTGAAATGAGACCCATGAGATGAGTGTGGCTGGGAGTGTGGCCTGGCACTGGCGAGCGCAGTGAACAGCCGAGGCGCAGGCCCGCTGCTGCGGAGGAAAGGCCTGGGCTCCCAGAAACGGCGGTGTTGGTGGGCCTATTACGTGAGCCTGCGCACCTCCCCTCCAGCTGAGCTCACGACACTCCCTGCACAGAGTCATGGAGAAATGCACGGGCAAAGTGCCCCCGTGGCTGTCCTCTGCGGACCGGGGAGGCTGCCATGGAGCAGGGTCACCCGATCTCCCTGGGGATGAGGGGTCCCGGCGTGGTGGTACCAGATGTCAGTGCTTAACACTAGAGACAGACGCAGAGCAAATGATCATGGAAGGAGAGGAATCAGAATTTTTTGAACCGATGGCAGGGACCCTGGGAATGAAACCGATGCACAGCTGCTAAACTAGCAGGCAGGATAATTCTAGGTCTTCTGGTCAAGCCCCAACCCGTCACCGTAACGGGGATGCCCGGCTCTTCCCAGCAGCTTCCAGGACTGGTGAGGAAGGACCCTGCAGTTCAGCCCCAGGTGAGACCAGCAAGTGGCGCTCAGGGCTTCCTCAGAGGGACCGATGACCGTTTTCAAGGGTCACTGTGTCCTGGAGCAAAGGAAAGCCCCTGACCCTCAGGGGTTACTACACACCAGCTTTGAAGAGGCCCGGTCAGCCACTGAGGTCCACTGGCCAGAGTGGGCTTGTGGAGGCCGGATGAGAATGGGTCTCACCCCGAGTCTAGCTCACCGGGGGCCCGTGGGAACCAGAGGCCCAGAACGCGTAGCGGGGACACGCACACTTAGCGCCCTATGGAGTCTCCCCACTTGTGCTCGGGGCCGGAGCGGAGGCCATGCCGTAGAAAGGCCCCGTGGAAGCCCGCGGAGCCCCACCCCCTGCTGCGGGAGGTGGCCCAGAGGCGCCACATCCCCAGAGGGAGTGCTGCAGGTCAGGGACCCCCGAAGCTCAATCGCAAGGCTTCCGGCCTGTGACTAGCTGGACTGTGTCCCCCCAAGTTCACAAGCCAGGGCCCTAGTCCCAGCACCTCAGAATGTGCAGAATCTGGAGAGAGGACCTTTAATGAGTTACTGAAGTTAACACGAGGTCGCTGGGTGGGTCCTAATCCAACCTGACCGGGTCCTTACGAGGAGAGACGAGGACACAGACACACACGGGATGAGCACGCGGGAACACGGGGAGGGGACGACTGTCCACATGCCCAGGAGAGAGGCCTCGGGAGGGACAGCCCTGCGACCCCTGGGCCTTGGACTCCCAGCCTCCAAACTGTGAGACGGTCGATACATGTCTGTTGTTTAAGCCCCGAGTCTGCGGTGCTTGTCATGGTGACCTGAGCAGATACCCCACGGCCCACTGAACCCCCTCTGTGGCTGTTACAGAGCACGGGTCCTGAAGAGCGGCTGGGGGTCACAGCCAGGGCCCTGGGGTCGCAGATCCTGGCACCCAGGCTTTGCTTTCTTCTCCCGACCCCGCCGGCCGAGGTCGCCAGCCGGCGGGTGCCTGCGCAGGCTGGGAGAGCAGAGCGCCTCCATGCTGACCTCGGCCGGGCGACCTTCTGGTGCGGTCACCCGCAGCGCACTCCGACATCCCTGGAGGAGGTGGGCCTGGTGCAGCCCAGATGCTCAACTAGGACCGGCGTGGGCCAGGGTGGGGGAGGAAGCGGCCCCAGCTCAGGACACATGACCCTGGTGCCCCCCTCGGGGAGGGGAGAGGGGCGGGAACGTGGAGTCGGGGTCACCAGGGCCTGGGGTAGCCTGAGCAGGGGGAGGGGAGGGAGCTGGCCCGGCTCTGAGGCCGGACCCTTGGCCACCACGCTCTGGAACCCAGGACCACGGGGTCAGAGTCGCCGAGCAGGCAGGCTCCTCACGGGCTGGCACAACCTCTCCGTCCCTCGGGTACGGGGCGCCCGGACCCTCCTGGGAAAGGGGCCGGCTCCCCCAGGCAGCCACCCAGCCTCGCTCCCACCACGGTTTCCCTTCCCTAGAAGCCGGGTCCTGGGGTGGGGCTTTGAGCCGCTCGGTCCCGGGCGTGGATCGTTGCACCTCCTCCCAGGGCGGCCAGAGGGGCCCGCAGTGCCCGCCGCCCCCTTCCAGTCACCGTCAGCAGCCCTGTCACTGAAGGCAAGCTCCCGTGCCCAGTGCACAGTGAGGCCAAGCCAACCAGAACACTGCAGTCTGGCGCAGAGAAGGGCCCCGCGAGGAGACGGGTGGCTCGGGCTCAAAACACCCCTGGGCCTTAGGGGGGGAGATGCCCGCTGCTGGTCGCTTGCTTCAAACAGGAGAGCCAGGGACTCCGAGCTCACAGGTACAGCTGCTTCCCCTGGAGCTCTCTGTACCTGGTCCCAGCGCTGCAGGGGTGCTAGGAGGGGGGCTGCTCATTCACACCGATGGGTGCAGAAGCCCATCTTTACCCAGACAGTCCCGCGGTCCTCACTCCCCAAGCAGTCACGTCCACACCGCCCAGAAATGACACACAAGGAACGCAAAGCATTGTCAACAAAAGCGTGTATTAATCTGCTGATTGGAAACTGGTTAAAGAGTAAGGCACTCAGGCTTACGGTCTCCGTGCGGTTACGGTTTCTGGCTGCTCTTAGTACCATTTCAGAAGCTCGTGACTACAGTGTCGCTCCCGGGCGGGCTCCGCGCCGTGTGGGAGGACGGCGCCCGCTCTAACGCCTCGCAGACTCGCACTCACAACCCGGCTCCGCTTTCAGCTCGGCAGCCTCAGGTCCAGAGAGTGACTTTACATCCACACGAGCTACCGTGTTAATACAAAGTTCACTGAAGTCTATCACAAAGTTTCTTTTATGAACAAACAGTAGAAAGTAAAAATTTGCAAACTGTTATAAAATACTTAGGAATGTTTCATAATACTTTCATTGCTATCAAATGCCCAAGAAACCAGAGAAATAAGACTAAAGAGTTTGTTAAAGGTTGTTTGTGAAACTTAAAGGTAGGACTGTTAACTCAAACAGATCTGTGTAGCTAACAAGGCACGTGCAACCGTTTGATGACACGTCCTTTGATCACTGGGTCCGCGTGAACTCACCCACTTGACGTGCTTGTTCACCCGCCTCCCCAAAGCTCAATGGTTTTCACATTCAAAGCAATTTGGCAACTAGGACTATTTTCAGATTTAAGAAAGGCTGTTCACGGTGACTCCACGGTCTGCTGTCCCTGCCAGGAAGCGCTCAGACCATTTACTGCAGTCACGCGTCTTGATCTGGAAGAAAAGGAACCACCACGTGTGGCCATGGAAGGAAGTTCCCAGAACACGGCCGAGACAAAGGAGCAGAGGCCGGAGCTCAGGTTGTCGGCCAAGCAGGACAGCCACCAGCGTCTGTCGTGCGCGGAGATTCCATCAGCGGCCCCGCGGAGCCTGGCCAGTGCAGGCCCCTGCTCGCCGGGGGCGGACCTGTGGTCACCCAAGAGCCCTAGGTGACCGTCGCAGATGGCAGGGCAGGTCTGATTCAGGAGACTCTGCCCCTGGGGCCTGAGGCCTGTGGTCAGCGGGGCGGGAACGGCAGGCGGAGCCTCTTAGACACTCCCCCCTGCCAGCCACACACCAGCACCTGACCGACTACTGCCCTTCAGAGAGGTTTTATAATTCGAACTTTTACTGGAAAAATATCTTGATGTTCCAGTAAAGAGACACACTAAAAAGTCATCCCATAAGTGGCCTGAACTTTGACAGTAAAGCTTTTTGGTGGAACCTTTTAGGTGGGAGAATAAAATCCAAGAATTCTTAAAAAAAGAAAAAAAGACATAAGGTGAGTTTAACTACCACTCAGTGCTATTCGGTATAGTCAAGGTCAGAAAGCAAACCCTCGTCCAACTGCGTCCTGTACCCTGATGTCAACGGCAAGTCGTCTGTGCTTTTCTGGGGAAATGACAGGGGCTGGGGGGTGGCCCCAAGACGGACTGCAGACGCCCCACTTCCTGCGCGTGGAGCTGCGCGGGCCCGGATGCAGGGAGATGGTCTGCACTGGCTCGCAGACGGAGCAGAGGCCAGGGATGTGCAGTTTCCTCCCCAAATGAACAACAGAAAAGCCCTGACAGTCATAATGTCTCAAGTGACTAAATACAGAAATCAGAGAAGAGGGAACAGAAGCTCCCAGGCCTGGGCCTGGAGGGCAGCTTCCCTCCCCAGGGTCAGAGGCGGATGGGGCAGCGGGTCCCTGCTGACCCACAGCCCGAGGAAAGGCGTGGAGACCGCTTGCCGTGCCACGAAGTGCGTCTCAGTTGTTCTCGAATCTAGCATATGGGTTTTCTTCTCTAAACAAACCTGAAAACAAAACGGGCCTGATTAGAAATGCACTCAGCCAACAGGAAACGAGGGTCAGAAAGCAGCACATGGTGTCTTATATGAAGATTTACTGCGGCCAAAAGGAAGCTGGGTATGCTAATAGGCAGGTTCAAACACTACCCTTCACCTTTTCGTGAACGTCACACCACAGGTGACTTTAAAACTGAAGTGGAATTTATTGGAAACAGTATTTCTAAGAAACACAGATCCTAAGAAATAGACTTGTTTGCTGATTCTCTCAAAGGGAAATAAGAAATTTAAAGCCACCGTTTCTTCCCTCAGTGGTTGACTAAATTATACAGAAGAAAACAAAACCACCTTACTTTAGATATTCTTATAAATGCTGATTAATTTTCAGAATTAAGGCCACACACAGAAGGTGACCGTCAGTCTACCTGCGAAGGAGCTAAGCGCCCAGAGACTCGGCGTTTTCTCTCTGCATCGTGGAAACGCGCCCTCCCCCTCTTTACACACCTGGGCTGCACACGCAACTCTCCGGAGCCACTGCAACAAATCTACTTACCGCAGGGTTTGGGGGGTGGGGGACAGTGGGGGAAAGCTAAGGGTGGGGGAGAACGCCCTTCTGTCAGAGGAACGGGGGGGGCCCGGCCGGGGGGGGGGAAGCGCTCAGCGGGGGGGGGGGGCGGAGCGCACAGCTGGTTTTGGGTAAAAAGCTATCGTGTGCCAAATACCGAATACTAGCAGTCTTGTTAAGGCCCAGCTCCGGCTCTACTTCTAGTTTAGAGGGAAAACACACAGAAACTGCTTTGTGATAAAGAAACCAAAGGCCTTCTAACGTCAAGAGACGGGTTCGTCTGCGGTGCATTTGGTGTTCATAGGGCCAAGCACCTCCCTCCCCCTCCCACCAGCAGCTCGAAGGTTCCCCACAGCTGAGGCTTCCTTCCAAAGTCCAGGCCACTCAAAGGGCTTTACACAAAGGGCACAAGAGAATTCTATCAGTGCAATTAAAGGGCAACTGACCAGCTCCAAGACAGGAACACAGGGAATCCGTGACTGTTCCAGAAAAGGCCTCGTGCAGGCCGAGCAGAGCAAAGGTCCAGGATCCCATCACGACCTGTGCTACGTTGTGTGTGTGTGTGTGTGTGTGTACACGCACACGAGCACACAACCATCTCGTCTTTTATTTACATTAATGTTAAAATCAGATTTCAAAAAGCTTTCCATGATTTCCAAATTTCGTCGGAAACCAAGTGCCAGGGAGCAGAAAACACCAGTGATATCGGTGGTTTGAAAATCAGTACAGAGCCAGCTAAACACAGAAGCAGGTTCAGTGCTGCCAAACACCGGAAACATAGTCCCCCACTGAACACCTCACCAAACAAAAGCCCAGAACAGAGCCTGGACACAGCTCCCGGGAAACAAGCGGTCCAAGGCCTCAGTGTGGCTACTGCTGACTCGGTCAGGAGGCGGGCCAGGAGCAACTCCAGCACAAGGGAGAAGGCGGGCAAAGCCCCGCAGGTAAGGGACTCACCCCACCGCAGGGCAAACAAGTCCACAAGGCGGCAAAGGGCGACAGCACTTCACCAGCAAGCAGGTGCCAGGAAGGCCGGCAGAGGCAGAGCACTTGCGGGCCTCGTCTTACGGGCACTGCTCCCAGTGCAGCCCACACCCTATAGCAGAGCCCGCTGGGCGCTGGGCGCAGCCCAGACGGCCAGGCCAGCTCCTGCCGACGGAAATGCAGAGCCAGGCGATTCTCACCGTATTTCTTCCTGATCTCATCATGTCTCGACTTCATCTCTGCTCTCCTAGAAAACACAGAAATCCCTTTCAGCAGCAAATTACAGTGTACATTTCGTGTGTGCGCGCGTGTGTGTGTGTGTGTGTGTCTGCACGGCTTGTGGGATCTTAGCTCCCCGACCAGGGATCAAAGCCGGGGCCCCTGCAGTGGAAGCGCAGAGCTCTAACCACTGGACCGCCAGGGAAGTCCCCACAGTGTAATGCCAACAGCTGTGCCTTTCACTCCATTGTGGCCTCTGGGAGCCAGAGCCAGGTGGTGGCGGCTCTGATGTGGCCACAGCCACGCTCCCACCGGGACAGGCAGGGTGCTGAGCACGGACCCCTTCATTTCAAGGAAAGCAATTCCAACACCCCGTACTGTGACTGAAGACATTTTTTCCGTATGAAAACAAGCCAATCAGCAAAGACCTTACGCTTGGTTCTGAGGATGGTTAGGAGCTCGCAGGAGCCTCGGCCCGGCCGCTGCGGGCTGACAAGCCCCCAGCCCCCCTGCGCACATGCCTCGGACAGACAGGAGACCCCAGGCAGAAGCCTTCCTCCTGCTGAGCCCCCGTGGGCTCAGAACCAGACGGGCCTCCAGAGGCCTCGCCGGCCCTGCCCCAAAGTCCCAGCTGGTGGCCACCGGCCAGGTCCCTGTCACGCGGCTTCCCACCCTCCACGCCACCACCGAGAAGCCCCCTCGGACGCCCGACACGGTCCTGACTTTCCCACGTGGAGAAAGCTGGGACCGAGTAACGGCCCCCGGGGCGCGGGGCCTCACCGCTCCTCCTGGCGGACCCGGCGCTCCTCTCGCTCCCGAGCAGCCCTCTCCTCGCTCTTGTCCGGCCGCCGGCTCCGCCTCCTCCCGCAGCAGCAGAAGCAGCAGCAGCAGGCGACGCCCAGGAGCAGGGCGCCCCCAAGCACCGACAGGGCAATGATCAGGGCCTCGAAGTTCACTGCCAATGCAAAGGCGCACAGTCAGGGCCCCGCTCACGGCCACGCCTCCTCCTCGGCAGGCGGGGGGGGGGGCGGGGCAACGGACGGACGACGACGCCCCCGCCTTCCTCCAGCCTGCTTCTGTGACTTAGTCACCATTTCCATCAACCTGAAGCAACAGGTAGCTTTTCTCATCACCTGATGCTGAAAGGCTGTTTCCAACCTGAGAAAAGTTAACAAAACCAGGAAGAAAGAGAAGCTCCGCAGTGCACTCAGCTGCTACAACACTTGAAACTCAATCTCACGCAATCAGACGCTAAGCCCGACCGGCTTCCGTGATTATCTAAATCAAAGACCAGAGCCTCCCATCTGCTGCCAACAGGACACACGCCTGCCCGCCGGGCAGGGCACCAGCCGGAGCTGCGGCCCCGGCCAACGCCCAGGGGCTGGAGAACGGTGACTGTGATTTCCTGTCCAGACCAAACGCACTCAGAACAAGTTGCAATTCTTTCCAACTTCTCTTGAGGATTTACAAATTAAAACCAGTCAGTCGGTACTTTTCCACTCCATTCAAGCCAGAGCCTATCACAGGACAGGCTGACACCTTCCAGTTAGCACCACCCCGCCCCGCCCTGGACAGCGGTGCGACCATCACAGGACGGCCTCCTGCCGCACAGAGCTCAGAGCTCGTAAGCTCGGGTGCCACTGGTCTCTTGGTTGGGGGGAGGTGGGGTGGGCTGGGGTCTGGAAGGTGAGAGCTCTTCCTCGGGTCGGGGAGGGAGACACCAGTGCCCCGGTGCCCCCAGCCCCCCTCAGGCTGCCAGTGTGACAGCACCCGCTCTGCCTTCTGAGCTTTGAACCATGTGGTTTTTCCTCCTCTGACCTGTTCTGGAAGTGCGAGAATTGCAAGATACAGTAGTAACAGGAGACCGCCACAAGCAGGTGGCGTAACTTTTTGACTAGAGAACTCGAGAACAATCAACTTTATTTTTATTTACTTTTTAAAATCAATTTATTTATTTTATTTATTTATTTTTGGCTGCGTTGGGTCTTCGTCGCTTCACGTGGACTTTCTCTACTTGCGGCGAGCAGGGGCTACTCTTCATTGTGGTGTGCGGGCTTCTCATTGTGGTGGCTTCTCTTTACTGTGGAGCATGGGATCTAGGCGCATGGGCTTCAGTAGTTGTGGTGCACAGGCTCAGTAGTTGTGGTGCACAGGATTAGTTGCTCCGCTGCATGTGGGATCTTGCCGGACCAGGGATTGAACCCGTGTCCCCTATGTTGGCAAGTGGATTCTCAACCACTGTGCCACCCGGGAAGCCCCGAGAACAATCAACTTTAAAAACCGACGAGGGGCTTTCCTGGTGGCACAGTGGTTGAGAATCCGCCTCCCAATGCAGGGGATGTGATTTTGATTCCTGGTCAGGAAACTAGATCCCACATGCTGCAGCTAAGAGTCTGCATGCCACAACTCTGGAGCCTGCGAGCCACAACTAAGGAGCCAGTGAGCCGCCACTAAGGAGCCTGCCTGCCACAACTAAGACCCAGTGCCACCAAAATAAATAAATAAAATAAAATTTAAAAGAAACCAAGAAAAAACAAAAACCCATGAGACCAGTCAGACAGCTGGCTCTAAAATACACCTGCCTCCACAAGAGCTTTTCTGATTAGCAGCTAAACCCAGTTATAAAACAGAACAGAAATTCCACCACGATGGGAAGCTGAACTATGGGCTTACTTCCGAGAAATCTACTCTAGGACGTACTAGACCTGAACAGAGAGAGAACCTGTTCCCAGACGGGGGTTCAGACGGTAAAGACCTTGCTGTTCTCCACCTGAACGTGTGTGTGTTTTTGTTTGTTTTTTGGCTGAGCTGTGCAGCATGTGGGATCTTAGTTCCCCGACCAGGGACTGAACCCAGGTCCCCCGCAGTAGAAGTGCAGAGTCTTAACCACTGAACCACCATGGAAGTCCCCTGAACGCATATATTTAAGGTCGTTACAATCACAACCCCAATTTTGCCTAGAACTGGTTAAGATGATTCTACAGTTACTTGTAAGAATAAAAGCACCTGTGGCACAGGGCTGAGGTAGTGTGAGGTGCTGCCCCGACGGGGTGGACCACAAGGCCCCACCCACTCGGCTCCCGGGGACGAGGCCCCAGCTCCCTGCAGGCCCGAGGAATAAACCCGACGAGGCCAGCGCACCTTCTCTCAGGAGCCGGGGTACCGCACCCTCCTGTTACTACAAAGTCTGCCCCCAGCGCCCCTGCTCACCCCCCGAGAGCCCGTGTGCCCTGATGCTGCCTGGAGCGGCATCAACGGGGGCAGCCACGCTTGAGAACCGTGTGGCCCACCGACTAAGGCTAGACGTGAAAGGGGTGCCAGTCAGCAGTGTGCCCCTGAGCGCACGCCCAGGGCGGTGGGTGTCTGTGTCCAGCCCACGCGGGAGCACACGGCAGCCCGCACACAGCCCGGTGTCCACCAGTGCACCGCAGCGGTCGCCCACGGTGTCCTGAGGGATAGGCGAGCGCTGGACGTGGTCTGTGTGTTTTGCTGAGTGGCGATAACCTGCAGACCCACGTGAAAATTCGCTGAGTACGCAGGCATTTGTATATGCACAAGCGTACACGCATGCGTGCACGCATGTGTCTGTACTTGCACGTGTGTACGTGTGCGTGTCCTCTGGAGTCCAGGGCCCGGAGAGAGGGAGCGAGGGCTCACGTGTGCACTGTGTTAGAGTCATGCTTCAGTTTAAAAGCATTTTAACAGTTAAGGTCCCAGATGCTGATGGTTGGTTCCCTGGTGCGGGAGCCATCTCTGCGGAACAGATGGGGAGGGAAGGTTCCACGGAGGAGGCGGCCGCCAACATGGAAGCAGACGGCCGTGTGGCCCAAGGAGCCTTTCTGGAGTGAGGGCAATAGAGGGAACGGCCAGCTGGGAGGACGTGACGGGTGTGCCTGCACATGTACACGCACCCATACACACACACTCCCACAGACACAAACTTCTGGGTTCCCTGGGTTTCAGCTGGTGAAATCAGAAGTGAGTCGTTTCAGATGGAGGCTGACAGATTCTGAGATGGAAATCAATTAGAAAAAAGACAGATAAAACAGATCATCACAATTCTCTGCAAGAGCACTGGCTCCTATGACCTGTAGCCAGGGGGCCTCCCGATGGCCCCAAACCAGAAGCCATAAAGGAAAGGATTAATAAGCCCAACTCATAAAAATGAGCTCCACGTGGCAATACACACCACAAACCAACCTAAAAGGCCACCTAGGAAACAACCTGGGTCTCACCTAGGGATCACTTCCCTTGGAGAAAGAGCAGGGTTAGGGTTAGGGTTAGGGTTAGGGTTAGAGTTAGGGTTAGGGAACGGGCACGGTTTAGGGTACAGGTTATGGTACGACAACAGTTTAGGGTTAGCGTACGTGTTAGGGTACGGGTTAGCGTTAGTGTACGGGTTAGGATTAGGGTACAGGTTAGGGTAAGGCTTCCGGTAAGGGTTAGGGTTAGGGTTAGGGAATGGGTACGGTTTAGGGTGCAGGTTAGGGTACGACAACGGATTAGGGTTAGGGTATGTGTTAGGGTATGGGTTAGGGTACGACACTGAGACAGGTGCTGACACGCCACCCGCATGGCCCCGGGACGTGGGGAGATGCCTGCAGAACAGAGCCAAGGCCGTGGCCTTCAGGGCAGCCTCCAGACCCGGACCGGCCACTTTCCCAGATGCCACCGCTCTCACCGGCCTCCCCCACCTCCCCACTCCTGGCAGCTTACATTAACTGAGCACAACCAGAATTTTCAAAACGGCACTGGTTTTGCAAGAAGCCAATGAGAACAGTGCCTTACCCCAGCACACGCCCCAGCGCGCAGAGCTCAGCTTGCAGAGAGAGCTGGGCGGCAGGATTTTGGTCACCGGGTAGTCCAAGCACGCCTTGTCAGTGTTGCACCAAAGACACTGCAAGAGGCAATGACAGGGCATCAGACGCGTAAATGCTGAAGGGCCAGCCCCGCCGGCCACACTGCTGTCCCCCCTCGGCCCCCTTCCCAACACTGGCTCAACGCCGCCAACCCACCAAGGCCCTCCTCACTCAAGCCCCTTCCACCAGGCGCCCTGCCGGCCTCGCGGCCTCCTTGCTGGTCCCCGCCCGGGGCCTCTGCATGGCCTGCTCCCCTCGCCCGGATGCTGCCCTCCCTTCTAACACCCAGAGCATCCAGGCGTCAGCCGCCTGCAGGAGGGACCGAGCCAGGCATGGCTGGAGTGGTGTCCGCCCACGGTTATCACCCTGTAAAGATGCTAATTTGATCTCTAGGACTGAACCAAGCGGTCTGTCTTATTGCTGGCTGTCTTAAAGATGATTCTACTAGAGCACAAGGGCATCCGTCCAGAACCGCAGAGCTGGAGAAAACCTGGCAGGTGTGCCCGAGTCCCTGGAATGCACGGCAGAGACCTGGCCAGCACACCAGCCGAGGGGCCCAGAGCCGGGCAGGCACTGGCACAGATGTGAGGTTTGGGTCAACCTAACAACCCGCCCAGGTCAGGACGTTCGGGATATTTTCAAGCTTGAAGGTAAAGATTTTACTACGTTTTTTTTCTTTGAAGTTTTAACAGGATGGAAAGTCATGGTATGTTTTGGTCCCAAGTTAGGGTGAAAATCTGTTACAGAGAAATGTTTTAGTGAAACCTGGGGTCCCAGGGCCACTGACACAGTGTCCACTTTGGTGTCTTGTGCTCAAAATGACAGACAGCAGGGAGGCCCTCTTCATTTCGGCCGTTTCAGAATAACTTCCGTTTCAGCGGTTCTTTCCTGGCTTAACGACTTCTGGGAAATCCACCATTTTCAAACAGCTCAAGTTTTAAACACCTAATTTTCCATTTTTACGTGACAGTTTCACCGAACGCCATGTGAGCTCACTGGGAGGATAAGTTCTCTTTGTGCTGGTGTCGTGGCTGTTTGTCACTCGTTTTTTAGATTAATGAGGTACACGCACGTGGTGAACAACGCAGGGGTGCCGGCAGATCCTTCCGGAAGCCCGTGTGCATTAAGGATTCGCACACAGCGGGGTCTGCCCTGGCTTTCATCTGCACTTCTGACCTCACCTGTCTGGGTTCAGAGCGGGGGTCAGGCTTTCAGAGGAGGTGTGCACCCCGCTGTGGTCTGGGCACCCCCCAACCCCACACAAGGAGGGCGAGCACGGGCACTCCAGCTCGAGGCCCCCTCAGCACTGCGAGAGCCCGGCGGGGGCCGGGAGGGCTCCGAGCACACCTGCTGCATCTCAGGGTCCGTCTGTAAGACAAGAGGCCTCCAAGGTGGAGTGAGCCCCGTGGGAAAGCCCTGGGCACAGGTCAACAGTCGCAGACGAGGGGCTAAACGTGCTCCCGCCTCCCTGGCCCCCACCCTGCTGCCGGACACCTCTGCTCAGGCCTGCGGGCACCAGGGGCTCACACAAGTTCCGGGCTGTGTGAAACGTACGTGCTTTATTTCAGGAGCGGAAGGAGCACGTGAACAGCACTCAAGTGGCATGTGCAGCTTTCACCAGACGCTTTAATATGCCTGAGAAAGGCTGCTAAGAGCCGTCATGAAAAATACCTCCACAAACCCCAGACCACAGAACCCGGAACACACACAAGCAGCCCTGGAGCCAGAGGCATGGGGTCTGCTTCTGGGTCACATGCTGACCCTGTGCTACTTACAGAGACATTCTTCAGGCACTCTTCACAGGTTCTGTTTGTGTTCTGAGAACAACCTGCAGGGCAAAGAACACACATCACTGAGAATCCTGCGGTGTCCACGCGGGGAGGGTGGGCAAGTGACGCTCAGAGCCCGGAACAGGCGGCCCCTCCCGCGCCAAGCCTTCAGGCACGCAGACCGGGCCTCTACAGGCAGGGCCCTGGGAGGACACACAAGCAGCACACGTGTGGTCCTGACCCCAGGGGTCTCCTGGGAGAGAAGACGGCGCCGCCCAGCAAGGCCAGCGCCTGCGTCTCACCTGCATGGTCACACACCACTGACTGTCTAGTCAGCAGACACCCTGGAACCAGAGGCCACAGCGATGCCAGGCCAGACTCAAGCCAGGCCATGGCCCCCTCGCCGGTCCCAACCCTGCGGAGCACCCCCTGCACCCCCAGGCACTCTTCACCGCACAGGTGCTACGGGAAGGGCTCAAACCCCGAGCAGCTGACAGCTCTGGAACGCAAGCTAAGCAGAAGCGAAGAGGTGGTGTACGAATAAAGGATTCCAGTCCACCATCAAGCAGCCGTTCTTCACCCCACGCTGCCCCTCAAGACACGCACACACTTGGAAGAGGCCTGAGCACATCCCATCAGCCACCAGGAAAGGCACGTGAGAATCGCAGTCAGGCCCCACTTCACACCCACCAGAACGGCTGCATTACAAAGACTGACAATGCTAATGGTGGTGAGGACGGGGCGGGCGGGCTCAGCGGCTCAAAAACAAACACGTGCTCCTCCGAGACTTGGCAATTCCACTCTCAGTCTCGTACCCAAGACAAACCAGAACACACGTGCACAGGGACACATGCACAGGGAGACATGCACAGGGGGCTGATGGCAACTTTATGTATAGAACAGCTGAGAGCTGAAAATGGCCCAGATGTCCAGGCGCCCCGCATGCCCCTCAGCCTCCCCACTGGTCCTGAGAGCTTCCAGGTGGCTCCCTGGCCAGGGCCTCTGCGCAGCCTGCTCCTCCTGCCTGGATGGAGGACCTGACCCTCCCCGGGACCACCTCCTCCTAACACGCTGTACCCAAGGGGCAAGGGGACAGAGGTCGTTGGAGGATGGACAGGGAAACTAAACTGGTCCAGTCCTACAGTGGGACACTCTTCAGCCCTAAAAAGAAGTCTACGTCACACACGATGACTCTACAAATCACGTGCGTTGGGGGAAGCCTCCCGCAAAGGCCCGCAGCGCAGGGCTCGGGGACGGGTGAGACTCCTCTTCGGGGGCCGGGTGGGGGGGAAGGATGGGTTGGCTGGGGCCCCAAGCTCCTGGAGAGGCCTGTTCTGAGGCTTGCAGGAGGTCAGGGTCTCACAGGTGTAACTCACTGGATGGCACACGTAGGATTCCTGCACTTCACTGTATGTAAACTTGATCTCAAAAGAAGGAGGTGAACGCTGAGCTCTTAGTGATGAGGTGCACGGGGAGGAGGTGGGGGCGTGCGCGGCTGTAACTTCAAAACGCGACAGACCTGGTGGTGGGCGGAGGGCCGCTCACTGCCCAGGTCTCCCAACTTCCCTCTACTTTCCAAGGTTTTCCTAATAAAATGCAGGGCAAAGAGCTTTAGCTTTAAGTCGTTTGCTAAGCAGGACTCACGCAGTAACTGCTGCTGTGAAATAGCTGGAGAGTTCGTCTATTCAACAGCCTTCCACGCTCCATTCTTAAAAACCAAAATCCTCTTTTATCTGAAACGAAAGCCCCTTCTGTGACAACACGCCGTTCTGCGCAGTCGCCATGAAGCAGCACCCTCCGCAGAGCCTCCAGCGGCCTGCTGCTGGGTTCGCGTTCAGCCGACCCTCAACTGCTTTACTCCCTCAGCCCCAGGAAGCTGGAGCCAGAAGCAGCCCCTGAAATACCTCCATTCTCAGAGGACTGCCGAGAGGGGCCCCGGGGCCCTGTGGACCAGCAGGAGGGAACGGCCTCACTCACAAGCCGGATTCGCAGTTCTGTCCACCAAGGGGCTGAGAGAGGACGGCACACATGTTGCCAGGTCTTTGGTCTCCAGCCACTGTCCCCACTAAAAGGAAACGGGCAGAACAATAACGCCACAACCGGGGCAGAGAAAGGACAACACCGGCCTTGGACAGCTTGCAAAGCCAGAAAGTGGCACAAGGACCCAGAAGCCAGCGTGGAGGGGGTCCTCCTTGCCAAAGTGGCACAACTTAACGTCAGAGTGAATGACAGTAATGGACTCTCACCTCCTGAACGCCCACGATTTCACACGGACACAGAATAAACACAGGGAAGGACAGCTAGGCAAGAGTCTCCGTCCCAGTAAACAGGGACACCAAGACCACTGCGCCGTTTGCGGAGGGACAAGATGTTACGTACGCTGTCAGAGCACCCCCCACCCCGGCTTAATTATACCTGTGAATAGAAAATGGCACCTGAAAAATGATCGGAGATATCACCAGAACAACCTGTGACAAGAACGGCACAAGTGACAGCAGGTGCCTCTGAGGGGTGCCGGAAGGACAGTCACCCAGTGGCTGGGTCCCCCCGAGATGCACCTGAATCAAATCAGAGGAAACCAGGCAGGACCACAGAGGGCCTCTGAGCACAGGACAGGCTGAGGGGCTACTCCAGGGGAGCAGAGGCTGAGAGACATGACGCCCAAAGGCAACACGCCAGCCGCCGTCAGAGGACCCAGGACGCTCCTGAGGTAACTGGTGATCTGTGTGCACAGGCGTGTGTTAACTCAAGGGTCCGGGGTCGTACCAATGGTCACTGTGCAGACGTGACCGTCACGCTCCGGCTATGCCCTTCTTAGGAGATGCACCCCGGTGAATTTAGGGTAAATGGCCACATCACAACTTGCTCTCAAACGGTTTGGTGACAAGAGTAACAGGCAGCGACTTCCCTGGTGGTCCACTGGTTAAGACTCAGCGCTTTCACTGCAGTGGCCCGGGTTCAATCCCTGGTCAGGGAAGGAAGATCCCACAGGCCGCCAGGCACGGCCAAAAGAAACAGAAGCACGCAGACACAGACAAGGAGCAGCAAAGCAAATATGGCGAAGGCTGGAAGAGCAGAAAGGACTCAGGAGTTCACTGGACCATTTACTCCTTCAACTGTTTCTCTAAAGCGCCGGGCAAGGAGGTAGGGCAAGGAGGTATGGCGGGGACTGCACGGCGCCTACCACACCCACTCTCGAGTCCTTCTGAAGCACCGTGAGAGAGGCCCCGGGCAGCAGGTGCTAAAGCATGGGAACTTCTTCTCAGGCCTCTCCAATTTAAAAGTCTGTGTGACAACTGGTCTTGCGTGAACTAACCTAACCAACATCGGCTCCAAGATACACACCATAAACCGGTCCACCCTGGGGTCTCTGGGTCACGGGCCAGATGAGTCAACAGAGAGGCCTGGGAGGGGAAGGGCCAAGGAGACGGCCTCGCCCTTCTCCTGCTCCCGGCAACGCCAAGGTTCAACAGCCCTCCCAATGTCAGTTCAGAGCCGAGACAAGGTAGTTCCCTCCTCGCCCTTGAAAACACCAGGGTGTTTTTCGTAGTAAGACAGGGAAATACGTTAACCATTTGCAGCTGCTTCAGAGACTGGGCGTCAGCAGTCACTCACTGCATCTTATCTCATCCCGGAAACAGAAAACTTTGTGCTGAAAGCCAGAGCCATGTCAACATCTGGCCTGAGTTTCCGAGGCCTAACGCTGAACGCCACTGTCCTGACTTCGGAAGGCCCGTGGCCGGGACTCTTCAGCTTGGACTCCCCTTACCAATGACTAGAGAACCTTAAGTCTCATGCTCTTGGGAAACTAAGTTAAAACAAAAAAGGTTCTCAGGACACACTAACCCGTGATACATTTGAGTTCCTTCCTAAACTGCTTAAGCACAAAAGGACACACTAGTGTGTGTAAAGAGGGATGTTGTAAAGAAACAAGGAAGTGAGTCAGTATATTTACCGTGGAACACAACAGGCCAGAGGGCTGCCTGCCTTCGGCAGCGCCCTCAGCAGTGGAAAAGCCCCAGAACCGGGCACTATGGCCATGCCGCACGGTGACAGGGCACAGAGTGCCCGCGCGGTCAATTTCACATGAGAAACGAGGCAGAAAGTTCACCTAGACAGAAAGTCCTGGCTGTCGCACCGCCTCAGCAGAAAAGGGGGAGTGAGGAGGGCAGAGGGCAAAGGCTCGGACCCGTGCACACACCCCATGCCCCGCAACCTGCCTGGAAGCCCCCGTTCTCTGCAGCAAGACCCTGTAAGGAGCCCCCGCCCCCAGCTACCCCGGCCACCACCAGCTCCTCCGGACCCCTCTGTTTAGGACAAGACTGAGGTCCCTTTAGGGGCTGCCTTCCCTCTAGATGTAAAGGTGAAACTCTGGGGTGGAGTCTGACCCCACACCCAATTAAAGCGGGGTCCAAAGCCCATGAAACTTCTTTAATTCAATGAACTTCCCTCTGAAGATCTTCAACACCTTGTCGGTTCCTAACGTCTCCCCACCACCCAAGTGCACAGTAAAGACAGACGTTAGACGTGGCTGGGTTTGGACCGTATGATGCTCTGTGACGGTTAATTTTATCTGTCAGACTGGCTGGGCTAAGGGATGCCCAGAGAGCTGGTAAAACACTTTGTTTGTTTCCTTCTTTTTTTAAGATTTTTTTTTCTTTTTTCTTTTCCTTTTTTGTGGCCTTGCCGTGCAGCATGCAGGATCTTAGTTCCCCAACCAGGGATGGAACCCGAGCCCCCGGCAATGGAAGCGCAGAGTCCTAACCACTAGACTGCCAGGAATTCCCAAAACACTCTTTCTGGTAGTGGCCGTGAGGGTGTTTCCAGAAGAGACGAGCATGAGTTGGTGGACGGGTGAAAGCACCTGGCCCTCTCCAAGGTGGGTGGGCATCACCTAACCAATTGAGGGCCCGAACAGAACAGAAAGGCAAGGAAGGAGGAGTCTGCTCTTTGTGTGAGAGCTGAGACGTCCACCTCCCCCTGCCCTTGGGCCTTCAGGCGTAGACTGGGCCGTATCCCCCGGGCTCCCCACTGCCTGGCCTTGAGGTGTGGCCTGCGCTACACGCCAGCTCTCCCGGAAAGCAGACGGCAGCTCATGGGGCTCCTCCACCCCTGGGTCACGTGATCCAGTCCCTCATAATAACTCTTTCTCTATAGCTATGTATATCCTGTTGGTTCTGTTTCTCTAGAGTGAGTTTTCCTAATACACACAGCATGCTTGCGAGGAAAACAAAGTCTCTTAAATAGCGTAGTCACATTCCTACGGCATGACAAGTGGTGAAGTCTCACAGCGAGCCCGGGCTCAGTGTGGCTAGAAGAAGAGCCACTTTTCTCCTGAAATACTAGGATTACAGTCCAGTTTCACTCCCAAGCTGTCACAGGACGTGCTCACGCAACCCACAGGAGTCTCTGCCCCTAAGTCCAGGGCGAGGGCAGGGTGAAAAGCTGGCAGTCAAACACACCTGGGGCGCTTCCTGACACACCCACTTCAACAATACACACCCGGCGGCCACCAAGGAGAGGTTCTCGGGCGACTGAGGACTCTCGGCTCTCAGCCACCCAGTTTGGTAAAAAGCACTCGCACCACACTTGTGCTGAACAAGCCATCTGGGCCGAAAGTTCCCTATTCTGTGTCACTCGACTCTGCATTAACGAACAGTATCACAAACGTACACACAAGTACGCTTAGAAGGCGATGAGAAAAAACTCAAGTAGTCCTGCCCTGGAACCGACACCCCACGAGGTCACAGAGAGGAAAGGTGCTGTGCTGTGCTAAACAGAAGGTACCGAAGCCGCAGCTAACTGGCGCTGAGAAAACCCCCGGCCCCTCAGGCTGACCCAGGTCGGTTAGGCCACCGGCCCAAGGCTCGATTCCCCACACTAGCGACCACGCGGGGATGCCACACACAGCAGCCAGATCAAACGCTCCCAAGATCCCCAGCGGCCTGCAGACCTGGAGAGAGAAGCCACCCTCCAGCACCAGCGCTTCTGGAACTGCTGGGCCCTTAGGTCATGCACTCCCCTCACCACCACCCCCTGACTCTCAACTGCCGTTTCCTGGTCAGGCCCCCCAGGAACTCGTCGCCTCCACTTGCCGGTCACCACCGTGGGCCCGGCACCTGGCACAGGTAGTTACTGAGGACAGGGGGGATCGCCTAGCAAAGCCGCCCACCTGCCCACGCAGCGCGGGCCTGCAGAGCCCAGGAACCAGCGGCAGGGCGGGCTCAGCCCAAGCACCGGCCGCTATCCCTGGAGCTCCTCGAAGGGGCCTACTCCGTACGGTGGCGGGTGTAGGGGCCGCATACAGGCCTCCTCGAAGCGAGCAGGGCCCCCAACACACCAGCCGCGCCCGCAGAAGGGCCCGGCCCCTGGACTCCGGCCGCCGACCCGCTGTGGGACGAGCGAGCTCCCCAGCTCTGCTTTCGACCCCGAGTCCACACCCGAGACGGCTCTTTCCGAGGGTCGTGGCGCCGCTGCGCTCGGCCAGGCCGACGCCGCGGTCCCGGACCACCCCGCATGCTGAGCCAGGACAAAGGGCCGGCCCACCGCCGTCCCCGAGCCCCGCCGCCCCAGGCTGCGGACCGACACTCGGGTGGCCTCCCGGCCGCAGACCGCGCGGGCCCAGAGCAGCGACCCAGAGCGGCTGCGACCCCCGGCCCTCCGCACCCCTTGACCCCGACACTGCGCCCCCCCGCCCTCCCCCTCCGCCGCGACCCCGCCCCGCACCCCCGGCCCCCCCGCCCCCGAGCCCGCCGGCTGCCCTCACCCTGCGCGGCGGCCGCCGGGAGGAGCAGCAGGAACAGCGCGGCGCCGCCGAGGGCCAGTCCCCAGCGCGGAGTCGGCCCGCGGACCCTGCCGGACGCCATGGCGGCTGCGACCCCGCCAGTCGGTCGTCGTCCTCGTCTGCCGGACGCGCAGCACCTCGGACCCCGGCCAGGCGCCTCCGCCCGGAAGGGCCGCGCTCCGGCGGTGGGCGGGGCGGCGGACGGGCCAGTGCGGAACAGGGGCCCGCCCCGCGCCGCTCGCGGTCCCGCCTCCCGGCGCGCGGATCAGTGCGCCTGCGCGGCGGGAAGGGGGCGGGCCGCGGGGGCCGCTGAGGCTCAGTGCGCTTGCGCGGTTGGGAGGGGTGCTACGCGACCTTGACCCTAAAGGGGTGGAGGAGCGCTCAGCGAGTGGACGGGAGGCCTTGCTTTCTGGCCTGGTCCCGCGGGCCTCGCAGAGCCAGCACGCTGGGGCCCTGACCCCCGCCCGGAAGACCTCCGACCCGGAGGTCACCTCCCCCGAGTCGGGGCTCGGGCCGCGGGGAGGGAGCGGGCGGGCGGAGGCCGGCGCCTGGGAGGTCTGCTGGACCCCGGCCCCGGACAGCGTCATGGAATGATAAAAACATATACTGCGAGGGTCCAGTTGCTTTCTTTTTAAGATTGTGTTTCCATAGCCAAAGTACAGTGGGGCTTTGGGTATTGTATAGGGAAGCCAGGGATACTTCTCCTAAGCTTCCTGGGGTCACTGGCTTGTGGCTTCCTGGACCAGCCTGATAAGACCACCTTCCCGGTAGCAGCAGTGCTGGGATCAGGGGTGGGCCGTCCGTCACGGGGGAGGTGTCTGCCATCTTTGACCTAATTCAGGGCCCCAACGTCACTTACTGGGTCGTGTTCCACTGCTGTCCCACACCTACCTCAACTCTTGAGGGCTGCGGTGAAATCCGGGCAGTGGGCTTTGCAGTCCAGTACGGAATCTACTGACCCCGGCGAGGTAGGTGTGGTGCAGGCTGATCAGAGCATCCCTCCCGCTCAGTGTGCTGGGATTCAGCGGTGTGGCGTTTAAAATCTTCCGTACTTGCTCTCCCTGAGACGGCCCCAACTGGTTGGAATGTAACTGGTCCTCAACCCCCAGGGTCAGTGTGGAAAGACTTTTCTCGGCCAGGAGGACACAGTTGGTTGCAGTGTATTTGTGCCTCTGCGATGTGCAGGGACCAAAGACAACGTGACCTCATCCTTCCCCGCTGCCAGATGTGGAAAACTGGGCCCAGCAGGGTGCCTGTGGAAGGTCATAGGGCCAGGAAAACAGCGCATCAGGACTGTGAGGCTGGCATCCCAACCCTGCCAGTTCCTACCTCCATGACCTCCGCTTCCGTGCGCTTTAGCGGCACAGCTCAGCTCACAGCACTGCTGACCATCACGAGGTCACGGGGTCACGCACAGAAAGGACCCGAGGGCTGCAGGTTGGGGCCCAGTGTTAGCGTCCCTCAGCCTGGCGCTCCTGCACACAGTGACTGCACGTCTGTGACGTCACACCAGTGTGGATGTCCAATGTTTTAACGAGCATGCCTTCAACTTGCCTCTGGCTCTTTGTAGAGGAACAAAGTTCCTTCCTGTTCATGTGAGGCAGCAAAGGGCCCTTGACTGCAGTAAGCTGTGTCTGCCCTACATCCTCCAGTTCAAATACTTCTTATCTCCCTTTGGTTTGGATCTTCTGTTATAGAAAAAGATGTTTAAAGACTCATTTGCCATTGGAACTGGAGTAAACACCAGACCGGGATAAACAACAAGGTCCTACTGTACAGCACAGGGAACTATATTGAATATCCTGTGATAAACCATAATGAAAAATAATATAAAAAAAGAATGTCTATATGTGTATAACTGAGTCACTTGTCTGTACAGCAGAGATTGGTACAACACTGTAAATCAACTAGACGCCAATTAAAAAAAGTTTTCTTAAAAAAGAAAGTTTTGGAATTAAAAACAAAAATACCAGCCTGGGCTTGGAACTATGGCCCCAGAAAGCAACATTGTTTCATCGTAACAACCACACAACAACCATGTACTGGCATTTGAAGGACATTGAACATTTGTAAACATTAACCAAGACACAGTGAACGCTACTGCATCTCAAAGAGTGCCATCAGCAATGGCATTTGAAAATACAACTGAGCTGTGGGACAATTCGACAATGAGGAAGTTCAAAAAATACTCAGGGGCTTCCCTGGTGGCGCAGCGGTTGAGAGTCCGCCTGCCGATGCAGGGGACGCGGGTTCGTGCCCCGGTCCGGGAAGATCCCACGTGCCGCGGAGCTGCTGGGCCCGTAAGCCATGGCCGCTGAGCCTGCGCGTCCGGAGCCTGTGCTCCGCAACGGGAGAGGCCACAACAGTGAGAGGCCCGCGTACCGCAAAAACACACACACACACACACAAAAACAAAAACAAAAAAACACAACTCAGTAACTAGAGCCCAAGTCCCTGTTTGAAAAGGGGGCGGACGGGACAGCATTATTTAACTTGACACATTCGATTGTCAAAGAGCTTCAAGCTGATAGGAAAGACCCAAAACCACACAGGATGAGAAATACGAAATACAGTGACTTTCCAGAGAAACATATGAATATTCTGTTTGCAATCTGGAATTAAAAAAGAATGTATGGTCTTTCCAGAACAGTGGTTAAGGGATGAGATTTGATACAGTTCGTGGTGTTAACTTAGGAGGAGTGCCCAACGGCAGCACCATGGACAGGGATGTCCGGGGGTAGACGGGCCACGGTGGGCTGAGGCCTGAGCCCAGCTGGTTCTGGAATTCCAGCGCCCCCGCCCCTGGACCGTGCATATGGGAATCACACAATTTGGGCCTTTCACCTGAGTTGTTTTTATTTGGTGGTTGAGTGTGCCATCTGATTTTTTCATCATTGTTAGTACATTCTTTAGTAAGTTAAAGAATTACTTCCAGAAAGGCTGTGTAAACAGATCGAAGCGTCTACCTGGGCCGGTCACATTTCAACCACCGTGATCATTAACACTGCGGAGAGCTCATTTGCAGCTCAGCTGAGGACAAAGGGTGCACTTGAGGGCCTCAGAGTTTGGAGGTGCCTCGGAGGGATCTGGAAAGGTCTGTGGGTGCTCTCAGGCCGGGGAGGGGCAGCGGGGCTCTGGGGCAGCGGGAGGGATGGACAGAAGCAGAGGACTGTGCCGACAGGCCAGAGCCCATTTTCTGTGGTTGGGTTAAGAGATGCATGCACCGTGCGTGCACCCAGGGTATGAGGATGGCTCCAAGGGGGGCTGCAATTGGGAAGGGCTCCCTGGTCCCTGCCAGGCTGGACCTCTTGGAGCCCAGGGATTTGCCCTGGACTGAGACACAGAAAACTCTGCCACCTGCCCCCTCCCACGCGGGCAGTCATGACCCTCAACGCACTTCCTCTCAGGGACGGGGAAGGGGGCTCTTGTGACCCCTTCACCTGCACTTTGACAAGACAGAAAACTTAATTCTTTCAAGGTCATGCAGCCAGTGAGAGGCAGGGTGGACGGGTGGGGGGGTGGTGGGGGGCAGGAGGGGAGCGCCCTCTGAGCTTTCTCCTGAGGGGCACCACCCCCTGCACCCACAGCACCTGCAGCCCCCATGCACAGAGGCACCCTTACGTCCAGGATTAGGCCTCCAAACTATAGAGTGTCACAGAATCACCTGCAGGACTTGGCAAACTCAACTGTGGAACTCAAGTCCCAGAGCCTCTCATTCAGCAGGTCGGGGACCAGGTCCAGCCTGGTGAAGCTGAGCCTGCTGTCTGAACCAGCCCTTCAGAAATGTGGTTCTGGGCCAGCGGGGTCTCAACCTCAGCTGCCATCACCTGAAGTCCATTTAAAAGTGGCAATGCCAGTGCTCTCAGACAGACAGACAGACACACACACGCACACACCAGCAAGGCAGTCAGAACTTGGTGGGCGAGGTGTCGTTGAAAGCTCCCCAGGCACAGGCTGCTGAGACCCTGAGCTGGGAAGTGCTGCTCTGCAAGGGCAATAAGGCACCCACTATTCTAGCTCCTCAACTGCCCAGGTGGAGAGCCCCAGGTCCCGTACAGTAAAAGGCCCTCAGCAGTTAGAATTTAAAATGAAAGTAGCGGACTCAAAGCCAGATGCCCTCCAGATGTGCCCATTCGCAGGTCTGCTGGAGGCCCAGAGGGTGGTGTGATACTGTGATTAATAAGAAATATATATTTCGTCTTCATCTGTTCAAGGCACAGAGCTCCTAAAACCCTTGGAATTTCCCAAGTAATCAGTGATACAAGAGTGTCTTTGTTATTCGTAACAGTCCCCTTTCAAGCATATCAGAGTTTGTTCGTGTGGTGACCTTTGGAAAGCAGCTGTGGATGAGATCTGGTTGCCCGGGGAACTTTCAGTCTCCTCTGCGTCCCCTGCCTTCAGGGAGGGGAGAGGGGCTGGAGTGCTTTGTTCAACCATGCCTACGCCTGTATAATGGAACTTCCATAGAACCCCAGAAGCACCGTGTTCAGGGAGCTTCGGGGTGGGGGGGGAGAGTGGGCTCAGAGGGCTTGGGGGCCCTGTGCCCCTTCCCCATCCCCTGCCCTGTGCACCTCTTCATCTAGCTCTTCATTTATTACAAAACTAAACTGGTAATCTAGTGAGTAAACTGTTTTCCAGTTCTGCGAACCCCTCTTGCAAATGAACCGAATCTCTGATCTATAGCTGGTCCGTCAGAAGCACAAATGACAACCTGGGATGGTCAAGGGATGGGGGGTGGTCTTGTGGGAATGAGCCCTTAATCTGTGAGATCTCCAGGCAGATGGTGTCAGAATGGAGTTAAATCTGTGGGAGTCTGGCCAGTGTCCTCAGAGAACTGAGTTAATTGCTTGTTTGTGTGGGAAAAACATACGTACCAGAGATGGCCCACTGTCCAGATTTGCCCAGACTTCAGGGTTTCCCGGGCTAAGGGACTTTGAGGGTTAAAACCATGACATCCCTTGGGAATTCCCTGGCGGTCCAGTGGTTAGGACTCCGCGCTTCCACGGGCTAATCCCTGTTTGGGGAACTAAGATCCTGCAAGCCACAGGCGTGCCCCTCCCACCCACAAAAAATGGGATATTCCAGGGCCTCCCTGGTGGCGCAGTGGTTGAGAGTCCGCCTGCCGATGCAGGGGACGCGGGTTCGTGCCCTGGTCCGGGAAGATCCCACATGCCGCGGAGCGGCTGGGCCCGTGAGCCATGACCACTGAGCCTGCGCGTCCGGAGGCTGTGCTCCGCGACGGGGGAGGCCACAACAGTGAGAGGCCCGCGTACCGCAAAAAAAAAATATATATATACCAGAAGGTGAATGAGGACATCGCCAAAGCTGGAGGGTGCGGCTCAGGACATTTTCTCTGGTCCACGGGCTTGTGCTGCCGGAGGAAGAAGGGCACTCGTCTAGCTGGAGTTTTGGGGACCAAGGGGCATCAGGAGGGAATTGCACCCCAGTTGTAACAGAGGAAATATGGTCATTAAGTGTCTGTGGACGCGGATGCACAGGAAGGGCACGGGGACTGCACACAGGGGACCCCAGAGGAAGGAGCCGTTTGGGGGAGAGTACGAGACTCCATTGGACGTGCCTGTGCGACATGGCGGGGGGGGGGCGCGTCTGCAAGGGCTTGGGACCGGAGTGGGGACCTGCGGCTTGCAGACCACGTGTGAGGAGGGGCTCGCCTTCCGGGGGTCATGGAGGGAAGGGTCAAGGCTAGGAACGTGCACAGCCATCCACATTTACCAGGTGGGGAGACTGGATGACCTGCAGCCCAACGTTGTCTGCAAGTGATTCCATTTTGTTCAATCGGGTTTTAACGTTTTGGAAAAATAGAGCCTGATTCTTCGCCTAGGTGTGGAAGGATGCAGCACCACTAAGGTGGTAGAAGGTTAACCGTTGGTTATTCTGTTTTAAACCCGCTTGTTTATGGACAGGCAGGAAGGACGGATGCCAGGGGTGCTAGAGTGATGGGCAACAGGCGGGAGCGCCCGTGGGCCTTAGCCACGCTCCTCACTTGGTGTGTGGATGGAGAGGCGTAAGAGGCCTTAGGTGGGATGAGGCGACACAGGACGAGACAGGACAGGGTGCTGGCATCCAAGCAGCAGTGAGTGGGCTCGAGCAGGGAAGGCAGAGCTTCCCCCCTGCGGGGGACCAAGCAGCAGTGAAAGTTCTCAGCTGCGGGAGTGTAGAGGGGGAGATGGTCACTTTTATTTTTTTAAACCTCGCTCTCAGTCCTGGACCACGTGCTTTTCCGTCTCAGTGGGCGTCGTTTACCATTTTACACTGGCTGTGAGGCTACCCTCTGTGTACCTCCAGGAGGGCAGCGAGGGTCCCTGCTTCTGCGCACTGTTCTCTGCACAGAGACGGGCATAGGCAGTGCTCTGGAAGTGCAAGTGCAGGCTCTTAACCACTGAGCCGCCAGGGAAGGCCCTGAACTGATGTGTTTTTAATAAAGAGTTATGCTGGGGTTTTAATAAAAAGTTATACATTTTACGGAAAAAAATAAGGGGAAATAGCATCTGAAACTATGTCTATGCACGTGAATGAATATTTACAGATATGCACCCCGTGCTCACATCTGTCTGCGCCTCTCAGGTCTGTGTAACGTGAGGAAAGAGCAGCATCGGCAGGGCTGCAGAGGATGTTAACACACCGGAAGAGAGCCCTTTCATTGGGGACCCAGGACCGCCCCACCCTGACGGACCCTCACGGGCCACACCCGGACCCTGACCCGCACGGAGCCTGCAGAGGTTGGCAGACACGCACACGGCTAGGTGATCACGCTGGGACCTGCCACCTACTACCATCACACCTGATCACCTTGACCTCCAGGTCACCCCAGGAAACAGCCCGTGAGAAACACACTTATTTAAACTCTCTTCCACTCATCACCCAAGAGCGGGTGTAGACAGCCGAGAGCGTGACAGACGCCCACTTTCCCATCTTGCCTCGGCCCCGTTCAAGCTCTGCAGGGGGACCCCTTTGCTGGGGCCGTCCCCTGTCTTCTGAAAGCTGCCTAGGAGGTGGGGCCGGGACAGGGACAGAGAGCGGCTTGCACGGCCAACAGGTGAGGAAGGAGGAAAAGAGAGCCCTGAGCCACGGCCCAAAGTCTACACGGACCCTAGGAGTGTGTGAAGAGCAGTGGAGGTGGGGCACAGAGCGCGGCTCCCAGGGAAGCCCCTGCGGAAGGGTTATTAATTTTTTCTGTACACGTGATTGGGGGCAGCATGATCAACGGGATGTAATTTTACACTCTGAGAAGTTCACATATAAATAAATCTGTACCACCTTTCATCAGACTGCTGTGCTAATTTTTACAAAGGACAACACATGTCTAACCTTACGGGACGCGAGCAATTCCTTCTTCAAGTTGCTATCAAGAGTCACTCATGTCAGAAGGGGGAGGCTGGCCCTTCTGATGCGTCCCTAGAATTATCTGGCCGCGTCTGTCATTCTGGGGGCAGGAAAAACGGTGGACTTTCCGTTAGTGGTGAAGTTGTCAAGTGCCGTCAGCCGAGTCCACCAGGCGACGGGGTCACGGGCGGCCTGCGGGAGGGGACGCGGCGTGGGGCGCTCCCACCTGGGCGGCGCAGGAGGCCCCGTCTTCACCAAGCAGCCCTAACTCTCAGCAAACTTAGGGTTCATGACTGTCGTGGTGGCGCTCTTGAAAAGGGGGTTGTCCTGGTGAGAAAGCAAGCGTGACTTGTCAGCGCGGGGGGGATGAGCTGCGAGGGTGGGGTGAGGCGGCTCGCGCTCCCGTGGGCGTGCCCTCGGCGCACAGGTGGGAGGCGCGCCTTTGCGGGGCCCCAGGGCCACTCACGTTATTCCACTGGGACTTCAGCTTCTCCTTCTCGAAGCGCTTGTACTCCCTGAGGTCACTCAGGTGGGTCAGGACCTTCCAGATGCCCAGGAGGAGGAGGCCGACGAGCACGACGCCCGCCACGGTGCCCCCCACGATGGTGGCGACGTTGGGGCCCTTCACGCACTCTAGGCAAGGAGGCACACACGCGGGGGCGTCAGGCCCGCCCATCCCTGCACGGTGTCGGCGCTCCACTGCTGGCTCTCAGTGACAGGCAGTGAGCAAACCGGCCCGGCCCCGGCCCCGGCCCCCAGCCAGGGAGGGTGCAGAGCTGGGCACAAGGCCAGGCCGTGTGGGTCCAAATGAAATTGAGAGGCCCTTCGTTCATGGAGAAGGAAAGGGGGCCGAGGGGGCCAGTAAGTAACCAAGGCCAGACCCTGGCCTCCCACCTGGACAGCCAATGACCCAATCGCTGGAACCTAGCCTAACCCACGTTGGATCACAGTTTAGGGGTGGGCACTCTCCTCGTAAAGGCATTCCCAGGGGAACCAATGGCAGCAGCCTTGGGAATGAGGGGGGTGGGGTCCCAGTGCCTGAGGGGCTGCACCCAGCCTCCCCCTGAGCTTGGGGGAGGGGAGGCTATGGACTGCAGCACGCCTGCGCGGCGCCTGATCAAGGCACGATGCTCAGCGTGAGCCCGTCTGCCCAGCTCGTGGGCACTGGGGTTCGCTGGCACTCCCCCCCCACCATCCTGGCCTCTCCAGGGAACCTCCCTCCCTCACAGAAGTGGAACAACTTAGCCAGCACAAAGCCAGACCTGACCCCACACGTGCCTGTTAAAACACCCGGGGACAGCTGTCTGCACCAGCAGGCTGGGCTCTGCCGCCCTGGTAACAGACAAAGGGCTTGGGCTCTATCTGCCTTCCTGGGGGTCCTGTCGTGGGGAGGGGAGCTGGGAGCAGGTCTCAGTCCTGTAAGGTCCCCGGGGTGGGCTGCTGTCCCACGTCTGCTGCGCTCACCCCAGAGGCCGGCCTCGAGGCCTGTGCCCCACCCCCGCAGCCTCTCTGAGCAGTAAAGGGGCGGGGGTACCGAGAGCTGGTGTGTCCACACGGCTCCCCGTGCTGCTGCTGTAACCCTCAAGCCCATCCCCTCGTGGGTGTGTTACTCTAAGTCCCCGCGTCCCACACACGCTTTGCCATTGTCCACTCAACCTACCTCCTCAACACTGACCTACCCTCCGACCCTACTTGTTGCCCTTCCTCCTGATCCCGCCCAGAGTTCCATCCAAGGGCAGGCTCTGTCCACGCCGCCCCCAGGACCCCAACCCCGCCCTGCTCAGTGCCCGGACTGGGCAGTGGCCCTTCCCAGGTCTGCGCCCGGCCTGTGAGAGCACAGCGCACTCCTCTGAAAGCCGGCTGGCCCTCCGGTGTGTCTGGGAAGAGACATAAGCCC
Source organism: Aethalodelphis obliquidens (assembly GCF_003676395.1). Classification (NCBI taxonomy): domain Eukaryota; kingdom Metazoa; phylum Chordata; class Mammalia; order Artiodactyla; family Delphinidae; genus Aethalodelphis; species Aethalodelphis obliquidens. The sequence goes on along the minus strand of NW_020837945.1, from coordinate 1,517,977 downwards.
AACCCCTCCCACCCCGCCCCCGCCCCCGGCCTCACAGGGGCCCAGTAAGAGCCCAGCCCAGCACCTCTGACCCTCTCATGCCCTGGTCTCAGCTGCAAGCGTCCTCTTCAGAGAGACCTTCTGACCTCTGAGACACGCCCCGCCAGCGTCTTTACCCCTGGGAACCAGTTCATGTGTCCCCACCCCGTGTCCCGGGAACCTATGAAGACAGAGTCAGCCTCTGGGACCCTGGCGAGCCGGGCGGCGGCCCCTGGGGAAGCCGGCTCCGGCTCCGCGGGCCCCTCCAGGGCCAGGGCCGGATGTGGGTCCGGCGGCCCCAGTGGTCCCCTGGGCCGGCTCTCGGGGCTTGCGCTCCAGGCCGCGCTCAGCGCCAGCGCTCCGGGAAGCGCCCCTGCGGGACAGCCGGCCGCCCCGGAGCAGGGCGCACGGCGGGCGGGCTGAGCGGTGCGGGGACCCGGTCCTGACCCCACCCATCCGGGCTCACCGCGCGTGTCGTTCACGTGCACGTCGTATCTGTCCCGCCCCTCGCGCTGCAGCAGGGTGTAGGTCATCCAGCAGCCCTCGGAGTCGCGCTCCTTGCACGTGCGGCCGGGCAGTGGCCTGGGCAGCAGCTTCGTCTCCCCGCACGCTGCGCTGCAGTTCTTGGCGAAGGGGCCCTGGTCGAACTTCAGACACTCGGCGCAGTTGCTGCGGGCGAGGCGCAGCGTGACCGCGGGCAGGAGGGGCGGGGGCGCGGGGCCCGGGCCACCCGGAGCTGCGGGGCCGTCCTCAGCGCCCTGCGCCCCGGGTCCGGCCAGACGGCGGTTTTCCCGGGCCGCGGAGGCGCGAGGCGGGCGGGGCAGCGGGATACTCACGCGTAGCGGGCGCAGGGCGCGGGGCAGCCCGGACACTCGAGGCACAGGGGCGGCTGGTAGCCGGGGTCGCACTGGCACACGTTGCAGCGGCACCGGCCGCGGCCGCTGCACTCGACGCCATCCAGGTTGAGGCAGCCCTTTGTAGACTTGAGGCACTGGCACGCTGAGCCCTCGTGGCCGTTGTGGCACCTGCAGGTGCCACAGAAGCAGAGCCCTCGCTCTGGAAGACAGGGGCCCCCGCAGACTCAGCCCCGCCCGAGCCCCAGCCCGAGCCGCCCCCCGCAACCGCCCCAGGGGCGGCTGAGGCTCCGCCGGTTGGTCTGTTCCCCGCGCTCACTCTCGCCCCCGCAGACTTGGCCGTCGTAGCGCTCGCAGTTGACGTTGTCACACTCGCAGAACTGGCCGTAGATCTTCTTGTTGGGCACATCGCTTGTGTGGCACACGCACTGCCCGCAGATGCAGTCCCCCAGCCCCGAGCAGATGATGGAGCCGTTGTCCTTCCGGCAGCTTCCCTCCAGCTCCTGGCTGCTCCGGCCCTGCGTCTGGCACTCGCAGTTCTTCCCTATGTAGCCGGCGTCGCACCTGCATGGGAGATGTGGGGTCAGGGCCCTCCCGCGCGGGCTCTGCCGCGGCGCGCCTGCGCGGGAGGCGGGGCCGCGGCCGCACCTGCAGACTCCGCACTCCATGGAGCCCCTGCCGCCGCAGAGGTTGTGGTCCCGGCTCGCGTCCCGGCACCGGCACTTGCACTGGGGGAGGACCCGCACAGTCACCGTGTCCGTGAAGCCCAGCGCCCGGATGACGAATGACTGCTCCTGGATGCACTCTGTGGCTGTGACCTTCACCTGGAAGGTGATCTGTAGTGGGAAAGCAGGGCTCAGGTGAACATTGGACCCCGGGCACACAACCCTGCTCCCACCTCCTCCCTGGGCAGCGTGGACAAGGGCACGGCCTAGCAGGGTGAGGATCAGCGTCCTGGGCTTCCAAGCATGGAGGGGACCGCCTCTGCTGGGCCCCCAGGGGAGTGCATGTCGGTGGGGGGAGGGAAGGACATGGACACTCCAGGTGATTCCAGGACTTGGGAGGGGAGATGACGGAAGAGAGGATGCAAGTTGGAAACTCAGAGTCAGAGATGCTGGAACATGCCCCCCAGCCCTCCTGCAGCTCCCCCCCGCCATCCTCTGGTGGCCTGGACTTGAGCAGGGATGTCTTTAGAATACTTTTTTTTTTCTGCGGTACACGGGCCTCTCACTGTTGTGGCCTCTCCCGTTGCAGAGAGCACAGGCTCCGGACACCCAGGTCCAGCGGCCATGGCTCACGGGCCCAGCTGCTCCGCGGCATGTGGGATCTTCCCGGACCGGGGCACGAACCCGTGTCGCCTGCATCGGCAGGCGGACTCTCAACCACTATGCCACCAGGGAAGCCCTAGAATACTTTTAATCTCACATCCCTTTAAAAAAATTTTAGAATGACTCTGTAAATGATGTATATTTTCTCCATGTATTTTGTCCCGAAGCCTGGAGGCTAAGATGCCAAAATCGCACAGGAAGTCCTAGGTTCTGCATGTGGGGTTGTATTCTGACCCCGAAAGCCCAAGGGGAACCGAGCGGGCAGGGCAAAGTCCCCGCCACTCACACAGCACTGCTGCTCAGCCAGCACTGAGCTTCAGGGGGCACCAGCTCGGCCACGGCAAGCCTCACTGCAAATCAACGTGAGTGAATCTCCAACCCGTATGTGAAGACAGAGCAGAAACATCAGGGAAGTAAGCAATCAGTCACAAGATTGAATAAATTCCTGTCTGGATCACCCCGTATGAGGGGGACACATTTCACTAAAAAGTCCCACACATTTAGTAAGTCACATAGTTGAAAGAATTCCGATGTCGTTTAGAAATAAAAGCAAGTATTTTGCTGAATATTAATTCACAGCTGGAGAAAGGAAAAGTTTAATTGTTCTGGTCACGACAAATTAAAAATATCAGGGACATAACTCAGTGCCTGTTTATAATCATTTGTGTGGCCCCTGCTTCAATGTGTTTGTTAAAAAACAAAAACACAAAAATCAAGAAAATCAAAGCAAAGCAGATGCCCCGTGTAGAAGGAACGCCCTTCTTAGGCGGCTGGCGCTGTACCCGGCATCTGCCCCCAGGGGGCGCTGCCGTCCTCGCGGCGGCCGGTGTACACCGGGCCGCGAACAGTGTGTGTGGATTTTCAAGGGAAGGAACTGCACCCGCGGTGGACTGGACCCCGCCTCTTGCTGGTCCCTGTGAAGCCGTGTGCCGGGGTGCACCCTCCCTCGCTGTCCCTGGGGGAGCCCCTTCCAGAGGCCGGGAGGGAGCCTCACCGGCACGTTGATCTGGACGCCGTCGCAGTCCCCTCTGGGCTGGTCCACCTTCGATACCCCGTTACTGCAGAAGGAGTCGTAGGTGACTTTCAGGGTGTCAGGGAGGGTGTTGTGATCCAGAAAGACTCTGGAGGACAGTTTCTGTGGGCAAAGAGCACCGTGCTCAGGCTCATCCCGCTGTCCCCGGCCCTTCCCGCCCCTTCCCAGCCGATGGCCGGCACGCCTCTCATCCCCCTCCCTCCACCTGTGTGTCCACTGAGAGCTCCACGGGTGCCGGGTCCTGCACCCCATGCCACGGCCCCCGAGACAGGCCAGTGGAAGGGACAGACGTGGAGACACGTCACAGCCCTGCAAGAACGGGAGCTTGACCGTCCACCCACCACTGAAACCCCAGTGCGTGGCACAGGGTGGGAGCTGGAAAAACTGTCTAAGTGAATGAGAGAGAGCGAGACAGACCGTCAGACAGGAAGAGAGACAGAGAAACAGAGATAGAGAGAGACAGAGAGGTGAATGAGCCACTCACTGAAGGTGGCATCGTCGGTGCAAAGACAGAGCCCCCCCATGGGCAGCATCTGGAGTGTGGGAGGGCCTGCTCGGGGTGGGGGTGGCTAGGGCTCCAGGAGGGTACGAGCAGCAAACGGAGCTGCCTCAGTGGGGCTCTGACTCAATGCAGTGTCATCAGTGCTTACTGGGTGCTCCCAGCGAGCTGTGCTCGCAAGGCCAGCAGACCCTTTGGCTGGAAGAGGGCCTGATGCCTGTGTCCCAGGGGAGGCACGGAGGGCCTGGGGTGGCACCTACCACACCGTCAACGAGGAGGACAGCTGCCCTGGGGAAGTGCCCGAGGATGGCCCACAGAACGCAGGGGCTCTCCTCCCCAGACCTTCCTCCTGCTGGCCTGCAGCGGGGCAGCGTCTTGGCCGACTACCCGGGGGGCACTTACGTTGTAGGCGTTCTTAATAAGCTGGACTACGTTGCTGGAGTCGTCTGACAGCTCCCCGACTGCAGACTTGGGGATGATCTCCGTGAGCTTCTGTCAGGGAAGAAGACAGGTGGGCGTGGCCAGAACCCTGGTACCAGGACACCTCAGTATCCACCCAGTTTTGTAGTAACACCCCAGAGGGTTTCCTTCCTGCTTGCGAGCTGGCTCAGACAACCCTGCCCCCGATTTCTTACTGTATTCAGGTAACACAGCACGTGGTCCACTGTTGTGCAGGCAAACGTTTAACCACTGGCTCTCAGGAAGCGCACCCTGAATTGCAGCGTTTGCCGATTTCCTCAGTAGAAATACTCCACCCTTGCTGATTTCCCAGCACTGAAGGCGGAGGGTGTGCCTCGCCATGGTGAGATGCCACCCCAGGGACTTCCCTGGCGGTCCAGTGGTTAAGAATCCGCCTTCCAATGCAAGGCACACGGGTTCACTCCCTGGTCGGGGAACTAAGATCCCACACGCCAAGGGGCAACTAAGCCCGTGCGCCACAACTAGAGAGCCCACGCTGCAACGAAAGATCCCACGTGCCTCAAGATCTGACACAGCCAAATAAAATAAATAAATAAATACGTCTATTAAAAAAAAAAAGATGCCACCCCATCACACAGATGTGACAGGCACAAACAACCCAAGGGCACAGGTAATCGTGAAATGTGGCACAAAACCAGCAAGCGATGTGTTCTGAGCGTGTGAGCTGACCTAATCTAACTTTCACGATGGCTGTGTGTTAAACAACATTGTGGCAATTGGGTCTGGCAGGCGGGGCCGGCTGGTCCAGCGGCACCTCTGGGGTGGGCAGGCCGCAGCCCGAGGTCATGCAGACAAGCCTGGGGCAGCCTCCAGGGAACATCTGTGTTCCTGCCGCCCTTAGTTTAGCCCATCTTTCACGGGAAATTGCACCATCACTTTGTCTTGCAGAACCAAGGGTGGGTCACGTCCTGCCACAAAGCCCTGCTGTGACGCCCCAGAATGGAGTCCAGGCTCCTCCACAAAGCTCACAAGGACACACAGCCTGGCCACCCCACCTCCGGCCTCCGCCACCCTCTCCTCTCCTCCTCAGCCTCGGGACCCCCCCGGCCACCTGCTCTCCATTCGGTGCAGAAACACATACTGAGGAGGGTCCAGCGTAAGCTGCCCATACAGACTCGGGCCTCCTTGACCCCCCCTCGCTAGGAGCCCCGGGAGTGGGGTCAGGAAGCTAAGGCTCAGAAAGGCCTGGGACCTGCCCGGGGCCTTGTCCTTGCTGTTGGGGAGCAGGGCCTGGGGTCCGAGTCTCCCGTCTCCAGCTTCTACCCCATCACCACACTCCCTTCTGGGACACGATCCCTGCCCCTAATAGCAAATCACTGGGACCTGCTACCACCTGGCGAGGAGGAGACTGTCACGTCCCGGAACACGGTCAGGGACACGGCAGCTGCGAGGCCCTGACTTGCCAGCGCTCGGGAAGCTCATGTGGGTGGGTGGCCTCTCAGCGGCACCCGGCCACCAGCCTTGCTGTCCTTGTGGCTTGGCCAACACCCACTGCCAGCCCCCGGGGGGTCTTCCGGACACCCGCCCCTCCTCCCTCGGCATCCCCTGGGAACGCTGATGGCAGGCGCAGCTGGCCCCACTGGCAAACGCCCCACACAGGCACAGCAGGCCACAGGCCTCAGCAGGAAGGGGACCGGGACTTAGGGAAGGACAGGGGCTGGGAGGCGCTCCCAGCCCATCGCAGCCAGAGGCCACCACGCTGAGCCCGGCAGATGAGAGCACAGCAACTAAAACAGCCCCACAGTGACTGGGAGAAGGAGGAGGGATGAGAAACGCTCTACGACAAAGAAACTTCCCCACGAGAATTCCACGCCACAGAAAAATTTAGTATGAACAGCAATTCAGAAAAGTCGGGACAGACCCAGGTCTCCTGAGCCGTGAAGGAAGTGCTGTCACAGCTGCTGGGGGGCCCGGGCGCCTGCTGGTTATGGGGGTGTTTTCCTCGCGACACTGAGCCGTGCGCTGGGGGTTCCAGAGCCCTCCTGCGTACACCTTACACTGTGTGAACAGTGCTGACCTGCAAACGTATGTGGACACAAAACAAGGAACTTTCCGTGACGTGAAAAACGGGGTGTGCAGACCCAAAGGGTTTCGTTGAGGCAAAACCACGATTACTGAAGTGCAAGGACTTGTCAGTGTCATGCGGCCTCAGCTCCTCAGCAGCAGTGCTCACTCCCCGAAACTCGGGGCTGCTGCGTGGCCACAGCCCACGCACCCAGCCTGGAAGCAGAACTCAGGCCGTGGTCACCCTGGATTTGGTCACCATCCAGTTGCGACGCCTCTTCCTGCCGGATTGCTCAAGCCCGCTTACCTCGTACGTTGCCACCATTCTCTTGGTCACAGCGAAGATGGGCTGGATATTGCTTTCTGCCAGCTTGTGTGCCAGCTGGCCCACCGATGGGTAGTCCTAGAGAGGGCACCCCCGGTCAGATGGCTCCCAAGGCTGGGGACAAGCCATCCAAGCTGCCTGTCCGCTCCTGTCGGCAGAAGTGACGGCCCAGGGCGCAGAGGCTCCGCCTGCCTCCTGCTGTGATGGGGCCCGTTCCCAATGATGTTCGCAAACGCTCGCAAACGCGTAAGATGATGGGATTAGAAGGGAAACTGACAATATTGAAATACACTCAAGAAAATATTAAAAGCTGAGAAGTGCTTCCTGATCAATGCACTAAAAAAGAAATCCAGTGGCCAGTAGCCGCTCCCAGACATCCAAAGCGGAGGAGTGGTGAGCAGGGTTTTGCGGTGTCCGCACTGTGGGGCGCTGGCGAGACGCCTCTGCCTTCTCCGGGAGGCGGCATCTCAGACGCTGCCCCCAGCACAGTGGCACCCATTTTCACAACTTCACGACGTGCGCGATTTCGGGCAGAGGCTCACCGGAGCCTCAGAGGTCACATCCGTCCTGTCCCAGTCGGTGGGCCCCTGAGAGCTGCCACCAACACCCACCTCCAGTCTGCAGGCTGCAGGTGGAGGACCCCAAGGGTCACATCTCTAAAGTCCTCTGCAGTGCCTGGGCTTTACGACTCCAGGGTGCCGAGCATCGTCTCACAGCAGCCCTGGACCAGAGAATTCTGACCTCTTGGTGCCGTTCGAGTGCTTCCCCCAGAGCGAGGGCCCCTCCCCACCCCTCTGGACCCCGGGCTGGCAGTGAGCCTACCGCCCCCCCGCCCCCCAAGACACCGCCACACTCACGAATTCGTTGCTGCTTTTATACATGTTGTCCTCCAGGTGGCAGCGGCCATCGTTGGGAGTGAGGATGGCGCCCAGCTTCCCGTCTCCCGCAAAGTGGAAGCCGTCATCCGTGGCAAACACCAGCAGTCTGGTGACGTTGCGCCAGCCGATCTCCTCCTGACAAGGAGAGGGCAGGGTGACCTGCCTCAGCTTCCCCAGATGGGGCGGGGGCCAAGGCAGAGCTTGCCGTGCTCGCCTCGGGGCTGTGTGCCCCCCACTCCTGGGTTTTCTGGGGGGCAGGAGGACCAGAGACAGGGCCCAGCGCCCAGGGGGGCCCGACAAGTGTCTGTGGGACGACAAGCTCCCAGATGCCCAGGTGAATGCGTGGGACACCGAAGGGACAGGAATGCATGTTTACATTTGCATACTCTGTGGCCCAGTCAGCTCGGACCTGGGGCCACTTCCTAAGGGGACACTCCCAAAGAAGAAAAAGGACTTAGAAATGTTTATCTCACTGCAAACACAGAGGGAGGAGCCCACGGCCACCGTGATGAGGAGGTGACAGAGCCAGGGCGCACGCACATCGTGACCCGTGACGTCACACAGAAATGAAAATGCGTGTCTGCGACGCAGGACGGCGCTCCCAGGGAGCAGAGGGGCTGGAGGGCTGGGGTCCAGTCTGTGAAGGGGGCGGGCTGCGCGGCTAAACGTGGGTCGATGTGTTGCAACACGTCACAATACAGCGGCGGGACAGGACCATGTGGTGAGGGGTCAGCAGGGGGCAGGGGACGGCCGGCCCCGACACTTCAGCCACATGACTGTCGGGGGGCCTGGCCAGGACGCCCTCTGTTCCTCGAGGGGCGCTGGAAGTCGGGGTGATTCTACCGCAGGAACCGCCAGGGTTGGGTGGCTCAGGGGTCTTCCTTAACAGGACCATTTCCTTGTATTTAGGCTTCAGAAGGTTTGCACAGGGTCACAAGCTGCTAATAGTGGAATCTGTGGGTGTCGTGACGGAGGCCCCCGGGTCTGGAGAAAGCAGGGCAGGCAGGGGCCTCACCGGGCACGCGGCGACTTGCATCATGGCGTCCAGCCCACCCTCGGGGGCGTCCAAGTTTCCCGAGATCAGCTGCTTCCCGACCTCCGTCCGGAACTGATTGGAGTTGTCGGTGAGTTTCAGCACGTGCCGAAAGGCGAACGGGGCCTGGCACTCCTTCTCCTTGTTGGGGCACGGGTTCCGCAGCTTCTCGGGGTGCGTGTTGACGAAGGGGAGCACCGTCTTGTCCACGAAGGACCCAAAGCCTAGGGGTCGGGCGGCTGTGAGCCCCGGCTTCCCCACCTCATGCCAGAGGGCAGCGGGGGTGGGGATGGGGGCGGGGAGGAAGCAAGGTGGCCCTTGGGGGGTTGCACCAGGGACACTAGGTCTGGAGCCCTGGTGCCCTGCCCTCAGGACGTGGGGGCACAGAGGTGCCCAGGGTGGGGGCCTGGGGGGTGTGCAGGCAGCAGGCTGGCCGGGGCTCAGGGGAGGAGGGAGCGGACAGCTCACCGATGCGGCCGGACTCGGTGATCTCGTTGAGGGCCCGGAGCAGGTCGCCCCCCAGCTTCTTGACGTTGATGAGGTCGTCCAGCATGGAGTATGAGAGGTCCATCAGGTAGTACAGGTCGATGGGGTAGCCCTTGGCCCGCTGGAAGGTCACGTTGAACACAGCCGCCTGACCTGCGGGATTTGGGAATCGCGGGAGAGTGAAGGCCACCTCATCTAGCGGGGCTCGGGGGCACTGGTGCCCCCTGCAGGCCTCAGGACCCTCATGACCCCCACTCTCTGAGGCCTGCAGGTAAAATGCAGGGTGCCTACTCAGATTCGAATTTCAGATAAAGAGCACATTCCCAAATAGAAGACTATTTGGGCACAGAGATACTGAAAAGTGTTCGCTATTTATTTGGCATTGTTGACATTCAGATCCACCTGGATCTCCCTCGATCTCCCCGGCAAGGCCTTCTCTACCACCAGCCAGCAGGCAAATCCGTCCCGTCCCAGCAAGGGCTCCCTGGCCATCCTGGGGATACCCCCCTTCCTCAACCACATCCCGCTGGCTTCTGCGCTTCGCCGTCTTAATCACCACGTGTACCTGTAATTACTTGTCTATCTGTCAGTACGAATAGCCTGTGTCCCCAGCTCCCGGGACGGTGCCTAGCACACAGCTGGTGTTGGACAAAGACGTGAGGACTCGAGCTCCGAACCAAGTCCCCTCTGCCTGGCCCACCTTCCAGCACCAGCTCCCACGTGTGGCCGCCCCAGCCCTGCCCAGGCCCGCCCGCCACACCCCCCGCTGCTCCACCACGCCACCTTCCTGAAGGGCGTTTCTCAGAGCGCTAACAGGGAGCTATGTCCTGAACCTGGGTCCGTGGTCAAGTCAGGTGGGCAGCCCTGATTTAAATGGTTACTGGGGTTCCTTGGCTGCAGGACTTGTCAGAGCCTTTACTTTGCCAAGAGTACCTGGCCTTCTGAGAGTGTGACAAATGAGTGCTTTCCAGGTGGTTTGTTCTCCCTTGTAAAAAGGACACAGAACTCAGGGTTAAAAGAGAAACTGGGGGGGGTCCCTGGTGGCGCAGTGGTTGAGAGTCCGCCTGCCGATGCAGGGGACGCAGGTTCGTGCCCCGGTCCGGGAAGATCCCACATGCCGCACAGCGGCTGGGCCGGTGAGCCATGGCCGCTGAGCCTGCGTGTCCGGAGCCTGTGCGCCGCAACGGGAGAGGCCACAACAGTGAGAGGCCCGCGTACCGCAAAAAAAAAAAAAAAAAGAGAGAGACTAGGCACCAGCCGCAGACGGGGTTCTTGGGGGCACCCTCCCCGGGGCAGAGAGAAGAGCTCAGACTGGTTCCCAGCAGTCCCAGGGCCTCGCCCAGCCCACCTGGCTGTCTGACCTGGACACATGGGATACGCGGCCATCAGGGGCTGGCTCACCCCCAGCCGAGGCCAAGCCTACCTGGTCTCAGGTAGAGTGTCACTTTCTGTGGGGACAGCTGCTTCTGGCCCCCCACCTGGTCCTCCTGGGTCGTGGCGTGGCTCCTGGGGTCGATGATGTCATCCGACGCGCAGCCCTTTGACAGCAGCTGCTCCCGCGTGTCACAGCGAGTGGAGTCAGGCTCCCCTTGCCCCGTGAAGTTCTGGGGGAGCCAGGGGTCAGGGGTCAGGGGCAGAGAAAAGATGGGAGCCCACACTGTGGATGCTGTGCGAAGCTGACCCCCTCATCTGCACCGGATTCAGGTCAGGAGTCCCGGTGGCAGCGGGACGAGGCAGGGGCTGGGCGGCCTCCAGAGGACCTGTTCACGAGGCTTCGCATCCCAGGAGAGCCCGCGAGCGGGCAGAGGCGACTCAGGAACCAACGGCTCCAGCCCCAGGTGGAGCCACGGGGATTCTCCGCGGCCCACGGAGCACCTGGCCCAGGGTTTTCAGGCCCTTGGGCAGCGTCAGCAGCACCGGACGAAGGAGGGAGTGGTTCCCTCCCAAGGGGACGCGAGCGCCCCTCTTGGCCCACGTGTCATCCCCCAGGCACCACGCGGATCCGGAATACAGGCCAGGGCTCTGGGCCAGGCAGCTCAGAAGGAAACAGGCCGGAGGGGAGCGTGGGGGTCCTGGGTCTTCCCTCGTGACCACTGTGCCCCCCACGAAGGCCCCCTGGATGTGGACACGGCAGGGAGAGAGAAGCGGCCGCAATCGGAGGGTCCTGCTCTCGGCTTCCTCCGACAAAAGAAGGCTCGAGAGAGCAACCGCCGGCAGGAGACCGGGCAGGTGCAGGGGGCGTGCCCAGCGCCGGGGCGGGGCCAGCAGAGGGGCGGTGCTTCCTGAGCTGCCTCTGAACTGTCCTCGCTTTCGGAACCCTATGAATGCTTTGAGTACTCCAGAAAGAAAATTAACAGGAATGGAGAGGGAAGAAACCCCTAAAATGGAATCCACGGGAAACCATTGAACCCGACTGCATTTCAAATGCTATGATAAACTCAGGAAAGGGAAGGGAGGAATTCACCCTGAGGACGGACTTTTTAAGCCGGCACTATGACCGCACCCCAACAAGAGGAGACAACACAGATCACACCCGATTTCCCCCCTGCAGTGCTGCAGGTAGCAACTCTGTAACCACTTTCTGTGAATCGTAGGATTAAGAAAATGGGGAAGTGTATTGCGGATGCTGGGAGGCTGGCTTCTCATGAAGGGGAACCAGGAACCCTCAGAGAAATGTCTGAGTCCCTAGTGGGGGCGAGGAAAGTGCAGACGGGCCTGGAGCTCTGCCGATCCCAGAGAGTAAGAGAGCTCAGGAAGTGATGCTGGGGCGTGCTAACAGGACACAGGGCCAGCCTGGGGGCTCCCAAAGTCTAAACGGGGAGCACTTCGAGCTTCAAAATGGCAAAATGAAAGTGATAGCTTATAAGCTACTGAATAAAATAAACATCTACGGATTTACACCGATGAGAGAGACAGAGAGAGGGAGGTTGGGGGAAGGAAAAATTCCTCCTTACATTAGAAGCCATTAGAAGGAGTAATGAACAGGAATGTCACCATTTTGCAACCGTCCCAGTGAGAACTGATTCAGGCAGCCAACACCAACAGATGCTCAGGTTAGTGGGTGTAAGCCTGATGGGAAGCAGAGTATTTCCTGGCCTCGGAGTATCTCCCCACAAATTACTTACTATTGCAAAAGGGAAATAGTGACGTCATGGTGGAGAGCCTGGCAGACGCCACCTCAGCTGAGTGGTCCAGGCTGCATCCCCAGTATCAGGACGGAGTGACAACAGGAGCCCTGCACGGGGTTCCTGCCAAAAACGCACACCCTGGGCTGAATCAGAGGCAGGCCAGACAAACCCGTAGGAGGGGCATTCTGCAAAACTGCCGTGAACTCCTCAGAAATGGCAAGGATGTGAAAGACGAAGAAAGCTGACGAATGTTCCAGATTCCAGGAGATAAAGAGACATTTGGATGCAATGTGTGGTCCTGGATTATAATATTGACCAGTGGGGTGGGTGTGGAGTAGGGTGGGAGGGGGGGATGATATCAAAGACATTATTGGAACAATTGGAAAAATTTGCACAAGGTGTGTAAATTTGATCAGAGTAAAGTACCAGGTTAAATTTCCAATCTTTGATAAATGCATTGTGGTTTTGTAAGTGAGTACCTTGTTCTCGGCAAAGTCCCTGGAAATATTAAGGGACAAAGGGGTTTGTGTCTGCAACCTACCCTCAAACAACTGAGAAAAAAAAAATATGAGTGCATGTGTGTGTTTCCAAACAGACCTGTGGTGTCAGAACCTCAGGGACCCCCATGAGGAGGGCGTGGTCAGCATCTGGGGGTGCCTAGGGAAGGGGTCCTCCCCAGGAGGAGGTGGAGCTACCCCACGTCCTGGCCTTTGCCTTTCTTCCCAGAGGGTCTCACAAGTTAAATATGAAGTAACTAAGGACAGCAGAGAGTCAGGTTTCCAGCAGGGAACTTCCCCAGTGCTCCGTGTTCTGGGAGCGGACAGCGGGGCACATGGGCGGGCGGCAGCTGCTGCCTTCCTGCTGCAAGCATCTCTGCCTTGTCTCTGGCCAGGGCTCCTGCCTCTGGGGCTCGGGCGGCACCTGTCCAGACCCAGCGGTTTCACTCTCCGGTCTGCCTCCGCCAGGCTGCCTGGGGACATGCTGAGTCTGCCTGTCTGTCTCTGACGGCACCGTGTCCCTGGGCTGCTTCTGCTCCACTAGAAAGCAGAGTGCTGACACTCCTGGAGGCAGCAGTTCCAGAGGCAGAGAAGAAGGTCCAGCCCGGGAGGAGGGAAGGGGGGAGGGCAGGCCAGGCGCGAGGCCCCTCGGGGCGGCGGACAGCGCTCAGTGAGGCCCTTACCAGCTTCTGGCACCAGGCGCAGCCAGGCCCTGACTCGACGCAGTCCCGGCAGGTGCTGACTCTGTACTTGGTGCACTCCTGGGACAGGACTAGGGGAGAGGAGACAGGCTGGGGGGCGTAGCCTGTGGCAGGCACTGGCCGACCCCCACAGAGACAGCAGGCCCTCCAGGGACTGGGGTGTGAACGGGGTGGTGGAGAGGACCAGGAGGGAGGGAGGAGACCGGGGCCCCAGGGGAAGCGGCCTCCAGGAGGGTGGGCCCCACGGTGGGCGGGGGAATGGAGGAGGGCGGCAGAGCAGGGCCCTTCCTGAGCCTCCACCAGGGGACTTGGGGGCAGGAGGGTGCCAGGGCGGGTCCCATTCCTCCCATGAGGAGCTATCCCCGCGGGACTCACCAGACCGGAGGGCGAGCAGGCTCCCCAGGAGCAGCAGCTGGGGGCGCTGGCGCAGCATGTCCTGTGGAGGGGAGGGGGCGGTGACTGGGCCTGGGACCCCAGACCCTGGGCCTAGAGACGCAGTGCTGGGCGGGCCGTCCCTGCTGCCGAGGGGTGCTCAGCGCTGGGGCGTAGCCAGAACGGGTCAGTCTCCCCGATCCCCCTCAATGGGGCTGTGCCGGCCAGCGGGAGAGGACGGCTGAGTGGGGCTGCGTGCACTCCACGCAGCTGAGCCCCCAGCCCCCGAGGACCAGCAGGGAGTGGGTCTCCTCACAGTGACATACGCACACAAGCTCACACATACACACTCACCACGCGTATGCACACACACGCGCGCCCAAGGTGCCGCGCTCCGGGTCAGGGCCCCGCGTGGCCTTCGTGGCCCCGAGTCCTCAGTGACTTGAGCTGAGCTTGGAGCAGAGGCTTGGCCGGCCCAGGCCTCCTGGGAGGAGGGTGAACCAGGACTTGGAAGAGAAGCCAACTCTGAGCACCTACCGGCGCCAGGACTGTGCCAGCTGCCCGCTGGGCGAGGATGTGTAATCGGGCAGGACATCTGGGGCCTGCCTGGGACAGACCCCTCCCCCCACATCCTCTGCCTGCCTCTTGTCTGTAGAAAAGCTTAGTCTCCCAGGCCTCCCCTGACTCACAAAAGCCTGGCTGGAGAATTAACGATTGAAAGGATGTGAACACTTTCAGTTGGGCCAGGAGAACTGGTAAGAATTTAAACAGTAAATCAGCCATACGGCGGTCACAGAATCTTTAGTTCCTCCTGGAAGTACCCAGATAACGAACAAACGGTACCTGATGCACATCCTCTGCTGTTTCACAGATGCTAAACCCCTACCAAATGGGAGAAGTTAATTGCACAATGACCATGAACGTGTAGCCCCCAGACCTACTGGAGCCTAAGGATTGATAAGGTGAACCTCTGTGACCCTGCCTTGTTACCTCACCATCGGCCAATCAAAGAACTGTGCACGAGCTGATCGCATACCCTGCGACCCCCCTCCCTCACCTGGCCTTTACAAACGCTTTGCCGAAACCCTTTGGGGAGCTCGGGGTTTCCTGGGCCTGAGCTACCCGGCTCCTTGCTCGGCCCTGCAATAAACCTTTCTCTGCTCCAAACTCCGCTCTTTCGGTTTGTTTGGCCTCACTGTGCGTCAGGCACTCGAACTTGGGCTGTTTGACAACAGAAGGGCCCGCAGAGCCATCACCTGCTGTGCCCGAGGCCACGAGCTCTAGGTGACCGTTACTGAGCTCTTCTTCGTCCACACCTGCTGGGCCTGGGGTAAGGTGTGGACAGGGTGTTGGGCCACCACCGGCTGGCCCTGATGCTCCCAGAGGCAAGAGCGTGGGGGCGGGCTGGAGGCCTGGCGCTGGAGCTCCGGTCTTGGAGGTGGAAGCAGCACCCTCCCCCGGAAGTGCCCCAAGGGACCCAGGCTGGGCCCAAAGCAGCAAACATCCTCCAGGCCAGCTCCCGGGAGGGGTGGCAGCGCTTCGTGGGCCCGCGAGCCCCCACGTGTGAGAACCTGTAGGGCTGCTGCCTTTTAATCTGACGCCAAGAGAGCAGAGAGGGTGCTGAGCTGCCAGCAAACCAGAGGCAGCAGGCAGGAAGGGGGGGGGCGTTATCCGCAACCAGGATCAACAGGCTCACCCTGAATACCTGCAAACGCCAGCTCCCCTCCCCAGCACACTGCTCGGTGCTGGGCCGGCAGATGCTCCCACCCAAGGTCCACTTGTGGCGAAGACCATGTGGCCCCTGCCATGGTGGCCTCTGCCGTGGCCTGTGGGCTCTGGGTGCACCTGGAGGTGGGTCCTGCCCTCGCCTCTGCTCTCCCATAACCCCTGCATGTGTACCAGCGGCTCTGGGGTGGAGGAGGGTCCCAGGGGGTCCCATGGGGGGACCCGGTGCTTAGAGGTCCCGCCCAGCCCCACTCTCCGGTCTTTTGGGGGTGACCCCGCACCCCGGTCCCCACCAAGCTTGTAACCAGGAGCTAGAAGTGTCATAACAGAACAGACCCCTTCCCTCTTCTTTCCTGTTCCGGTCAAAAGCAGAACTTACGCCCTGCTCTGGCTTCCGGGGTCACAGAGCGGGAGCTGGGAAGGTGCTTTCAGTTTACTCCACGCCCACCCACTTGCGAAAGCCCCGTGTTGCCCCAGAGCCCTCTGGGTCCCTAGCATATTCCGCAGCCGGACGCCCCGCGAGGCCCGCGCGTGCTCACTGACCCCCCGGCTGACCCGGGTGCCGCCGGGCCCAGTCGGCCTCAAGATAGCACCCCACTTCGGAGGCAGAGGCTGCTCCCAGTAGAGGTCGGGGAGCCCCCGCCCCAGGCGCCCCAGCTGTGCACGTATCCGGCGGGGGGGCCAGTCCCGCCAGGGGTGGGGAAGGCCCTCCAAAAGCAGCTCGATGCCCTTTCCTGTGGCCACGGACCCCAAACAGTCACAGCAACCACAGGCAAACCCCGACCCTCGCCTGCGGAAACCGGGGCCCCGGCAGCGGCAGGATGCGGACCCGGTGCCGCTCACAGCTGGAGCATCCTCCCACGCGGTGGGGAGCGCACCTTGGTTACGGCAAGAAGACCCACAGGCCATGGGAGGGGTGTCGCCGCTCTCTCTTCCCCCTTAAGCACTGGGACTCCCGCCGCGCCCGGCTCCGCCCCAGCCCCAGCGCCCACGGCCCCTCGGGGGCAGGACGCCTGCACACGCAGTGGCTCTGGGAGCTCGGAGCGCGGAGCCTGCAGCCAGCCCTCCTCTCGGCCCCGGGCAGGGGTGCCAGCGGACATGCCCGGCGGCCAGGACTGGCCATCAGAGGCCCCGATGCCGCAACCATCATGGCGGGGCCTCACAGACCGAGGCCTCCTCTGGGTGTCGTGCTGGGGCCCGGCCCCCTGGACGGCGCAGGGCAGTGCCCGTGCCCGGGTCCCCGGCTGCCCCAGCGGCATACTCTGCCTCGGCTCCCTCTGCGTGCCTGGAAGGGCTTGCGGGCCTGGTCCCGCTCTGGGGGAGGGCAGGCTCGGGCCGCCCTCGTGAATGTGAGGCCCCGGCTCAGCTGGGACAGCTGATCCGATAGCAGGGAGGAGGGCGCGGGCTCCAGCTGGGCCACCCGAGCCCAGACCTGCAGCACCCTCCCTGCCACCCCGACGGCCCCGAGGCTGCACTCTCCCCAGATCTAATGGCAGCCCCGCCCCAGGACTCAAGGTGCAAAACCCCAAGTCGAGGTGGCTTGAGAAACCCAAGGCCCCACGGGCCTGTGAGGACATTCCGTCAGAGCTACCCTTGAGCCTGACCCTGCCCGGCAGGGGGCTGCTGGCGCGACCGAGTGCGACTGCAGGAAGTGGCGCATCCCCGCGGACCCCGGGCACACTGAGGATCACCCTTCACGATGAATAAAGCTCTGAGCGTCGGGGTCCGTCAGGGAACACCAGAAGAAAAATAGGATATATTCCTTCCAAATCCCACGCACTCCACAAAAGCCCACAGTCCCTATTTGGTAAAAGACAGAAGAGAAAGAGGAAACATCAAAAAAGAAAGAAAAGTTGAAGAGGCAGAGGGAGGCCCCACGTCCGAGGCAGGGTACGCTGCTGTCAGATGAGGCTTGCTGTCCAAGACGAAAGCTTTGCCGAAGTGCAGACCCTCAGACAAGGCCCTGCGGGGCCCCAGGACTCACCGAGCGTCAGGACTTTGCGTCAGAGCCTGCCCTTGACCGTTCAAGGTCAGACCATAAACCACCTGGTGCTGGTTTCCAAGAGGCACGCCAGCAAGTGACAGGAACAGAGATGCTGTCAGGAAAAGGTTACAAGAGGGGAAGGCAGGGGTGCGGTATGCATCCCAGGAGCTGAGGGTGCCAGGCTGCTTCATGTAGAAAAAGGCCAGTGTTGACAATGGATCTAAAATAGGCATCAACCTTTTAAAACCAAAAGACAAAGTTAGGATGTGGTCGTTTCTGTTTTCTGTAAAGACAAAAAAGAATTGGACAGAAGCGGATTCCAGTGGGGGCTGGAACCCCTCCCCCCACCCCCATCCCCGCCCCAGGTCACGGAGTTTCCAGACAGATCGGAAGACGAGGGCAGAGGGGGTTGAGGAAGATGCCACCCACGTGTTCTCTGAACCCACACATTCTCGGCCCCAGGAGAATCCACTGCACGTGTTCGTCACTGCTCCGTTCACCACCCGTGAAGGCTGATGGCAGAAATTTTTAGGGCCGCAGTTTCTGACCAAATGGAATAAAATGAGGTGCCCCCCCAACACACACATGTTAATTAGAACCTTTAAAACACTCTGCTCAATATCCCTAAAGTCCAAGAGCAAATCAAATTTACACGTACAGACACTTCAGAAAAGAGACAGCGCAACTTCCTCTGTTCAACGGGTCCCCGATGGAGAAAGCAGCCCGAAGCCCTAAATGCTTTTCTGCCTGACGGAAGGGAATGATGATACACGTGCAGGATGGAAAGTTCAGACGTGAGAGGAAGAGCCACAAAGCTCAGGAAATAAGGGAAGGGAGGTGGGAAATACACAGACAGCAGAAAAAGTCGATGAATCCGAAAACAAACAAAAAAGCTAAAATTGATAAATACGACGAAAATCGTTTCTTTGGAAAAAGCAATAAAATGGGTCATCTGGAAGAGAGCATGTATGGCGGTCGCCAGGGAGCTTAGGAAGGGAAGAGGCAAGGCAGCAGTGAGCTGTGCACTGGCCTGTAAAATGCATCCAGAGCTTCGGGGACAGTCTGTGTGACCCTGGCCCTCGGGCCGGTGGCTGGGGGGAGGGAAGAGAGCAGCGGCCCCCAGACTCAAAGGCACCAGGCAGAGCACGTTCCCGGGAAGGCACGCGCCGTGGCAGTGCCCCCTCACACCATGGGACCCGTGAACCCAGGTTTAGCAAATAGAAATGATAAAAGCAATAGAAGAATGTGTATCTCAGAGTAAGGACACTCAGCATAAAAACTAAGGGAGAAAATACCAAGAGGATAGACTCAGACACCCTCGTGGTCCAGTGGTTAAGACTCTGCGCTCCCAGTAGAGGGGGCCTGGGCTCGATCCCTGGTCAGGGAACTAGATCCCGCATGCATGCCGCAACTAAGACCCAGCACAGCCAAATAAATAAATATCAAACAAAAGAAGAAGATAGACTCTAAGATGAAAACTCTAATTCGAAAAGATACATGCACCCCAGTGTTCTTAGCAGCAATATTCACGATAGCCAAGACATGGAAGCAACCTAAGTGTCCATCAACAGAGGAATGCATAAGGAAGACGTGGTGCATATATGCAACGGAATACTACTCAGCCATAAAAAGAATGAAATAATGCCATTTGCAGCAACATGGATGGACCTAGAAATTATCACACGAAGTGAAGTAAGTCAAAGAAAGCCAAACAGCATATGATATCACTTATATGTGGAATCTAAAAATGGATACAAATGAACTAATTTACAAAACAGAAACAGACTCACAGACATAGAAAACAAACATATGGTTTAAAAGGGGAAAGGGGGGAGGGATAAATTAGGAGTTTGGGATGAACAGATACACACTATTCTGTATAAAACAGATAAACAAGGACCTACTGTATAGCACAGGGAACTCTATTCGATATCTGTAATAACCTATAATGGAAAAGAAACTGAAAAAGAATATATACATAGGAAACTGAATCATTTTGCTGTATACCTGAAACATGGTAAATCAACTACGCTTGAATAAATTAAATAAATAAAAAGAAGACAAGCTCTAAAAACAAATTTTGTACCTAAAAAATTGAATAGATGAAAATATTTAGTATGTCTCATGCAGAAGGTGAATGGTAATCTTTGTGTCCAAGGAGATTTTAGAAATAATAACAAAAAGGCAAATACCCCATAGAAAAGGATCTTGTGAACAGATAATTCACAAAAGAAGAAATGCAGCTGTTACCAAACATTCGGAAAGGCCGCTCTGGCTGATAATTGGGCATCGTAAGCAAAATATCGAGATTCCTGGTCTAGCTGTCAAACTGGACACTGTTTTTAACATCCATGAGGCCCACCCAGTGGAACCTACATGGCATGAAAATGTGTGGACGGCTGCTCGCAGCTCAATTTTTACAATCAAAAGTCACTGAGCGGGAAAACAATACATGTAAATAATCGAAACAGGCCATGTTTCTTCTGTGTGGCGGCGTTATAAGTATTTTCAATTTTCTTCATTACTCTGGTTTGTATTTTCCAAACCTTCTACAATAAACATATATAATGATTTTCTTTTAAATTCACACATTTAAGAAAATCTGAACATCGTGGTGGTTGAGGAATTGCTTGGAGATGTCTCCAGATTCCTAAAGTGGTCAGTTTCTCTGTTCCCACTGCGGACACTTCTGAGGACAGTGACCCCCTGCTGGGACATCTGCTCATAGCTCGTTCGCTCACTCATTCATTCACTGAACATGGGCTGCCTGTCTGGCCCCTGGGCACTGCTCTCCCGGATTCTAGGATTCTGACCTCTGCCAAGACCTTAGGGCACCTCCACACCTCCCCCAGATTCCCATCGCACCCGAAAGCCCCACTGCTGCAGACACCAACGCGTGGCCACACCCATACTATTTAACAGTGAACTGGGGGTTTGCATCACTAGGTGTTCAGCAAGGACCCCCAGACCACCGTTGGATGCTTCCACCTGCAACAAATTCTAAAGCGTTTGTTTTGTCTTTTGTAACCATATACAAATAAAAATATGTTTACAAAAGAAATAAATTGGTGGAAGCACGGCTCCCGAGGGGCTGCCTTTCTGTGCGCCCCCAGCCCCTGGAGTACTGTGAGAGAACGCATGCCCCGTGCCCACGGAGGCCCGTCAGGCAGGAGCCCTGGCTCGCTGAGGTCTCGTCCGTCAAGGAGGCTGACCTCAGGCCCTGACCTTAGCTCCTCAGCCAGCAGGGAACCCTTCCAACTACTTCTGGCTGCAGCCCAGGGTGCGACACACCCAGACGACCTTCCCTCTGGAAGCTTCCAGAACAGCGGAATCAAGCCACATGGGTGCGGAGGCCTCTGCATCTCAGACTGGCCAGGTCTGAGCATCCGTGGGGCCTGACCCCACACCTGCCAATAGGAAAGGGGCCGTGGTTTGCTCTGTGACGACGCCTGGGCAGTGGCTGTGCAAGGCTGGGCCACAGCGCTGGGGACCACGGCAGACATGGTCAGTTCTCAAGGGAGCCTCAGCTGGTGGGTGGCGGTCCCTGCCTGGACAGGGACCCCAGATCCCAGAGGACCAGGGCAGGGCACTGCCCGTGGCAGCCACGCTGCTGGCCTGGCTACACTCTGCACTCACAGCCTCGATTCACCCGCAGCTGCCCCGGGGGTGGACCAAACCTGCTCCCTGTTCCTAGGGAGGGCTCTGAGAGGGTCAGCCCCGCAGCCACACAGCCAGGACAGACGCCTGACCCCGGGGCTGACACGCCCAAGTCTGCGCCCAGCTGCCGAGCGAGTGTGGACAGGTGACCCCCCCTCCGGACCTCAGTTTCCCCCCTTGTCACGGAGAGCCAAGGGTGCTGTGACGGTGAATTTCACGTGCCAACTCCGCTGGCTGTGGTACCCAGAGCTTTGCTCAAACCCTCGTCTGGATGTGGTTGTTTGCTGCAAAGGTGTTTCCAGACGAGCCTAACATTACGTAAGTGGACTCTGAGGAAAGCACATGGCCCTCCACGATGTGGGCGGGCCTCATCCAACCAGTCGAAGGCCTTAAAGAAAAGACTGATGTCCCCCAAGGAGGGGAGACCTCTGCCTCCAGACGGCCTTGGGCTCGAGCTGCAATGCACCTCTCCTCTGGGTCTCCAGCCCGCCCTGCAGATTTGGGGTTTGCCAGCCTCCACAATCATACAAGCCCCGAAATAAATCTCTGCCTCTACACAGACACACACGCACACGCACACACACACATCCTATTGGTTCTGTCTCTCTGGGGAGCCCGCACTACTACAGACCCCAACAAGAGCACCCCAGGCTCAGGGTTTTTCAGCACCACTTCGAGGTGAGCGGGCAGAGCCGTGCTTTCCTGCTCCGTGTGTTTCAGAGGCAGTGAGGGTACCGGGCTCCTGTTTCTCTCCACCCCCATCAGAGCCCTGCGGTGGCGGCACCCCACCCCTGGGCCTGCGTGACACGGTTTCAGACCTGGGCTGCGTGGGGTGCCGTGCTGAGCAGGGACCATGCCAGGGCTCACGCAGAAGCCACAGGGTCCGCTGGCTCCCAGGCACCCCCGACCCTGCTGCTCGACTGCTGGGAGGGTGAGCCGCCCGGACACCCCCAGCTTTTGGTCGGGGGGGGGGACCTTGGACCAGGCAGGAAGGCCTGCTCGGGTCACAGGCTGGCAGCTCAGGGACTCACCTGCACCTGCCATGTCCCTAAGACACCCACTCGTCAGCGGTGGGAGAGTCTGGAAACCCCCAGGCCCACCGAGGACTCCCCTCTACATGGGCTACCCTGCCTGGGAGGGGGAAGGCAGGCGCTCTTTCTGAGCAGCCTGGGGACCCCGCCTGCTGCTACAGCTGAATGTGGACTCCACCAGCCTGACGGGGGACGGGGGACGGGGCCCCAGCGGCCAGGCAGGTGACACGTGGCAGCATGGCTGGGACAGGTGGGTCTCGGCATCCCGGGGCCCATGGGACTCGGCACCTTCCCCCGCCAGCCGCGTGCTCCCTGGGGGCCTCAGTGCCCCCATCGGGCATCAGCTCTCCGCTCGGGCAGGTCTGGGTGATGACAGAACCGACACCCCATTTTAGGTCCAGTTTGTGCAAAGGGAAACGGACAGTGACCACACTAGCATCCCAGCCCTGCCCGCCTGGTGGTGTCACCGTGGCGTCACCAGGAGACTGCCTAGTGCTGGCGGGGAGCGCCGGACGGGGCTTCTCAGCTGGGGGCACAGTTATTAGCTGCGGGCAGCTGTCCCACAACGTGGGCTCAGGCGGGTCCGTGGGCCGCTCGCGGTGACAGGTGTGCAGGCCGCCGGACCCTGCCACCCAGGACTCTTCCTAGAGCTGGCGGGGCCCGAGTCAGGAGACGCCACTGCAGGCTCTGTGCTGCCCCATTCGTGGGGCGGAGCCTCTCCACAGCCCTGTAACCGGCGGAGCTCGGCCTGAGCTGAACCCGCGGGACCCTGTGGACGCAGACCCACACCTTCGCCCCCTCCAGGGAAGCGAGTTTTGAATTACAATTTGATATAGAGTCAGCTGGAGTGTAAATACGGGCCCATTTCGCAGATGGGAGGCCCAGCAGCAGGCCTATCTCCTGCCCACCTTGCCGGTGTGCAGACAGGCCTTTCCCATCCCCTGGACAGTGGTGACCCCTCTGCTGAGCTTCTTCAGGGCCCCGGCTGTCTGGGGTGTCTTCCCTCGTGAAATCCCCAGGAAGCGACCGTGACCGGCCCGGGGCCAGTCCGGCACAGTGCAAGCTGACAGCCGCAGGCAGACCGATCCACGCGGATTTCAGCGGAGAAACCCGAGGCCAGTGGAGCGGTGTCTGGCTGCGGGGCCGAGCCCCTCGAGAAATGTCTCCATTCACTCCCGTCGGGACAAAGCCCTGGGGCAGCCGTGAGTCCCCTCTCCCGGCGCTTGTCCAGGTCCTCGGGCCCCAGTCCCCCCAATCGTAAGGGGACAGGCCTCCAGGGGTCTGGTTGTGGGAGGTTTAGGTCACACACCCAATGCCTCACCCCCTAAAGCTTAACTGTCACCCAGCATGTTCACGTCGTTAGGCCAGAGCTGGTGAACCTTCGGGAGTCCCAGAGAAGCAGCAGACCCACCCCTGAGACAATGTACCACACACACACACACACACACACACACACAGACACACACACACAGACACACACAGAACACAGACACACACACAAATACACTCACATACAGACACATACATACACACACAGACACACACACAGACACACACAGAACACAGACACACACATACACAGACACACAGACACACAGACACACACACACACACACACACACACACACACACACACACACTGCTGGAGGACAGAACCACGCCGGCAACCACAGAGCTGTGAAGACAGAACAGGACCTGCTCAAGCAGGAAGTGGAAGGCGCAGCTGGGGAGGCCCAGGGACCCTCCTGCACAGCCTGGCTGTGCCGGCCCCGTACCCACCAGACAGCGGTTTTGCCTGTCCCCCAGCCTCCTCCTGGCTCTGCCCGGCCTCGCAGCCCCCGCATCAGGGCTCAGCAAGTGCCTGGGGCTTGTTGAGGGACCCTCACCAGGGGAGCCGAGGCTGGGGTCTGAGTGCATCCTCCCAGCGTGCCGGTCCCATCTCCTTGGTTACATCCCTCCCATCACCCCGCCACTAGCTCTGCCCACGGTGGGCTCAGCACTTCCCCTTGCCGGATCTCAGCTCAGGGGGCCTAGAGTGGACGATCCCAGGGTGTGTGACATGGACCAGGGCCGCCAGGGCCTCCGCAGGCTGGGCCCCTTGGAGCTGCCCGCCTTGGGAAGGGCAGCAGCCATGGCCGGGGGAGAGCCTCAGGGCTGAGCTGCTCCCCTTCAGAGGAACCAGCCCGGACACAGGGGGGCCTCTGTCCACTCACCTGCTCGATGCTCTGGAGTCTCAGCAGGGCTGGTCCTGGCTGGGCTGGCAGGGGCTTGGGCTCCGCTCTTCACCAGGCCGGTGCTGCAGCGGGTGTGGGAAGATGCCGGCCCGCCCGAGACTCCACTGGTGAAGGCGTGATGCTTCCTGTTCTAAGTCAGGAACTGGAGGAAGTAGTTACGTGTGGCTGGTTGCACCACATGTGCCCCTTCCAACCTCACCCCGTCTGCCTACAGGGCCCCTGACAGAGGGCTGTCAGAGGAGCAACACACAATGGGAACACACCATCCGTCACACACGCTCACAGCTGGAAGTGGAACAGCGTGCGGGGAGGACGGGGTGGGAGCAGGGCCTCTGGCGGCACCATGCGATGCCCCCACGGGCCGAGGGGGTGGCCGTGCCCCGCAGGGGACAGAAAACCCTGGAGGGCAGTGCCCAGGAATTTTCACCCCAGGAAGGGACCCGGCCCGCAGACTGTGCACACGGGAGGGGAGCATGCCCCCACCAAAGAAGAAGCAGACAGGCACTGGGGACTCAAACTTGGGTCACGGAAATTAAAAAGCATCACACGGACCAAAGGGCAGAATAAGAAGCTGGAGAGCAGGATGAGGGCGTCGGCCCGGGAGGACGACGGGACAGGGAAGAGGCAAGTCCGTCTGCCCGGCCCCGCCCGCAGCAATTCCAGGAGAGAACAGTAAACAGAGAGGGGAGAGACCCGGACAACAGAAGAGGAGTCCGAGAGAGGACCGGACCCAGATGAAGAGGCTGCCGCGTGGCTTGGGAGGAAGAACAAAGGTCCCGAAACTGGTTAAATTGTGATGCTATCACAGAACGTTAGTGATAGAAAGAAAACAGGACAGATTCAGAGAGAGACAGAGACAGACAGAGCGAGAGAACGAGGGAAGGGGAGGGTTAGGGTGGGGAGGGAGGGAAGCAGAAGAGGAGACACTGGTTACATCCACAAAGGAGCAGAAAGCAGAGCCTTCAGACGAAGCAGGGCTCAGACACATAACGACCCTAGAGTCTGTTTGGAAGAGGCACTCCCGAAATAAAGACAGACGGATGAAGGAATCCCAGAGGAATCCATGGGTCCCTGAGGGAAAGGCGACCAAAGAAATAAGGAAAGATTGTTAAGCCTAAGTAATTGTGGATTTTAAAAGAGGTAAAAATATTAACAATTGGAAACAAAAATCCTAGAGGAGCAGAAGAGATGAGCAGGTGCTGCAGCTTCTGATACTCATCAATGGACACTTCGCTAGGAAATAGTTAATTTTATATGTGACAACGATTAAAACTCTCCTAAGGAATAGAACTAGGAAGTATACATCTGAAAAAGAAGAAAATATGACAAATCCTTCTTTTAAGGCAAGGGAAACAGGACAAACAAGAAAGATTGTGAACTAAGAACACACAATAAGGTATCAGGGATGATTTCAGAAGTTCCGGAGAATCCAGAGTTCCAGGGTCACAGCACCTGCGAAGGGGTCACCTTCCTCAAATATAGTCTCGATGAGTTTTAAAAATAGAGCAAACTCTAATGATATGTTCTCTGTCAAGGGAACTTCCTCTTTATGGAACTACTCCAGAAAATACAACAAAAAAGGAAGAGATTGAGAATGTCCCCGAATCGCGCCCCCTGGTGACTGTCGCTGGCTGTGACACCACAAGGACACACTCCACGCAGACACAAGTTGCTTGCTGTCCTAGGCCTTGGAGAAAACCGCATTAGAAAGTAAGTTAATCATAAAGTAAATAACATAAAAATCACAACTTTTACTCTTGAACCCGAATCACGTCAACACTTCACCTCCCAGTACATAGGAGCAATGGGGACAGAGGGCTGGGTTAATGGTCTGGCAGGGATGCAGTGAGCAAAGTCCAGGCTGGAGAGAAGCCCCCAAGATGAAGGGCAGGTTGCAAGAGAGGAGAGGAGGTGTGGGAACCCGAGATAAGAGATGGGAGGGAATAGCAACCAGGCACAGTGCACAGACCACAGGACGTTAACAAATGACCGGTAAACTTTTGGACGTCTTAAAGGTTTTGTGATTATGTTACAGAATCGTCACCTTTTAGAGTCTCATGTTAAGATATCTGCACAGGACACGACAGGATGTTTCAGATTTGCTTCCAAATAATCAGGGGTGGGGTGGGTAGTTTTATGAGGAAGAAAGAAGAAAAAGTTCTTGGCAAAGTAAAGCAAAATATTAAGATTTGATGAAGTTGGATGGTGGGTACAAGGGTGTAGGGTTGCTGATCTCCACCCTTTTCTGTAGTCTTGACATAATCTATTTTCTTTTTTGAAAAGGAACTAATGGGTTGGGAGACTGGGATTGACATATATACACTAATATGTATAAAATGGGTAACTAATAAGAACCTGCTGTATAAAAAAAGAAAATTCAAAAAAAAAAAAAAAGAAGGAACTAACGGGGAGTGACTGCAAACGAGCATGAGGACCTTTTGGGGGTAACAGAAATGCTCTAAAAATAGATTGTGGTGATGATTGCACAAATCTGTAAATTCAGCTAAAAATCATTATCGTTAAATTGTATACTTAATATGAGCGGATATTGGCATTCAAATTCTATCTTAATGAAGCTGTGAAAAATGAATTGAAATTAAGAATAAGAAAAAAAGGCACCAACATCTTCCAGTCCCAGCTAAGACACAGTATGCACACTGCACTCCACCTTTACACTGACCAGAGCTGGAAATATCACACAGAATAAAATCAAGCAACTTTCTAGACAGACTGGGGTGAGACATCAGAACCCGAGGAAAGGCTGATATGGTAGCAAATGTCTTGTCCCCCTACATCCCGTGCGTTAGATTCAAGGTAGCCTGCACCCCAGGACAGCACAGTGAGCACAGCCAAGAGAACCCCTCCTTTCTGGTCAGTGGGCTGGGAGGAGCAATGCCCTGAAAGACAGAGAGAGTTCAGAGAAATACCCTATTTCATTTTCTTTTTCCTGGTCTTGCCCCAGAGACAAATTTCTGTCCCAAAGCCGCACTCCCAAGATGGTGGTAGCAGCAGCTATAGCGGCAGAAGCTATTGTAATCGTCACTTTGACCCAGAGGTGGATCTAGGCACAGGAAGCATGTGACAGTGCAGGAGGCTAAAATTCCTGCTTTATGGCCAGACGCCCCGGAAAGGAAGGCTCGGGAAGCCAGAGAGCATCAGAGAAATTAATAAGAAGGAGGTTAAGAAAGAGACCCTATACAGCCTATTTTAAAAAATTTTATTTATTTATTTTGGTTGCGCCAGGTCTTAGTTGTGGCAGGCCCGCTCCTTAGTTGCGGCTCTCGGGCTCGCTAGTTGTGGCATGCAAAACGTTAGTTGGGGCATGCATATGGTATCTAGTTCCCTGACCAGGGATCGAACCTGCATCCCCTGCATTGGAAGGTGGATTCTTAACCACTGCGCCACCAGGAAAGTCCCCTATAAAGCTTTATATGAAGTTCCAGACTCACCCCTGAGCTGGACATATATGGAAATGACCCAAATACCATGTCAAAGGTTTTGAGAATTGAGTCGTGGTGTAGACCACTGCCAAGGCTGAAAACTGGACCAGGGGGATGCAAGTGCAAGATGGATCCAAGTAGCACAGCAGAGACTTTGAAAACTAAACTCACATCGGAACCACAGCCCACAGGAGGCAGGTCTGAACTTGTGGTCTGACCCAACCAGGCTGATGGCCAGAAAAAAAAAAAAAAAGAGAGAGAGAGAGAAATGTTGGAGAACATTGGAGAAGATTTTGATAGGATCCAGAGTCTCATTAAATAATATCTAAAGTGTCCAAGACACAATTGAAAAGTTACTCAAACAGCAACAACAACAAAGAAAATCTCAAGCATTTGTAAGAGAAAAAAACAACTAATAGACGCCAACTCTGAGATGGTCCAAATGTTGACATTATCACATAAACCATCTAAATCAATTACTTAAAACATGCTCCATTAAGGAAGGAAAACACCCTTGAAACAAAAGCAAAGGTAAAAATTTTCAGCAGAGATATAAAAGCTATAGAAAAGAACCAAATGGGTATTAAAATTAAAAATATGATTACAGAAATAAAAAATTCACTGAGTGGGCTTAATAGGAGAGTGGTGAAGACAGAAGAAAGAGTGAGTGAACTTGAGGACCAATAGAAATTATCCAATATTAAAGACAAAGAGAAAACAAAGATTGACAAAAAATGAACAGAGCCTGGGGACCTGTGGAATAACATCAAGAGATCTACCATTTGTTGCCGTTAGAGCCCCAGGATGAGAGGCATAACGGGTTGACCCAGAAAAAGTATTTGAAAAAATAATGGCTGAAAACTTCCCAAATTTGATGAAAAATATAAATTTACAGATTAAAGAATCTCAGTGAATCTCAAATAGGATAAACTTGAAGAGAATCAAGCCTATACACACCACACTTAGACTGCTGGAAACCAAAGATAAAGAAACATGTCCTGAAAGCCTCCAGGGAAAATGGCACGTCACATATAGAGGAAGAACCATTTGAAAACATCACATTTCCCGTCAGAATCACGGAGGTCAGAAGACAGTGGAACAACCTGTATAAAGTGCTCAAAGGAAAGAACTGCCGGCTCTCAATTCTGTTCCCACAAAATTATTTCCACCAACGAAGGGGAAATAAAAACATTCTCGGGACTTCCCTTACAGTCCAGTGGTTAAGGCTGAGCTTCCACTGCAGGAGGCGAGGGTTCAACCCCTGGTTGGGGAACTAAGATCCCGCAGGCCATGCAGTGTGGTCAAAAAAAAAAAAAAAAAGATACTCGCAGATGAAGGGACAGTAAGAAAATTAGTCCCCAGCAGACAACTTTAAAAGAAATCTTAACATTTCAGGAGGGAAATGATACCAGAGGAAAACTGGGAAACTTAGAAATGAAGAAAAAACAGCAGAAAAGGAAACTAGCGGGTAACTACGCTATTTTCCCTCTTAAGGTCTTTGCAATATGTTGATGGTAAAAATGACAACATTGTCTGGTGGGGTTTTCAATGAATGTGGATGTAAACTACGTGGCAGCTCCAACATAAAAGGAGAGCAGTGAAGGGACACACACAGCTTTAAAGTTCCACTTCATTTCACTTGAAACGGTAAAATGTTCATTTTAAGTAGACAACGAGGTGTTTAGTATATATATTGCAATTCCTCCAGCAACCATTGAAAAACCTACATAAAAAGATATAGTTTAGGGCTTCCCTGGTGGCGCAGTGGTTGAGAGTCCACCTGCTGATGCAGGGGACACGGGTTCGTGCCCCAGTCCGGGAAGATCCCACATGCCGCAGAGCGGCTGGGCCCGTGAGCCATGGCCGCTGAGCCTGCGCGTCTGGAGCCTGTGCTCCGCAACAGGAGAGGCCACAACAGTGAGAGGCCCGCGTACCACAAAAAGAAAAAAAAAAAAAAGATATAGTTTAAAAATCAACCGATAAATTAAAATGTAATACTAAAAACACTGATACAATCCAAAAGAAAGCAGAAAATGGAAATAGAAAAGTGAAAACCAAAGGGAGCAAACAAAACAAAAATTTGAACAATAGACCTAAATCCAACAATTTCAATGATTACATTGTGTAAATGATCTAAATACACCAACTGTAAGACAGATACTAGCAGGTGGAATTTCTAAAAATATGACCCAACTGTATGCTACCTATAAGAAACACACTTTAAATATGATAATACAGGTAGGTAAAAAGAAGACAGATGGGAAAGATATACCATACAAGCACTAATAAAAAGAAAAATAGAATGACTGTGTTAATAAAGTCAAGCAAAGTAGACTTCACAACAATGCAAAGTACCAGGTGTATGGTGGGGCTTGACTTAATGATGAAAGGGTCTATTCAACAAGATGATACAACAATTGTAAATGTGCATACATCTAACAACGGAACATCAAAACACATGAAGCAAAATCTGAAAGAACTAATAGGAGAAATAGACAATGACAGCTGGAGCCTTCAACACTCCTTTCCCAGTAAATCAATTTTTAAAAAATTAGACACAAGATCAGCAAGTGCACAGGAGACCTAAAACGCAGCCCTGACCAACTGGACCCGAAAGACGTTCCACCCAGCAGCAGCAGGAGGTGCCCACAACACGGTCACCAAGGAAGACTGAGTCCTGGGCCGTAACATAAACCAGGACACATTTAAGAGAATTGAAATCATGCATGATACGTTCCATAGCCATAATGGAATTATTAAATGGAATTAAACCAGAAAATAAGCAACAGAAAGCCAGAAGAAATCTCCTAAGAAACAACGTACTTCTAAATGATCCATGGATCAAACAGAGCCTCAAGGGAAATTAGAAAAGATTTTGGACGGAATGAAAGGAAACACAACATACCCTATTTGTAGGATGCAGCTAAAGCAAGGTGTAGAGGGAAATTTATAGCATTAAATGCAAACATCAGAGACCCAACAACGTGAATGATTCTCAGGTATTGTGCTGAGAAGACCAGCAAGACAGAGACTCCAGCCTATGGGGAGATTAGCATCAGACCTGCCGTGAGAATCCTCCCAGCCATCTGGGGACAAGATCTACAAGGCGAATTAAAGAGTGGGGCGAAATGGGGGTGGCATCCTGCATTTAGGTGCACAGTGTGCACCCCATTCGGCTCAGCGGCACCCACCAGGAACAATACCCACCAGTGCGGGTATCGTTCTGTGTCCATCGTTCTGAAGTGTCTGTGTCTTTAGGGGGCAGTATTTGTATGAAATGTCATTAAATCTCATCTAGTACCAGGGAGATGGCCTCGGCCAACCCTGGCACATCCGTTCCTGGGAATTCACGAAGTAGTTGAAACGCCGGCGGCAAGAAGGCAGACAGGGAGTTCTGGGAATGAAAACGTGAAACAGAGGACATCACAGGCCTTTGTGGGGAGTGAGCGAGAGGGACAGGGCTTTGCATCTCGAAGAAACCTGAAGCCAGGGATGAGTGAGCTTTTGCAGCAGCATTCGGGGAATAATCTTCTCCCCTAAGTCAGTCGAGAAATTCCACTTCCAGTCACTTTCACCTCCACCTTCCAGAAAATTGACTTTATTTCACCAGGCGTTCATTGAGGACTCCAGGGCCTGGGCGGGACACTGAGCTGGACGCCCAGAGGGTGCACGGCCATGCCCTCCGGAACATCATGGCCTGGCTCAGGAGGCAAGCATGTCATGGTGATATAAAGCAGGATGAGGAGGGATACCCAAGTGTGCCAGGCCTGGGGGCTGGGGCGGGCAGGAGGCAGCCAGGTGAGTGTAGAAAAGAGGAAGAGATGCCATCCCCTTGCCATCGTGGACACTGACCTGGGCACCCCCAGCCCCCTTCCCGCCCAGCCATGTCCCCACAACACACAGCCCCGAGAGCACAAGAAGGGGGCTCCTATGCAACAGTGTGAAGATTAAGAAATATTTAATGATGGAGAACATGCGAAGGGGTTCCAAGCTCACCATACAGAGGTTCCCGGGGGGGTGCAGTTTTGTTGCCAACACTGGGGGGAGGCTGCAGTCACACATGAGGCCCACGATGCTGTGTCTGTGGGACAGATGAGGCACGAGAGCCGGAGAAAGACCAACCCAGCACCCAGCACCCAAAAGGCAGAACGCAGTCCCTTGAGAACTCGCCCCACGTGACGTGCGGGCGTTCACGGGAGCAGCAAGGCTGCCAGCAGCTCCTTCCCAGCCCCCAGCTCCTGGCTGAGACGCCTCCACCATCTCACCTCCCTCTGCCAACCGCCCTCCCACCTGACCTGCAAATTCCCCCTCCAACCCAGCCCTTGTCTTCTCCAGACCCTTCCCCCATCTTAAAAAGAGAAATTCTCTTTTTAATATCTTCCTGCCAGTAGCTTCCTCCTGCAATGTTGATTCAGCTGTTGCTCTTTTGTGGGGAGGCAGGGGTGGGAGGTGGGGTGGTGGTGGCGGTGGGGTGGGGAGGCAGGGATGGGAGATGGGGTGAGGGGGGAATGGGGGGTGGGGAGGCAGGGATGGGAGGTGCGGTGGGGGTGGGGGCGGGGGTGGGGGTGGGGAGACGGGGGAAGGGGGAGGTGCTGGCAGAGGCAGCTGCAGAGGGGGTGGCAAGCACACTCCAGGGGGGGCTGGGGGACCAGAGCAGGAAGTAGTGCCCGCCAGTGGCAAGGGCTCCAGCAGCTCTTGCTCATCTGGCCCCCCACAAACCCACACCAACAGGCAGAAAGCCACCCAGCCAGGGCAGTGGAGGGCCTTGCTCTAATCCAGGCCACGTACGTGCAGGAGGGTAGCCAAGTGAGCACGGAAAGGAGAGAAGAGATTTGAGAGGCTGGGGGCTGTTTCTAGCTACCTACTGTCCTGAACGCTGGCCACAGCACACCCAGCCCCACTTCTCACTGTCAAGCAGAGGGCCTTTACTCCTTAGCCCTCCTCCTGGCGGCTTTCTCTGTTTGTGGGAGGAAGCTGAAGAGGTGGCATTCCTATTTCCCTGACATACCTGGAAGGAAGGTGTCTGAGCACACCAGGGAGGCCGGGGTGGGGGCTGGGGCCTGGGCAGGGGTTGCCCGACTCTCATCAAAGCATAGAGATGGACTGATACGCTTCACAGTGTGGACGGTCACATGAGCAGAGCCCCTGTCAGAGGGAGGAAGACTGGGCTCTAAGTTTAAAGGAGACGGAGCCAGCAAAAATGTTAAGCGATGACCAACTCTGGAGGAAAACCAGAAAGTTGTACCAAGAAGAAAAGGTAATTACAGTGTGTCCACTTGGCTCAGCAGAACACGTTTACACAGTGAGAATAAGGAAAGCACTGAGCCCAGGTTAAAAATAAAACTGTGATAACAGCTCTACGGAGAGGTGACGGCCGGGGCGGGGGTGTGAGGAGCTAACACCTCCCTCTACTGGAACAGGAAGATCTAACGCCTTCCCAGACCCCTCCCTTCACCACAAAGGCCAGGCTGATCTGTGGGGCACCGGTGGTGGGGGGGGGGTTGGGGGCACGGGGTGGGGGGTGGACATCTAATCCTAACCCAGGGTCATTCCTCTCCTTCCTGGTACGTGTCATATTGCCATTTCCTGTTCAGTTTGTGTTTTGCACCAATGGCACTTGAGGATGCACATCACAGGAAGTCTGGGCTGCCTTTGTCAAAGCAAGTTGGCACCTTCCAACCCCGGATTGAGTGGCCCAGTCCCCAGAGGCTCTGTCTAAGCTCCTCATGCCCCAGGGGCCTGGCTGGGGGGAGTGGAGTCTGAGGCTAGAGACAGCACTTGCACTTGGGGTCCAACAGCTGGGCCCACTAGTAATGGCGGCAACTCAGGACCCTTGGCCTTGTTTTTCCTCTGGGCCTTAGTTTCCCACAATCTGCTCCCCTGTCCAGTTGGGAGGATAAATGAGGACCCGTGAAAGGATCCTGCAATGGGCCTGGCACACAGCTGGTGCCTGATATGTGCAAAGATGGAAATCATACAAAGAAAAACGAGATGTGGTCCCAGCGCTCATGGAGCTTTTGATAAAATTACAGACTTTTTTTTTTTAGGGGAGGGTCTATATCTGGATTTACAGAGACATTCTTCCCTTTAAGTTTTCTGTTTCTACCTTCTAACTTTTCAACCTGGGGGAACAATCTATCTTTTCTGCATTGGTCTCTTTCCATGTAATAGGAATTGGATTCTCTCCCCGTTCCCTCCCAGCAATGCGGTGCCAATTCGAGCCTGGCTTCCGCAAGTTGAGAGGATGAAGTAAGAAGGATGCAGAGGAAAGCATGGCATCTGAGCCCTTCCTGGGGGGTGGGGGGTGGGAGCACGGGCCCCGCCCACCCCAGGAGATGGTGGGTTTTAGGCAGGGTGAGATTTCAGAGGAATGTCTGAGAAACTCCTTCTCATCCGCCCCCCTGACAGGATCCCTGGGGAGGTCCACAAAAGCCCACGTGCTTTTGTGATCCTCCCGCACTAGGGACCCCAAGCTTTAGCGAAACCTAATTACCTGCCTCATCCCTGAGTTCGCCTGTGTTGTCCTACCCGCACGCTTGGCCCTGAAGCCCTCCTTGCCCACCCACACATTTCCCACCCTGAAGGGTCCCACCTAAACGCTGTTGGCCCCTGGACCCCTCATCCCTGCTGTGTCCCTAGCTGGTAAGGAGCTGCCCCTTCCTCTGGCCCCAGGGTGGCCCTTTACACGCAAGGTGGCACACCAGTCGTGTAGAGGTGAAGGGCAAAGGCCTGGGTGTGTGGCCTCAGACTTGCAGCCAGTCCCCTCGTCCACCGATGAGAATGACGACCACGGCGCTCTGTCACCAGGTGTGGGGTTATGAGCCACACGGACACAGAACAGCGCCTGGCACAGAGGAAGTGCGATGGCTCTGCTGGGGACGGGGAGAGGCAAGCTTTCCTGAGAAGAGCAGATAGCACCTGTCTTCAGCTTGGCTGCTGTGTGACCTGTGCTGTGACAGCCACAGCCCATCCTGCCTTCGATAAGCAATTGCATTTAAACACAGATGGAGGGCCAGCCTGTGGGTTGGGGCTCTCCGGGAGTGAGGGCAGTGGCGATGGGGGCGGGAGGAGGGAGCGCACTTGGGCGCTTCTTGGGAGCGCAGATCCACTGGTCCACGTCCAGCCCGCTGGATCGGAGCTCGGGGTGGCCCCGGTGTCTGTTTAACACACTCCGGTGGCAGGTCATCAGTGGGGGGACAAGCCCAGATGGGACCCTGTGTCCCACGCCACACTGGCCTGCACGGGAAGGCACTAGGCACTGGGGAGGAAGGAGAGGAGGACGCCAGAGGCTGGAACAGAGCCCAAGACCACCCAGCGCTGAAGCAAACCCCAAAGGTCACTTCTGTCTTGGAAACTTTCTCTCTTGGCCTTTCCTGTCATTTCAAGACTCCTCCTCCACTGAAGCACCTCGTTGGCTCCCCAGTCCCCACTGAACCCCCGAAGGCGGGCGTTGCAGTGCCTGACCCACCTGGGCCCCCGGCACTCTTGCAGGCATCCCGGCTGGGGCCAGGGGCCCCCCTCTGCACACCTGCTCTCCTCCCCCTTCTTCCTCCCTCCTGTCTGGTTCTGGGTCCCAGCCCAGAGGCAGCCTCTCGGCCCGGAGGGGCCTCTCCAGAAAGGTCTTGCCCTCCTTCACCGGGGAAGCCCCTGTGGTTGGGGGGACGGTCTCCTGTCTTCCTTCTCCCCTTAGGTCGTGTTGTTTTTCTCCAAGAACTAGCAGCTGGTCTCCGGCGCGGGCCCCACGGGTCAGCCTTGCTGCTGGTACACGAAGGAGGGGGGCAGGTGGGAGTGGCTGAGCTCGAGAGAGCCTGGGTCCAGGCCGAGCGCAAGCCGGGCAGGGGGCTGCAAGCCTTAGGGCGGTTTCGGGAAGGCGCCTTCTTCTACCTGTAGAGTGAGGGTGGGGGTCTGCCTCTCAGGATGCTGAGAGGAAGTACAGGAAGCTCTCAGCAGAACCTGGGAACACGGAGGTGGGGCAGGGGTCAGGGCCAAGTGCCAGGCCAGCCCAGCAAGGCTGCCGAAGCGGGGGCAGGGCAGGCGGTCAGGAGTGGAGAGCAGGGCACCCAGAGGCTGGCTAAGCTTGGGGTGAAGCCGAGGTGGAGCTGGGGAGGAACACTGCCCTAATCTGGGCGTGGCACCGTCCAGCAGGGGGCGACCCACTGAAGGTCACATGGGTAGGAGGTGGGGCCGAGCTGTCAGAGCTGAGCTGCAAGCTGGCTGACCCTGGACTGTGTGCTGCGTGGGTGTCAGGGAGACCTAATCCTTTCCGCATTTTAGCAACGATCAAACTTCCTAGTTACAAAGGCTGCACCACCCAGGGAGGGAAAAGAGAGAGGCTCGAGGGGTGTGGACACTGTGCACTGTGGGGATATCTCTGGGCAACGGGATTAAAGGGATTTTAACTTCAGAACTAGATTTCTATATTTCCCAAATTGTCTATGCTAGCCACGTATTAATTTTGTAATCAGAAAAGGGCGTTACTGTAAATCAAGTTAATGAGGCCACAAACCACAAACCTACGGACCCACCCCCATCCGCTGGCTCTGTCTCCAGATGGGGGAGGGCTACAAGGAGGAAAAGGAACAGAGCTGGCAGGAGGGCGCCAGGCTGCGGGGCTCTCCGGAGTGCCACGGGCCAGGGCCACCGCGTCTCTTAGCCCGCGGAGTCAAGTGGAAATCGCGACCCGGGTAACCTCCTGCCCGGACTCATCCTCTCGCCCCTCCCTCACCACTTCCTCCCGATCACCCCCCCTCCCCCGCGACCACACTGAGGACGCATTATTTTACCCCAAGAGTTTCCCAGTGCGGCAACTGCACAACCCCAAATAGTTTGCCAGACCTTCCTGTCGCATTGCTGGGCGCTGACGGGCGGTACCCGCTAACCCCGTGGTCGCCGCGCGCAGAGGCGCACAGGTTGGGCCCGGGCCGCGCTGTCCCAGAGCCAAGAGGAAGGCACGCGTGCCCGATTCCCAGAAATTCCTCCTGTTTGGGGGATGCTCAGACGACAAACGGCCCCGCAGAGACCCAAACCGATCATTTTTAACCCCAACGCCGGCCTCACTCTCCCAATCCGTAGCCGGTGGACGGAACCCACTCGACCGCGAGGCTGGGGCAGGCCCCAGCCGCACGCCCTGGAGTCTAGCGCCTCCATCCCGGAGCCGCTTCCTTAGGGATCCTCGGGGCGCGCCCTTAGAAGCGCAGAGGGTGGGGAGCCGCCTCCGCCCCCATCGCCCCGGGGCAGCAGGGCGGGGCAGGAAGGTCCTTTTGCCCCTGCCCGGCTCACACGCCCCAAGGCCCGCGCGCCGAACCTCCGCCTGCCGCGGGACACCCTGCCTGGTGCTGACGCTGACACCCCGACGGCCCGCCCCGGAGCCGCCAGACTGCCGGGTTTGCTTCCCTACGACTTGCTGCCACTGGAATCTGAGCACCGGCTGCCCGCAGGGGCTTCCTGGTGCTTTACCTGACAGTCCTCAAAGAACCCCTGCGGCAACCCAGTGTAGAGATGGGGAAACAGAGGCTCCTACCTTGCCCAAGTCACCTCCAAGCCTGGCCAGCTCGCTGGGGGCGCGTGAACCGGGCCTCCTCTCCAGGGAGAGGCCCCGGGGGCTCCCGAGACCTAGACTCAGGCCCGGCAGGGGCTGAGGGGAGAGGAGTGTGGCCAGGGAGGGGGCTGATAGGACGCCTTCCTGGGGCTGAGGAGGGCTAAGGAAGGCTTATCCGGGGCCAGGTTCACCGGGCTGGGCGCTGTACGCGGGAGGCTGCTGCAGCCCCAGGACCACCCCAGGAAGGAAGTCCTGACAGTGGGCACATGGAGATGCGTGGGGTCAGGGCATTGGCCCAGGGTTAGTCAGGGCTGGGATGCAGTGGGCCCTGGGGCTCCACGTCCCAGCCCGGTCACTGGCCAGGGCGGCGCCCACGCCGCAAGGAGCCGCGGGCGCTGGGAGGAGCAGCGGGTCAGAACCGGGGGTCTGCAGCCCCTCTGTTCGCAGGTGCTGTGCGCTCTAACGCGCAGCCTGGTGGGGTTTGGGAAACCCGAGAGCAGAGAGCGGGGGCGTCATCCGGAAGTCCTTGCGGAGGGCCCCGAAGGGCCGGGTGGACTGGGATGGGCGGCTGGGTGTTTGCCTCGAGGCTCCCCCGGAAGCCATCCTTCCACGACTTCCTGGGACCACCGCACCCGCGAGGAGGTCCACGCCCTGCGGAGGCTGAAGGCGCTCGGGGTCCGGGGAAGGGCCCGCGCTGGCATCCCCAGCACGCCCGCGCCTGCGCCCGCGGCGCCCAGCTCCTCCAGAGAAAGCCACGCGGGCCGCGGGCGCCCTCCCGCGACAGAAGAATTAACTCGCGCCTCCAGCACGGGGGGCGTGGCCTGTCCAGAGACCACCAAGGCCGCGAGGTCCCGCAGGGAGGCGGACGGCACATGGGACAGAGGAGACACGACTGAGCGCTGGGAAGGACAGAGCGGCTGAGGGAGGGGTCCTCCCCTGGAGGTCAAAGCCAGGGGTAGCCTTTCCAGGGCGATCATGGCCGTGGCCCCTCTGGGGAGGTAAGGGGAGGTAAGGGCCTCCAGTGAGGAGGCCAGGGCAGGAGCCCAGGTGGGGCTGGAATTTGGAGGGAGTGATAAAGGGGCTCTTGGGTTGGATGTGACAGGGAGAGGGGACGCTAGCCAAGGTGACGCCTCGGTTTGGGGCTTGGGCGGCTGTGTGAGTGCCCGTGCCATTTCTTCTGAAGGGGAATATACTGCCCGGGTAGTGGGGGCAGGTTGGGATGGGAACCAAGAATTCCACTTTAAGATTCCCTCAATTTCAGGTGGAGACCCAGAGAGAGGTCGGGGCTGCAGATGAAAGTGTCAGGGTAGCAGGGTGTGGCCTGGTCACGCAGAGGGATGAAGGGAAAGAGAGGGAACGGGCCCCAGGATTTAAAAAACTCATAACAGATCCATTTTGCAGCAGTTGGACGTTCTTTTCCTTCTATCGAGAAAGCATGGGCTGTACAGAAAATGCAAAAAGCAGACCCTGAAATGGAGGCCGCCCAGCAGGCCTTTGGCTGCATGCACCCTGGCAGCACGTGTACCCGGCAGTCATTACCTCTGTGTTCTCCTTAGGTCTGGCGGAACCAGAGAATGACTCGTGACACCCCTTAAGGAAGTTGTAGGTGCCACCAGATGAGTGGGGACACGAGTGGGTGGTGGGCTTGGCCTTCTCCATGCTCCAGAAAGTCTCCCCAGAAGTTCCACTAGTCTGGGTCACAGCCAGGAAACAGGTTCTAGCCAAAGGAAGCTGGTCTGCCAGGCGCCGGTCAGACACCCAACCTGGCCCTGGGCAGGCAGTGGTGATAGCAGGGCCACTGACAGAGTCGGGGTGCCGAGTCTGAGAGCTGGCTTCTGGGGTTTCTTCCAGGGACATTTCTCTCTGGCCCCAGCCCAGATCCGTTCTGTGAAGTCGCCCCTATAAATCCTGGCCTGATGCCTCTGAGGTGTTTTAATAAGTATGGGGTTTCCTTTAGGGGTTCCCCAGTCCTCCGATTCTCTTCCTCCCCGCAGGGCGTTTTTGACAGGCACAAGCAAGCACACTCGTGTATTTCAACAAACTTGATCCCCTCCAGCGCTGTAACCATCATTCTCCAGATCACAGGGAGGCTGCGTGATTCCAGCAATTAGCCACACCTGCCCCGGGAGGCGGGGCGGAGCCAAAGGCGGGACGAGGAGCGCGATCCCGCCCCCACACCGCAGCCCCGCCCCTCTGCGGCCCCGCCTTACTCCTCTCTGGCGCTTCGCGGCCGGCGCGGGCAGGATGGCGGACTCCAGCCACAGCGGTTCTTGTTTCCACCGGGCCGCCAGAGCTAAGGACCGGCTTCCGGCAGCCTGTGCCGCGTGTGCTCTGCGGCTTCCGGCCGGTTGTGGGTCTCCGCCGCGGACATGGGGAAAGTGAGGGGCCTGCGGTCCCGGGTGCACAAGGCTGCCGTGAGGCCCACGGGGGAGGCCGCGCCCGGCCCCACGCCCCCCGCCCGGGAGGCGGCCTCTCTGCAGGCCTCGGCTGGCGGAGTCGGGGGGAAGGTAAGCTAGGGACACCGCGGGCCGTGGGAGTGGGGAAGGGCTGCGGGTGGGGGAAGGGGGCCGCGGGCCGGGGTCGGGGCTCCACACTTTGCGGCCTCGGGAGTCCCGGGCCGGCTCCAGCCCCGCGTGCTTTGTGGGCGCCCCTCTGTCGCCCCCGAAGGGTCCCTGCGACCCCAGGACCGCCCTGGGACTCGGCGGAGTTTACCGCGCGGCCAGCGGGCCTTCCTGGTCCGCGAAGTGTCGTGGTCTCCGTGGGCCCCGAGGCTCGGCTGCTCAAGTGCGCGACGGCCTGGGAGGCGTTGACTTGCTCCGCGTTTGGAGTTCTGCGAGGGAGGACCAGAAACCTCCCATCCCCACGTGTAGAAATGCTGCGCGAAAATGGCAAAAATTCCTGTGCATCGTAGCTGTGTTCCGAAGAAAGGAAAGGGAATTCCCAGGATTAACGAAAAACACGAAGAGCAAACTGAAGAGACGCTGTACCCTGTAGCAGTCCCCCCCGTCCCCCCATCTTACCTAGCCCTAAGCAACCACTGATCTTGCTGCCTCTGTTCGGTACATTTCCTGTGGATGGAGTCGTGGCCTTTGCATGTAGGCTGTGGCCTTTGCGTTTGGCTTCTTGTACTTAGCATAGCGTTTTCAGCGCTCTTGCAGGTTGTATGATGTATATCAGTACTTCATTCCTTTTTGTGGTGGAACAGTGTTCCACTGTTCGGTTAGACCATGTTTTGTTTATCCAGGTGCTGACCCTGGAGCTTCCTGGAAGCATTTACTGGTGTTTGTAACCAAGGGGCTAGCACCCGGACAGTGGACAAAATCTTGCTGGTTTGTGGGGACTGTGGCTTTGGATCAGTAATGCTCAAGAGAGCAGCCATGTTTGTTAAGCACGTGCTGTGTGCCAGGCACTTTACTTCTTCATAACGGCCCCAAGCCTCATTTTGTTGAAATGAGGAAAAAGCTGAGAGTTTCAATAAATTACCAAGGACATTCAGCTGCTCGTGGAGGAGCTGATGTTTGAACCCAGGATCTGGCATCAGTGCCCTGGTTTTCATGAAAACTTTATTGGGGTAGAATTCATGTCATAAAACTCACCCATTTAAAGTGTACAATTTAATGGGATTTTTTTTTTTTTAGTATATTCACAGATTTGCACAACCATCACTACAGACTTCAGAATATTTTTATCACCCTAAAAGGAAACCCCATACTTATTATCAGTCATTCTGGCAACTGTGAACCTGCTTTC
Source organism: Aethalodelphis obliquidens (assembly GCF_003676395.1). Taxonomy (NCBI): domain Eukaryota; kingdom Metazoa; phylum Chordata; class Mammalia; order Artiodactyla; family Delphinidae; genus Aethalodelphis; species Aethalodelphis obliquidens. The sequence continues at coordinate 1,476,982 of NW_020837945.1, read as the reverse complement.
TGTATATATATGCCTCTTCTGGATGTTTCATACAAATGGAATTATACGATATGTGGCCTTTTGTGTCAGGGTTCTTTCACTGGGCATGCTTTTGCAGTTCATCCTTATAGTACTATTTTTGTAGCATCCATTTCTTTGTTGTCTTTATTCTTTTCATGGCTGGAAAATATTCCATGGTATGGGTATACCAGACTATGTCACTTTTTATTTATCCATTCATAAGTTGGATAGTTAGGTTGTTTCAAATTTTTGGCTGTCATGATAATACTGCTGTGTACAGATTTTTCTGTGGATGCATGGAGTGGAATTGCTAGGATGTATGGAACTCTATGTTGAACTTTTTGAGGAATTGCCAGATTACTTTCCACAATGGCTGCACCATCTTAGAGTCCCACCAGCAATAAATGAGGGTTCCAATTTCTCCACATCCTCACCAACACTTGTTATCATCTGTCTTTTTGATTATAGCCATCCTGCTGGATGTGAGGTGATATTTCATTGTTTTGATTTGCATTTCCCAAAGGGCTAATGAATAATGTTGAGGATTTTTTTCATGGGCTTGTTGACTGCATATCTTTGGAGAAATGTCTATTCAAGTCCTTTGCGCATTTAAAAATTATGTTGATTGTCTTTTTGTTGAATTGTCAGAGTTCTTTATATATTCTAGATAGTAAACCCTTATCAGATATATATGGTTTGCACATGTTTTTTTCACTTCTGTGGGTTGCCTTTTTACTTTCTTGATATTGTCCTTGAAAGCACAAAGTTTTTAATTTTGATGAGGTCCAGTTTATCTTGTTTTCTTTTGTTGCTTGTGCTTTTGGTGTTGTGAAAAGTCAAGGTTTAGTTGAAAAGCTCAGGGGAGTCTGAGCAGAGTTTGGTCATGGAGAGACTTTTTGTCAGTGGATGTCCTTTGCTGGTTGACATAGGGCTCACGATGCACATCAGTATTTACATCTTAATTCAAGTGAAAGACGGAACCTTCACAACTGTTTAACTCCATTCCCTCTTATCCCCTTGTTGTGCTGTTATTGTTATGTATGCAAGCTGATATCATTTGCTTTCAACCTAAAAAACTTTATTAGGATTTCTTATAAGGCAGGTCTACTAGCAAGAGACTCTCTCAGCTTTAGTTTATCTGGGACTGTCTATTTTACCTTCATCTTCGAAGGATAGTTTTGCTGGATATAAAATTCTTGGTTGACTATAGTCTTTCACCACTTTTATGTTATCCCACTGCCTTCTGGCCTCCATTGCTTCTCATGAGAAGTCAGCTGTTAATCTTATTGGGGTTCCCTTGTATGTGATGAGTCATTTTTTGCTGCTTTCAAGATTTTCTCTTTGCCTTTAAACGTTTTGACTATGATGTGTCTTGGTGTAGATCTCTGTGCTTGTTCTGTTTGGAGTTTGTTTATCCTACTTGAAGTTCATTGAGTTTGGATGTATAGGTTAGGGTTTTCCATCAGCTTTGGCTAGTGTTCAGACATAATTTCTTCGAATACTTTTTCTGCCCTGTTCTGTCTCTCTTCTTCTGGTGCTTCCGTTACATGTACATAGGTTGGCACGCTGAATGGTGCTCTGAGGCTCTATTTGTTCTTCTGCAAGGCTGTTGTGTAAGGTTATTTCTATTCATTTTTTTCTGTGAAGCTCTGTTCTTTTTCCGTCTTTTCTTCATATGGTACAATTTCTATTGATCTTTCTTCATATTCACTGATTGTTTTCCTCTGCCAGCTTAGATTTACTTTTGAATCTCTGTAGTGAAATTCTTCGTTTTGATTAATGTACTTTTTTACTCCAGAATTTTATTTACTTATATATATATTATTAAAATATATATTATAAAAAACATATATATATTTTGTTACGGTATGCAGTAGGAGTTGAGAATCATTTTTTCCCTATATAAATATCATTTTGTTTCTACATAATTTATTGGAGTTCTCCATTAAATTATCTTGGAACTTTTGTCAAAAATCAATTGACCATATATGTGTGGGTCCATTTATGGACTCTAATATGTTCTGTTGATCTGTTTGTATATCCTTATGCCAATGCCACACTGAATTGATTGCTGTAATTTTATTTATTTTTTTCTGTTTTTAAAAAATTGAGGTATAGTTGATGTACAACGTTATATAAGTTACAGGTGTACAACATAGTGATTCGCAATTTTAAAGGTTATATTCCATTTATAGTTACTGTAAAACATTGGCTGTATTCCCTGTGTTGTGCAGTATATCCTGGTAGCATATTTAAGACTTCTATTTCGAATGGTTTCTGTCTCTTTACTGACGTTCTCTGTTTGGTGAGATGTTGTCAGCATACTTTCCTGTGGTTCTTTACACAGGGTCTCTTTTAGTCCTCAGCATATTTGCAGTGGCCGCTCTGAGGCTGTTGCCAGGTCCAACACGTGGGCCCCTCAGAAGCAGCTTCTGTTGCCTAGGTCTTGCTCCCCAGTTTCTTTGCACAGGCCCCGCTCTGTGGTGTTGAAAACCGGATGTCTTAGGCAGCGCGTGGTGGCGCTGCGGGGGCTTGGTGCTGTGTACCTGGTAGTTACTTGCTCACTGGCCTGGCTCCGGGCTGCCGTGTGACTCAGGGTCCGCTCTCTGCCAGTGCGCGGCCTCCCATCTCCCTGCTCCTGTTTCTTCTTGTCTTTATCTTTCAGCCTGGCAGCCTGGGTCAGCACAAGCCTCTTACTGGTCCGACTGTGCTTAAGCCCCCGTGGCCACAGAGATCTCTGCCCTTTACCACTGGATACGTGTGTGTGGCTGGGAGGCTGCTCTCATAGTTCAGGGAGCTGACGTTTTGACCCGCCTTCACAGGGACTAGTGGCTTTGCCGTTCTGTCTGGCCACTCCTGAGCCAGTGCAGCCTTCAGCTCACACCACCTCCAGCCTGCCATGGCGCCGCTTCCTGGAAGCTGCCCCCGGGCCAGGGCGGCCTGCTGCCCGGCCAGCTTCTGCTCAGAGGTTGTGCCTACGCCCCCGTGTTATTGATGCCCCTTCCAAGGCCCCTGCCTGGAGCTTGGACCCGAATGAGCCGGCCAGGCCTGGGAGACGGGGTCTGGGTTAGCACAGTGTGATGGGCAGGGTGACCTGGAGGATTTTGAAATCTTGATGTGGGATGAATGGGGCTGGGAAACAGTGAGATTGCTGAGATGGAACTGTGGCTGTGAAACGGGAGGGACAGTAGGAAGGTGGGAGGTTTGGGGGGAAACCTGGCTCCTCTCACAAGGGCTCCTGAGTGTTGAGGGTGTAATTCATAATCATTACTGATCCTGCATCTGGTCTCAAAGGGTCCCTCAACCAGGATGCAGGCCTGGGTGGTGAACTGAGGCTGCAGAAAGGATGTGGCTTGAGAGCTCTGGGGTCTGAGCTGGGGTGGCCTCGGGCTCCTCTCCAGCTCCCGCTCTGGAAAAGCCGGGGTCCGGCCCTCGCCGAGGGGTCTCTGAAGCCACTCTGAAGCAGGTCTTAGGTCTCCTCTGTTTCCATTTCAGGAGTGGGTCTTCATGAATGCCAGTGTGTTTGCCGGGACCACGATAGACCCCAGCGCCTTGGTGCAGAAGCTGGACGTGGACGCGAGGAGCAGCGCCTCCGTCAGGAGAGGTGAGAGCAGGCAGGACGGACCTCAGGGGTGGGCGCCAGGCCCGCTTCCACATGCTCGCGGGCACAGGTCAGAAAAGACTGCAGGTGCGCCTGTGCACTTCGAAGAGATTTGTTTTATTAGTGGAAAATTTTAAGGATGTACTAAGCAGAAGATGGTATAAGACAGTCCATGTGCCCATCCTCTGTTTTCAGCACACACAGTACTGGGTTATTTTGAAACAAACAGCATTTCCCTCAAGAATTCTTTAGTAAGTATTTTTAAGAGCTCTTAGAAGAAAAGACGTAAACACGCCTACAAGGCCATTATCACACCTAAACAGATCAGTGGTAATTCCTTATTTCAGATAAATGAAGTGAAAGAGTCTCCCATCTTCGTGCTTGCCTCAGTCAGAACCAGGTGGGAACAAGGGTGCGTGGCAGCCCCCGCTCCCCTTTTCCTTCACGTGCTTATCACGTGGGGGAGGTCTCTTTTCCTCCTGCACCTCCCCCACTTGGGGCTTTGTGGTGTTCCTAGCTCCAGCGTCCCGTCTGGGCTGCTCCTGAAGGAGAGGAGCGGCTCTCCTGCCCTGGGTGGCCACACCACCACCGCTTCCTGGAGAGAAGCTTCATGCCGCACACGTGAGCTGCACATCTACAGATGAGCCATTGAGAACAGAAGCGTCTGTAGCCCTGTGGGGAGCACCCTGGCCTCCGGGGCAGGGCTTCTAGGGTTTCCATCTAAGTTTGTAAACAGCTGTTGGGGTTGTAAGCTGTAGTTATCTCACAGGTATGGCTTACATCAGGCATCTCTCATGAGGTCATGTTGTTTGCATCACTGCTTTGGATTTTTTTTTATTTCACTGGGGAGATTATCGGAATCTCCTTGCCATTCCTTGTATGTTGAAGCTGTAGGGAGGGAAGCCTTCTCCCCTCTACCCTCCTAGGTTCTTGGCTAGGACCCTGCAAGTTAGACTAACAGAGAGAGATTAACAAGAGAAAAACAAACTACTACTGTGTGCAGGTCACATCACATGGGAGAAACCTCAGTGATACGAGTAACTCAAAGTGGAGGTGAGGACTTGGGGCTCTGTAGCATCTTAGCGAAGAGCAGTGATGCTGTGGGCTTCCGAGGGCAGACTTCGGGGGGGGGGGGTGGTAAATACATAGAGGAAGGTTCACGCAGGCCCATGTGCGCCGGCTCTGGTGTCCTCGTGGCCCTGAGACTTCCTCGGAAGAGGGGATGCGTGGTGGCCCTCATTTCGGAATTTTCTGGTTTTAGTCAGATAGGGCAGTTTTGGATGGCTTCTTTCTGCACCTGTGGATTCTGTTTGCCTCCAGCCCACAGTAATGCTGACATCCAGAGTGGTGTGTGTGGGTGCCGTATTCCCGGCCTCAGGCTCTCCTGCTGTTTCTGGGGATGATTCCGCAGAGCACGTTGCCGCTCTGGCTGCATGACCTGCCTGAGTGCTTTCCCATGGCGGGTGCCGCAGGGACTTGCCTTCGTTTGGGCGGGCAGGGTGTGCCTGGGGGGGCCGGAGCCATGGCCTCTCAGGTCCCTTTGGTGACCCACGTGATCAAACAGCTTTCTGTGTGTTCATTGGTCCTCTTACGGTTTGTGTACCGGGAGCTTTGATGGCTTTTCTGGCCAGCACCAGCATCCCTGGGGTCCTATCCCAGACTTGCAGAACCTTGTTTTCACACCCCCTCCAGGGGTCTCTGATGCTGCCAGGTTCAGGACACTGGCCCAGGGCCTAGTGGGTCCTGCCTCGCGGCTGCAGGAGCATAGAAGCCCCCATCTCCTCTCAGTCCTGAGCTGTGATGGGCCGTCATCCAGATCTCCTGATCAGCCCTTGCGGTCCTGATCTGCAGGACTGTCTCAGTGTGCGGCAGGCAGACCTCAGTTACCCCTGAGCCTTCGTAGTAAATCTGAGGGGTTTTACAGAATTCCAGGCCGCCTCCCACAGCATTGGCTGCCCGGAGAGCATGGCCAGCCAGAAAGAGCAGACGTCACTTCCCATCAGAGGGGGCACTTAAAATCTGGGTGGTGTGGCCTGAAAACCACAGGGTGTGGAGGGGGACAGGGAGAGGAGGAAGGAAGGGTTTATTTTCTTTTCTGAGGTGGTCTGTGGGCTGTGACCAGGAGAGAGAGCAGCTCAGGAAACGGCTCATCAAAGCCTGCAGAAAGCAGTCTCTCTGCAGCCAGAAAGGTGTTTTGTTTTGTTTTTATTAAGGATGTCAGAGTGTCATAATATACAGAAAATTAAAGAAAATTTACAGAAGGAGAGGGCCCGGGCTCTGGGGCGCAGAGCGCTGGCTGCTGTGAGCTCTGCGGCCTTGCAGCTGGCAGAGTCCCTGGGGACTGGAGGAAGTGGGTGGGCCATGGTGGTTGTGGGGCATGTGCTCCGGAGCCGCAGCTGGGGGCTTGGGCGGGGCACTTGGCTCTCTGGCCCCTGGCTGCTCACCTGTAACGGGGTGATACTGGTCCTTGCGTCCTCAGTGCCGCATGCTTTGGGGTTCAGATGAGTCAGTAAACGTGGAAAGTGAGGAACGGCACCTGGGCCTGGCTTCCGTAAGTGCCCGGTGATGCCGGAGGAGTAATCGGCCACGTGTCCCGTTGAGCGAGGCCCTCTGCTGGCTGAGGTGCCCTGGTTCCCGGTGGCAGGTGTCTTTCACCGCACCCACGCCTCCCTCTCCAGCTACGCTTGCGTTTTGGGGTTCCTCAGACCTGCCTCCTGATTGGCCAGTGCCCTGGATCTCTTGAGCTATGGGCCTTGTGGCTCCCCCGGGTTTGAGCTGGGACCGGTGGCCCGGGGCAGAGGCGGGTCATGTGGAAAGTGGCATCTGGTGACTCAGCTCTGCTCAGTGACCTGCTGGGCCGTGACGGCGAGGGCGCTGTCTGCCTGGATGAGCACGTCCTTGCCCTGGGCTGAGGCGCAAATAGCACTGCTCCCCGCGCCCCTGGCCACTGTGCCTGTGTGGTCCATGTGGTCCCAGAGGAGCCTGGTTGTGGGTCCCCCCCGCTCCCCGCCCCGGGGTGGACGCATGTCTGCTGGACTCCCCTCCCAGTGCAGACCGGCGCTCACACCCTGCCCTGCAGCCTGGACGCAGTGGGGCCTGGTCGACCCCTCGGGGGTGGGGGGCGGGAGGGTGGGGCTTGCTGGTGGCATCTCTTTAGCTTCCTCCGGGAGCCTTTGGGACCAGGTCTGCCCCCCAGTTTTCCTTCTGATTCCAGGCAGGGGCTCTGAGTTTCCTGTGGGGGGACCACTGGGCTCTGCAGTGATGGGCCTCCCCGCCCCCCACCAGCAGCAGAACTCAGCTTCGCCCTGAGGCTTGGGCCCGCGGCCCACGGATCTGCACCTGCAAGGGAGCAGCCTCAGCTCCTCCGCATCTGGACTGGAGGGCCGGTGGAGGGCGGGGCGGCCCCCGGGCTCCCGCGTCCTGCCCCGCACAGAGCACCGCCCTCCAGTTCTGTGTTCTCTGTGCTGTGGTGCTGCGGGAAACAAGCCCACTCCGTGCTCAGGTAAAGCACCTGCGCTGTTGCCAGTTGTTCGCCTGTACCCTGGGCTGGTCAGTCCTGGCCCCTGGACTCAAACGGGGACGTGAGTGGGTGGAGGACGGGCTTGGTTAGGGACACGGGAGCAGAAGGACAGGAGGGAGGACGTGGCGGTGGCAGCGCGTCTGCGGGGGCTCTGGGTGGAAGAGGTTGGGGAGGAGACCGTGGTGAGTGGACAAGCAGGCCTCGAGGCCCCAGTGGAGGGACTTGGCCTTGGGGTCACCCGCCTTCATGTCCTGTGGGCTGCGCTGCTGAGACGCCCCCTTCCCCCACCCAGGCAGAGCGCTCTGCCCTGACCTTCCCTTTCCCTGCGGCCTGAGCTTACCCCCGTTGGCCAACCGCTGCGGTTTCCTGCGGAACTCGGTTTCCTCCGAGGCAGGTGCTCAGCAGAGGGCAGCAGAGCTGCGTCCCTGCGTCTCCAGGCTGAGCCCAGACCTGGAGCGGGTCCTGCCTGGAGGAGGAGGGGAGGCTTGGGAGGGCTGACCTTGGGGTGCAGGCGGACCGAGCGCTTCCCAGAGGCTGTCCTTAGGGACTTCTGATGCAGCTCCCCATTGAGGGACTTGCCCCGCCTTTCAAGTCAGGTCTGTGACGCCAGGGCTGTGACCCCAGGGCTGTGACGCCAGGGCTATGGTGCCAGGGCTGTGATGCCAGGGCTGTGACAGAATAATCCACTTGGAGCTTTACTAAGCTTTACTCATGTCCATCCGGCCCGAGTATAACAGGAACAGGAAGGTCAAGGCCTGGAGGGAGCTGCTGCTCCGTGGAGACCCACTTTGGCCACGGGTGGTTCACTCTCCCCTTGGCCTCCCTGGCCTCTTGAGGCCACTGAGGGGAGTCCTGGAGGTCTTCGGTGGGCAGCGGCATTTGTGGGTCTGGGGGCTGGAGGATGCCTTCCTGGTCTTGGCCGTGGTGCGTGGTGCTCGCTGTCCTCTGTGGCCGCAGGCTCTGAGCACCCCGCGTGCTGCCCGGGCGCTTGCCTCCTGACCATGGGGGGAGGCCCTGGGAGGGGTGCCCACTGTCTCCAGGGCCACCTTGACTAGCGGGGCCTGATCTCTGTGTGCTCGACCAGAGGATGGAAGGCATGGGCCCCTGCTCTGGGCCTGCTGGCAGCTGGGGGACAGGAAGGGCCCCACTGCTGGGCTCTTCTCACCTTGCTCTGCCTGCGTTGAGCCCGTTCTTTTGGACAGAGGGAAGCAGGGAAGGGCACGGAGGAGCCTGCCTGCTGGGTTTGGAGAGCGAAGGGTTGGGGCCCTCGGGCCGCTCCTCCTGCTTGCAGGACGGGGTGTTTCCCAGCGCCTCTTCCCAGCTCTGGACGGGCTCTCGGCTGGTGGGAAGTGCAGGGGATTTGGCCGCAGCGTGGCCTTGTGAGGAGGCGTGTGTGGATGGGCCCAAGGTGCCGAGGAGCTGGGTGCACAGGGACCCCAGTGTCCCGCAGCGTGCCCTGCACCCCAGTTCTCGTGCTGTTCTGTTGCAGGGCCCAGCGGGAAGGGCAGGTCGGAGTCGCGGGGGTGGAGGTGGACGGTCCCTCGGCTATGGCGCACGGCACAGGACACAGGTGGTCAGAGAGGAGAGGTGCCGGACCACTGCCGGAGGCTTCGGGTAGGAGGCGGCATCTTAGCCGGCGGCAGGTCCCCGCGGCTGAGCAGGAGGGCCTCGGGCAGCGCCTCTGGAACAGCTCTCGGTAGCGTGGAGTCGGTTCCAGTTGCTGGGCTCAGGGGTCTCTTCAAGGAACAGCGTTTGTCCCAGGAAGGGGGTCTGGGCTTTATCAGTTGTTTCTTCTGTTTCAGTGACGTACGTGCCCCGTCAAACTTCTCATCTAAGGTAATGCTCTCAGTTCATCACTAAGACACTCGCGGTCCTGCAGCGGACGTTTCAGAACAGCTGACGCGGAGGTTCACATTGGCCACTGTGGCTCCATTTTGAACCATCTAACGTGTCTTCACAGCTCACATGTGTGTCACACGGGATGAGTAGGAATTATAACACAAAAGAAATCACATCATAGCACTTGCCCTCCGCCCGCTGCCCCACTTCCCATGCTGGGCTGAACAGTGAGAACCCCCATGCCCGTCCCACCAGTGCCAGTGCAGGGGTGGCTGAATTCTTTTTTTTTTGGGGGGGTACGTGGGCCCCTCACCGCCGCGGCGCCTCCCGCTGCGGAGCACAGGACCCGGACGCGCAGGCTTAGCGGCCATGGCCCACGGGGGCAGCCGCTCCGCGGCATGTGGGATCTTCCCAGACCGGGGCACGAACCTGCGTGCCCTGCATCGGCAGGCGGACTCTCAACCACTGCGCCACCAGGAAGTCTGGGGTGGCTGAATTCTTGCGTCGGGGGAGGCCAGGTGGCCTTGGGAGGTGTCTTTGTGGGCAAAAGCGAAGTCCACGTAGTGTGGTGAACGTTTGCTAAGTGCCCATGCCCGCCGGGATACTGGGCTCAGGGTGGGCGATGGGAGTGGCCCAGAAGCCCCCTGTGCCCCCTGCCAGTGGCTGGAGCGTCCCTACGGACACGGGGCCTCCCTGCCCAGCTCCAGGGCCTCTCTCGGCGCTTCCCTCTCGGAGCCTCAGCCTGGCCTCTGCTCCCGGTGTTGCCATCCCCCTCTGTGGCACCCCAGTGGCCTGACTGTAGAGTGGGGTGTGGTCCTCCTCCCACTGACAGGTGGGACCTTGGGCCCTCAGTCCCGCAGAGTAGCTGCCTGGCCCACCCTGGTGGGCCCCCTTCATTCTTCTGAGGGCAGACACGAGTGAACACTGGCCCGCCTGAGTCTACCCTGGGCACTGGCCAGCGACAGCATGACAGGTGGGGCCTGTACCCTGCCGTGGCTCACACTGACCCTCGGAGCTGTGACACGATGGGTGTGTTGTGTACCCTGCCCCAGCTGTGCTGTGCTGCTGGCGTTCGGGTCATGGGTGCAGGAGGCCTCAGGTGGGCCAGGGTCCAGACCCTGGGAGCGCTTGCGTGCGGCGCTGGCAGGGCGGGCGCTCTACTGGCCTGTGCTCCGCGGTAGCTCTGGGCTCCTGTCGGAGCTCCTGGCTCCACGGCAGCTGAGCCAGTGCCTGGGTGGATGCCGAGTCGTCCACACTGAATGGCCACGGGGCCCCTCCTTGCAGCGCAGCGCGCCGCTGGCGGAAACTTGGAAGTTAGGGACCAGCCTCCTGCTAACATTACTTCTGTAAAGTACAACATTTCATAGTTGAAAAAGCAGGATGTGCACGTTGTAGAAGAGAGGGAAGCGACATTACAAGTGAAAGCTGTTCCGGTGTCCCCACGTGGATTGTGTGTCTGTGACCCATCCTGGTGCGCAGGTGCTCCCTGACCTGGGGGAGCTGATGCCGCCCGGGAAGGGGCCGCAGGCTGCTCTTTGTCTAGACGGGCCCCCTCACATGGGCAGCTCAGCGAAGCTGGGGCCCCGCTGGGGGGACGTTGGCCTGCTGTTAGCCCTGGTTGTCTCCCACGAGGTGCACGGAGTGCCTCTATCCTGTGCTCCACACACTGGCCAGGAGGCCCTCCTGGCCACTAGGAGGGACAGGGGCCCCCCTGAGCCGCCTGCATGGGGGTGGCAATTTCTGGAGCTGTGTTCTCAGGTCGGTGAGGCCAGGCCCGGTCACCGGCAGGTGCTCCTCCCCTGTCACCAGGTGGGGTGGCCTGAGCACCTGCTCTGTCCTCTCCTCTCCTGCCATTCCAGAACCTTCCTCTGAGGGGGGACACTGGTCTTTGGCCTGTCCCGGGCTGAGTCCGAGGGGACTTGGTGCTGGGATGGAGAGAAGTGATACGCAGGCTTCAGGAGGGAGCGGACGGGACAGGCTCGACGTGGTGCCGCTGCCTCCTTGGTGCTGGCCAGCGTCCCCCTGAGTGTCCCCCGTCCAGCCTGGATGGCCCGTTCTCACGGGGTGTGTCTGTAATCGAGCGGGACCCATTGGGGCCTTGGGGGGGTGGGCAGACCCCTCTCGCACATCCTCTGCCGTAGCTCCTTTCTGAAGTGCCCAGGTAATAGTACCTTGAGCATATTTCCTGAGTTTTTCAGGTGCTAAAAACCACCACTAAGTGGAAGAAATTAACTACTTGATGACCCTGAGCACGTAGCCCCCAGACCTTCTGGTGCCCCATGTTAACCAGCCTGTTACCTCACCATCAACCAGTCAGAGAGCTGTGCACGAGCTGATCACATGCCCTGCCTCCCGCCTCTGTCACGGGGCCTTTAAGAATGCTTTGCTGAAGCTTTCAGGCAGTTTGGGGTCTTTTGAGCACAAACCACCCGTCTCCTTGCTTGGCCCTGCAAAACGCTTTTCTCTGCTCCAAGCTCTGACGTTTCCGTTGTTTGGCCTCGCTGTGTGTCGGGCACTTGCACTCGGTGCTTGGTAGCACGTCCGCAGGCGGGACCCTTCCACAGGGCTGGCTCAGACACCTGGGGACTTACCTGTGCCTGCTGTCCCAGAGTCCAGAGGATGGGCACTGGCCCATCTAGGTTGGCTTGAAGTGCCAGGGTCGGGTGGGTGTGGTCAGGACACTCAAGGGCTCTTCACAGGGCCCTCTCTCCTGTGAGTCTGAAAACTTCCATTAAAGCCACTGTGGAGCCAGGCCCTCCTGCTTTGGCTGGACATCCGTGTCCTTCTGCAGCCCTGGAGATGTCCAGAGACAGGATAGAGCACCGCCCCGGGCAGCCGTGCTGCCCTCACGCAGCCCTGACCGCAGTCCTGGGGACGTGGTGGCCCTGCCCAGATACCGCCTCCTTCTTAAGGCTGGTCCGCCTGGCCCGCTGCCCCTCACTGTCCCATTGAAGGGCTTTGCCAGCCTTGGGGGTTGGGCTTGTTGGGCTTTTGGAGCTTCCAGATGCCCTCGGGGTCCCTGGTGGGATGCTGAGGCGAGCAGACCTGAGGTGCCCTGGCCCCGCAGTGCCCGTTCCCGCTTGTTCCCTCCCGTGCCCCTGGGGGCAGCGTCTGTTGACCGCCCTGGGCCAGAGGCTCCCCGGTTCTCGGGCTTGCAGCCTCCGCGAGACTGAAGCTTCCCAGTCCCCTGGGCCTCACAGGGTCAGCGTGCCGGGTCCCATTTCCTGGGCTGCTGGGCAGGGGTCCTGGGTGGCGCGGGGAGGGTCCCGACCTGCGTGCCAGCCTGCCGCTCGTTCAGATGCTGCATGCGCTTACGGTTCTGTCAGTCTCTGCGGGTCGTAGACTCTTTTCTTTTGAAATTATTTCAGAATCAGGAGCAAGGCAGAGAAGACTTCTCCCTGGATCTCTGAGGGCGGGTGCGAGGCTCCCGTGTGAGGCGCCTCTGCTGCCTCCTGCCGCTGCTGCCCTTGCTGAGGCTCCTGCCCCAGACATGCTGCCCTCACCCCACTGGCAGTTGGGCCCCGCGCTGGCCCGGGGACATCCCCTCCCTCACCCACAGTCCCACGGCCGCTGACGCCTGCAGGGCGCCTGCCATGCAGCCCCTCCCTCCCGTCACCCTCCTGCACACCTGCCCGCATCCCGCCGACCTGGCACAGGGTGGCTGATGGCCCTGCGCCTCCCCTTCCTGCTGGGCTGAGAGGTCGGGGTGAGTGGGGAGGAAAGCAGGCCAGCTCCAGACACGGCCGCAGCGTGTGGGATCTGACTCTTGGGAAAGGGGTTAGATCCCCGTGGGAGTCACGGGTTACGGGCGTTTACAGGGGATCCTGAACTGACAAGTCCAGCTGACCAGGAGCGCCGCCCTGACGGAGCTCGTCTCTGCGCTGTTTCTCCTTAGACGCCGTGGGTGTGTTGTACCAGCTCGGGAATCTGCGGGACGGTCGGATCCTGTACAGAATGCGCCCCGGGTGGAGCGTGGCCTGGGCTTAAGCCGCGTTACCTCTGGGGAAACCAGCTAAGGCCCAGCGAGCGGGGCAGCCTGGTGTCGCTCTGCCTGGGGGGCCTGGTGTCCCGCAGCCGGGGCCAGGCGTGATGGCCGGGCACCCTGAATAGCTACACCTGTGTGCACACCTTGGGCTCCTGGCTTTGTCCTGCTCACCCTGTGTTCTCTGTCCGCAGGTGCCAAGGCCAAGGCTGTTTTGCCCAAGAAGGAGAAGCTGAAGCTGAGGCGTGAGAGGTGGCTGCAGAGTAAGCTCCCCCTGTCCCTGGCGGGGCCCTGTCCCTGGTGGGCCTTATCCCTGGTGGGGCCTTGTCCCTGGAGGGGCCCTGTCCCTGGCGGGGCCTTATCCCTGGTGGGCCTTGTCCCTGGTGGGGCCCTGTCCCTGGAGGGGCCCTGTCCCTGGTGGGGCCTTGTCCCGGGCTGGCTCGGAGCCCGCTTTGGGTGGTCCAGGGCCCTGGAGGAGGGGGCCTGCGATGTGACAAGTAGGCGGCCCCGCGGGGGGAGGGGCTGGCCCTGTCACCTGTACAAGTGTCCACAAGGCCTTGCCTCAACCCCGACCTCCCCCACCGGGAACGTCGCAGGAAGCTGCTTCTCCCGTGGAAAGCGTTGCAAAGGGAGTGCGTGCGGGTTGGGTGTTTTATGATACCTACGAAATTTCCCACTTTCTGGTTCTGCGTGTGTTCCTCCAGGCCCTCTTCCGGGCGTGTGACAGTACAGGGTCCCCAGCAGAGGCGGCTCTTCACCCACCTGGTGGGGTCAGGGACCCCGGGCCTCCGCTCTGCGGGGGTTGGTGGCTCCCTCCTTTCCGAGCACCTGTCTGTGGGGTGGATTTCTTCTTATTAATTTTGCTTAGAAAAGATACTTATATTTCTTGATGCTGAATATCTGCTGATTTTTTCTAAAGATTTTCTTGTGAAGATTGTTTTGAAATTTTTTTCTTACAGTTGTCTTTTTAGTGTTTTGCTGACTTTTAAAATTAATTTGAAATGGTTTTTTCTTTATGTTCTCACACAGAACATGATTTGCATTATTTTATTTATTTATTTATTTTGCGGTACGCGGGCCTCTCACTGTTGTGGCCTCTCCCGTTGCTGAGCACAGGCTCCAGACGGGCAGGCTCAGTGGCCATGGCTCACGGGCCCAGCCGCTCCGCAGCATGTGGGATCTTCCCGGACCGGGGCACGAACCCGTGTCCCCTGCATTGGCAGGCGGACTCTCAACCACTGCGCCACCAGGGAAGCCCTCTGCATTATTTTTTCCTTGATGGTTTTAAAGAAACTGTATACTTTTAATTTTTTAGAGAAATTTATCAATTTCTTCCACAATTGTTAATTTTAAGTTTTCTTTCACATTTTGAATGTTTCTTAAGGAAATGATTCATTCATCCATCTTTTTCACAGTCCCTAGCATGGAGTTGTGCAAAATATTCTTTGTAAAATGGATTTGGAAAAGTTAATAGGCCGGGAGCACTGGGGCCCTGAACGTTCCTGGGCTACAATTTTTTTTTTTTCGCGGTACACAGGCCTCTCACTGTTGTGGCCTCTCCCGTTGCGGAGCACAGGCTCCGGACGTGCAGGCTCAGCGGCCATGGCTCACGGGCCCAGCTGCTCCGCGGCATGTGGGATCTTCCCGGACCAGGGCACAAACCCATGTCCCCTGTATCGGCAGGTGGACTCTCAACCACTGTGCCACCAGGGAAGCCCATGGGCTACAATTTTTTGAAGACGTTTAAGTTTTCTTCCATGATGGTTGGTCTTTTTCTAACTACTTGAGTTAATCTTGGTCACTCATTTTCCTATAAAAACATCTAATCTAATCAGATTTCAACATTTATTAGCAGAGTTGTTGGCTTCTCATTATTTAATATCCTGTTTATCATTCTTTACTTGTATCCCCTTCTCTAATTTCTGGTTAATTTTGTCTCTTCCATGCCAAGAGTTCTTGTATGTAGTTGTCACTTCTACTCTTCCTTTTTCCAAACTGTTAGTTTCTATTTTTTTAGTACCCCATTCTTGGTTTCTTTAGGTTTGTTTTAGTGACGTATTTATTTTTGTATGTTTTGTTTAGGAATGAAAGGCTGCATGTCAGCCTCTGAACATAGCTTTAGCTACGTCTCCGCAGTTGATTTTACTTAGTATTTCATTACGAAAAGTTTTGCATGGAGAAGTAGGAAGAATTTGACAGTGGGCGTCCTTATGCCCACCACCCACGTTTTACAATGAGCACCTCACTTCTTTATCACATGTCTGTTCATCTGTCTATCCAAACACCAACCCATGTTTTAGCTACGTGTTCCAAAGTCAGTTACAGACTTCAGCACGCTTTCTCCCAAATAATTCCACTGGAGTTCAATATTTGCTTATGGTTCTTTTTAGTTTTTATTGTTAGGTAAAATTTACATGCAATGAAATGCAAATCTTAAGTGTGCTGTTCAGTGATTTATGACAAATGCCTACACCTGTACAACCAGAATCCCTTTCAAGGTGCAGACCATCACCATCACCCAGAAATGCCCCGCGCCCCTTCCCAGTCCCGACTCCCCCCGAGGTAGCCACCGTCTGGTCTTTTTCAGGCAGAGTTTAGGTTTTGCTGCTCTAGACATCGTATAAAAGGAGTCATGTAGGATGTGCTCTTTCTGTGTCTGGGTTCTTCTGCTCAGCTTGGCATTGGGCTCGTCCGTGCTTCGTGTAGCCGTAGTCTGCACCCTTCTGTTGCTGAGAAGTGTTTCTTTATGTGGACGTACCGTTTGGTGTCCACTTTCCTATGGATGGACACCTGGTCTGTTTTCTCTTTTTAGCTGCTGTGAATAAGGCTGCTATGCACATTCTCTACAAGTCTTTTTGTGGACATATGTTTTCATTTCTCTTGGGTAAACACTTGGAATGGAATGCTGGGTCATAGGGCAGGTGTATGTTTAGTTTTATAAGCAACCGCCAGACGTCTCTCTGCTGTGGCTGTACGTTTACGCCCCCAGCAACGTGGGAGAGTTGTGGCTGCTCCACGGCTGTGCCGGCACGTCTGTCCCTGCAGTCCTAGCTGCTGAGCGTGAGGTGCCCGTTGTCATGGTGGATGGGCATTTTCACGTGCTGCTGCCCCTTGGGGCGCCCTCTGAGGCCCAGGGTCTGTTTCATGAGGCCCTTGCTGGGCTCTTTATTGTTGAGCTCAAGGAGTTCCTCCGTCCTGGAGACCAGTCTTGTCAGGTGTGTTTTGCAAATAATTTTCTCCCAGACTGGGACTTGCCTATTTAATTTCTTAACAGTTTTTCTTTTTAATGAACAGAAGTTTAATTTTGAGGAGGCTGATTTGTCTTTTCTTCCTTACGGGGCTAGTGTGCGTCTTGTTTAAGAAAATGGCCCAGTCCCAAGTCAGGCAGATAAATCCTACTCTTCTAAAAACTTTGCGGTTTTGGCTTTTTCGTTTAGGTTTGTAATCCATCTTGAATTAATGTTTGTGGTGTGAAGTCCTGGTTCAGGTTCTTCTTTTTTTTTTTTTTTTTCCCAGTTCCAGCACAATTTGTTGTAAAGACTTTTCTTTCCTCATCAGTTTTGTGTCTTTGTGAAAAGTCAGATGGCCTCTCAGTACCAGGCTGTCTCAATTGTGCAGCTGTGAAGCAGGTCTTGGCGTCAGATAAGGGAAGTCCTGTGTCCCAGGTCCTCCGTTTCAAGACTGCTTTGGGTGGTCCAGGTTCATAGCCTTTCCATATGAATTTTATCACAGGCTTGTCAATGTCTTGAACGTCACCACCACCAACACAACCTATGATAGCAATGACAGGGATTGCTCTGAGTCTATAGGTCAGTTCAGGAGAATGGCCATTTTAACAGTATTGGGTCTTCATCCATGAGCGTGGTGTCTCCCCTTTTATTTACGTTCTCCTTAGTTTCTGTCGTCAGTGTTCGTGGCTCTCAGAGCAGAGGTCTTAGGTTTGTGGGGTTTGGATAAGCTCATTGCTGTTTGACAGTTTTTGAAGCTGTTATAAATGAAATTCACAAAAGCTTCATTTTCCGGTTTTCTGCTATTTATTATATTATTAATTAATTACTTATGAATGATTATTAATCTTGTATCCTCTGGCCTTGCTAAAATTGTGTTGGTTCTGGTAGTTATCCTGGAGATTCCTTAGAATTTTCTGCATAAATGATCATGCTACTAAAATAGAAACAGTTTTACCACTTTCTTTTCAAACTCTGTTTTATGTCGTCTTCTCATCCTACTGCAGTGGCCGGAACCTTTGCAGTGTTGCTAGAAGGGGTGAGAATTGGTCCCAGTCTCCACGGGCTGAGGACTGGGCCGTGGTCAGTGTCCCGTGAGCCAGCGTTGCTCAGGGTCAGTAACCCCAGGCCGGGACAGTGCATAAAGGTAGTGGTCCCCACGCGAGCTCTGCTTCGGGCCCTGTTTATAAGGAACTTCCCTTCGGTTTCTTACAGGTCAGCAAATGTGGGCCAGGAAGCAAGGAGAAAATGACCAGGATGGCTGGGCCTTCAGGGATCTGGCCCGCCCTCCTGGGCAGCACGTAGAAACACAGGTTTCAGCACATAAAAATTGCCCACGTTCAGCATCCCACACGCCAGTGAAATTGTCTCATTTGTAGTATTCAGTTCTTGCGTAGGTAATTTTTAGGAGTAGCGGGAGGGAGGGACCGCCCCCCCCTTTACCCAGGATGGCTGGTCGCAAAGCCTGCTCTTCGAGTTCCCACCTCCCTGACGCCTCCTTGTCGGAATTTCCCTCGTTTCATAATTTGCTCTAATATCCGGTAGGCCAGCTCTCTTGTTTCTTGTTCTTTTTCAAAAATGTTTTGGCTATTCTTACACATTTAGTGTTTTTAAAAAATAAGGTTTGGAATTAGATCCCAGGTTCAGTTACAGGCCCTGTTGGAGTTGGAGCTGCGTCAGACCTGAGGCCGGTGTGGGAGCCGCGCTCGCGCCCTCCCTGGGCTCGGGGCCGCCTGGCCAGGTTGGCGGGGGTGTCCGCCATCCCTTCTGTGGCCTGCTTCATCAGAGAGTCTGCCTGATGTACACAAGATGTGGAATTTCTGGTAGATGATCTCTCTCAAATTAAGGAAGTTCCTTCTGTTCTTGGTTTCACTGTAACCTTTACCCTGAGTGGACAGTGAATTCTGTCAGACTCTTCGGGCACTTCTGTGGTGACTGTAGTCTCTCTCTTTGAAGCAGCAACTGCAGTGGCCACCCGGCACGTGTCCCTGTGCTGTGCTGTCCTTGCACGTGCTTCGGATGCGTCCTAGGTGGACCCCGCGCGCTTTGAACCTAAAAGGCTCTGGCTCTGACTTGCTGGCGTTCGCCTCCGTCCTCCTGTGAGCTGGGCCTGCTTTGCCTGGTCCCCCAGCTTGGGCGCCGGGCCGGCACCCTGTCCCTTCCCCTGCCTGAACCCCCCCGACCCCCTGCTACTGCCTCGGCCCTCCTGGGAGCCAGGGCTCTGGGAGGAGTCACCCGGCTTGATGAGGTACTGAGTAGATTGTTATCCTGTCAGCATGGAGAGTACTGAATTGTCACCCTATACATCCTAACATCCCTGGCATGGAGGGGTGGCCCGGGGCCCAGGGCAGGAGGACCCGGGAGGACGGGCGGTCTTCGTCCCCAGAGCTCAGCTCTTTGGGGTGAGTTGAGGGTCCCCTGGACTCTCCCAGTCTGGGTGCAACTGGGGGGGGTGTGTCCCTGACTTGGCTTGTCCAGGTGGCCTTTCCGAGCTTCTCTGGGCGGCGCGGGCCTTCGAGGGTGGACTCCGAGCTTGGGGACGAGCTGCTCCTGCCAGGCCTCCCACGCACCTTGTTTCCAGAAAGTGTTCTCTTTTGGAAATGCCTGTTAAGGGTCGCTACACATCTCTCACTTCTCATACACCTCCTGGGGCTTGGGTGGACCGGGGCCAAGCCGAGTGCACGCATGTTCTTTGTACTAATAATCGGTGGTGGGCTGTCCTGAGTCTGTCCTCGCTCGTGGGGCCCCCGTCCAGGTCCCCGTCCTCCTGGCCTGCCCCGTGCCTGGTGTCATCACCGCCCTTCTGGGTGCCGTGCCCGCCGCCATCGCCTCCTGCACCTGCCCCGAGGGGTGGCCGGGCGGCCACAGCGCCTGAAGGACCGGTTGCAGACTCACAGCCCCTCGGGAGGGAGACGCCCCGCGCCGGGCCACCTGGGCCGCGGCTGGCGCTTCTCTGCTGGCGTCTCCAGGCCTCTGTCGGCTGGGCTGTGCGTCTGTCGGCTGCTTGTCAGGAAGGTGCTCTCAGTTCCCTTTTTAGATGTGATTCAGAGTCTGCAGCCTGGTTATTTATAGCCCAATAAACCTCGTGCAGTTGGGAGGCAGGAGAGCCTCTCAGGCTCCAGTCTGATTGTCCCAAATCTATCACATCAGAGCCTCATTTCCAAGCTTTTTAGTAGCAGAGCCTTTTTTGTTTTTTTAAGGAATCTAATGCAGAACAATCAGCAAATCAATTGTCACAGATTCAGGCAGTTTCCCTGGAGCAAGGTCTGCACACAAGCTAGTGAGCTGGTGTTTGCCACGAGCCACACTGGGGAAATCGTGCATTTGAGTACGTGTTTTATTAGCAATTTTGAAATACATGTATTTTAAAATGAAAGTCAGATCCTGAGGCCACGTCCCCGTCCAGGCCCTGCCGAACCCCTTCTCTGTAGAGGCCGCAGCCCTGCCGGCCGCCACAGCCTCACCCCGGTGGCTCGTCCGTGCCCTGCCCTCTGCTCGGCACCCTGGGCCCCCGGGCCGCGCCGCCCCCTCCCCAGGGTCTGTCCCAGGCCCCCCCACCAGTGCAGGAGCCCCCTCGAGACCCCGCGGTGCATGTTTCCTCTCGCTTTGGACCTGGCCACTCGCACCCTGTTGCCTTGTTGGGGACCCTCCTGCCTGCTGACGTCTCCCGTGGGGACCTCTTTTTCCCTCCTGGGCGTGTCCCTAGGAGGCACAAGGGAAGCAGAGCGGGAGGGGCCGGCCGCTCTGCCTGTGCGGCCCCTCCCTCCGCCCGCCCCGCTCCCCGAAGCCGGCCGGCCTTCCCAGGGGCCGCTCCCCGCCTGAGCCCGTCTCCTCATCAGCCTGTAATTCGACAGCCACCTCCGGGATTCAGGGCAGCAGACCGCTGGCAGCCAGCCCGCCCCCGGGGTCCGGGCCGAGCTCGGGCTCTGTGGGCTGGGAGTCGGGACCCTCTGTCGCTGAGGGCGGCGGCCGGGCGCTTGTCCTCCTGGGTCCCCTCTCGCTGACCCCTTATCCCCCTTCCTCAGAGATCGAAGCCACAAGGCTGGCGGAGCAGGAGCGCAAGGCGGAGCAGAGGCGCAGGGCCACGGTGGTGGTAGGGGACCTGCAGCCCCTGCGGGACGCCCTGCCCGAGCTGCTGGAGCTGCAGATGGGTGGCCAGCGGTGAGTGTCCTGGCCACGGGGCCGCCGCCTTGTCCAGGGCGGGAGGACGAGCAGGTGGGTGGCTGGGCTGGGCACTGACCCCGGAGAGGCCCGTCTTGACTTGGACACCCTTGTCCCAGGCCCAGCCGTGAGCCAGGGGCCCTGGGTCCTCCTCGGGGGCGGGAGCCCGGTGGCACGTGGGCAGCACTGTTGCTCTCCCGCCGCGTGGCCAGAGCCGCTCAGCCGGGCCGCCGCCGGGCTCCGTGCTCTCCTGCTTGTCTCCCGGCAGCCGCAGCTGCTGCCTTTGCTGCCTGCCTCCCAGGACCTGCCGTCCTCTTGGGGCCCTTCCTGCCTCCCTGAGTCCTGTGTGCTTTAGGAGAGCACGTCCCTCTGCTGTGCCCGGGCTGCCGTTTCCGAGCAAGGGTGAGGCCGCCTGGCCTGGCTGGGAGGCGCCAGCGCAGGTGTGACCACGACCTCAGCCTTAGGGCAAACGGGCAGCAATTGGAGGGCCTTTCTGTTCTGTCACGGTTGCTGGACCGCCGTCGTTTACTGTGTTGTCTCTCATTTTGCCTTTTTGAAATAATTCTTTCTCCTACCGAATTCCCCTCTGAGGGGGAAGGATCCGGGGTTGGCAGGGGACATGCCCAGGGCCCCTTGGCTGCAGAGCCAGATGGTCGGTCCAGGCCGGTTCCAGGATGGAATCGCCCAGAACATCAGGTCCAGACAAGGAGTGGCCACCAGAGCTGAGATTTGGCGACAGAACCAGAACCCAAAATGCACATTCCATTCCTGGTTCTTGAACAAAAATGTGACCCGGTCAAGCATCCTCTCTCTCCCTGCTTTTAGTTTTCTCATCTGAAAAATGTGCTCGGGGCTCCCCGAGGGGAGAGAGCTGCGTAAACACCGCGGCCAGCAGCCCGAGGAGGGCCGCGTGGGGCTGCGGGGGCCCAGCTGCTCTCCCAGCCCCAGCCTCCGGTCGACCGGGGTCACCGTTTCCCCGTCTAGTGCATCTTGGCACTGGGGAGCTGTTCGTTTAAGTAAACATGATTTTAGGGCAGTGTTTGAATGTAAATAGAAAAATGACGGAGAAAATACCGACAGTTCCAGTGCAACTTGCACGCGGCTTCCTTTCTGTGACGTCTTACATCAGCGTGTGCGTTTGTCACAATTAAGGAACCAACACTGATTTATAAGTAATAAGCTTAAAATAATAATTGACTAAAAGCTCACAGTTTATTCACACTTCCTCAGTTTTCCTTGGTGTTCTTCTGCTGTCCCAGGACCGCATCCAGGACCCCACATGGCATGTAGTCATTGTGTCCCCTCAGAGCTCCTCTGGGCTGTGACAGTCTCTCAGACCTTCTTGTCTTTTTTTTTTTTTAATAAATAAATAAATAAATTTATTTATTTATTTATAGCCGTGTTGGGTCTTGCTGTGCGGGCTTTCTCCAGTTGCGGTGCGCGGGCTTCTTATTGCGGTGGCTTCTCTTGTTGTGGAGCACGGGCTCTAGGCATATGGGCTTCAGTAGTTGTAGCACGTGGGCTCAGTAGTTGCGGTGCACTGGCTTAGTTGCTCCGCGGCATGTGGGATCTTCCCACAGCAGGGCTCGAACCCATGTCCCCTGCATTGGCAGGCGGATTCTTAACCACTGTGCCACATGGGAAGTCCCAACCTTCTTGTCTTTAATGACCTTGACAGTTTTGAGGACCAGTCAGGCATTTTTCAGGATGTCCCTCAGTGAAGACCACAGAGGGGAAGGGCCTGTCTCATCACGTCCCCTCCGGGGTGCGTGCTGTTACATAACCCGCACCGTGGACGCTGACCTTGGTCACCTGGTGCAGATGTGTCTGTCAGGTCTCTCCGCTGTGCAGCTGCTCCCCCCTTCCCCACTGTCCTCTGGAAGGAGGTCGCCGTGCACACCCCGCACCCAAGGAGGCGGGACGCTCCCCTCCCCTCCCCGAGGATGGAGTGTCTGCAGAACCACGTGGATTCTCCCGCAGAGCAGATTCCCTCTTCCCCCGTTTCCTTATCAATCACTCATTTATGTCCGTTTGCACCCATGGGTGTTTATTTTATACTTCGGGCCATGATCCAATACGACTTTGTTCTGTTGCTGAACCGGCTCCAGCTCTGGTCCCTGGCAGCTCCTTCGGTTGGCTCCGCTGTCCCCCCGACACACCCATCCATGGAGGCTGTTGTGTTTTGTTTCCGAGCACTTTCCTCCCTCTCTGGCACGAGGTGCTCCAGGCTCATCCCGGGCATTTCCTGCTCCTGTCCGAGAGTCGGCGTTTCTCCAGGGAGCCCGGCTCCCTTCCGTTGGAAGTGGTGTGAGAAACCAAGATCTGGGCGCTGGTGTGCCGACCGCGGCTGCGGTGTGCTTCTTCTAGGCCCTCTCAGCTGACAGCAGGGACATGCGTGCGTGTCCTGACCCAGGTGTGTTCCTGTGAAATTCGGGGAACAGTCAGTCCATCCTCACTTCTCATGCCGACCACAAGTCTGGGGTCCCCAAGATCACTCTGAGGTTTGATGATTCTCACAAAGGCCACTACACTCAGTTACAGTTTATTACGGAGAAGGAATACAGATTAAATCAGCCGGGGGAGGAGACCGTGGGAGGGCCCGGGAGCGTTCCAGCCTTCCCTCCCTGTGGGGCCAGCACAGAGGTCTTGCCCAGGACGTGCAGGGACCCCCACCTGTCTCCACCCCTGGGGGGCATGGGCGAGCAGGCCGGCATGGTTTGCCTGTGGTCCCTTCACTCCATTCCTGTGGCCTTCTGGCCAAGTGACACCTGGCTGGGAGCCCCCAGCCCCATTCACAAGACTGGGGTCCCCATGTCATCAACCCTCAGTCTTTCAGCTCCTAGAGCAGACCCAGCCCTGGGATGTTTGCTGCACAAAGTGTTTGGCCTCTTCTGTGTCTTCACAAGGGCAGGGTTTCCTGGAGCTGAGAGAAGGCGGTGCCCTTCAGGGCAGCTCACGCCAGGGGTGCCTGCTACAAGCAGCAGGTTACACGAATGGCCCAGCTGACAGGTGACTTCCGGACGTGCCCCCAGGCATCCGAGTTGGGTGGAATGTGTTGGGGGCAGCCTCGTGCCTGGGAACCCAGATCCCGAGTGCAAGGCCTCCGTCCCCAGTTGCCATCTGGGACACCCTGACTGAGGCCCTGGGCTGCTCCCAGCCTGTCCCAAACCTGGGTGGCCCTGCAGGGTGGCGGGGGGAGAGCCCGAGGCTCTGAGTGGGCCCAGCGGGTCCAGGTGTTCCCCACACTCCGGGTGGGCGCTGCCCAGCACTGACGGGGCACCAAGGCCCCCTGGAGAGCCCGCGGGGCCCCTGAGGCCAGAGCCGGTGAGTGGGCAGTGCCGCTGCCAATGGGCCGCGCTCATCAGGGAAGATTAGACTCCCCAGGACGTCGGTCCTCCGCGGCCCGAAGGTCGTAGCGGACGAAGGTGGAGGGCCTCACGCGTGGAGCCTGGACCTGACGTCAGCAGGGCTCACTCGGCCCCTGGGGCCTCCGGGGTTCGTCCGCTGGTGCTTGGTTTTAGGCCCCCGTCCCCTTGGGCTGGGTGTGATACATGGGCTCCTTCACGTCAGAGGGGGAGGGGCAGGGAGTGGCACAAGAGCCTCAAAGCTGGGAGCCACCTGGGCGCACCTGGGCGCTCAGTGCCGCCGAAGAGAGCCTGTCAGGAACGCACTGGCCTGTCCTACAGTTGGGGAAACAGGCTTCGAGGTGGGGCAGCTTCCCTGAGGTTCCTCCCAGGGCAGCCAGGGCTGGGGTCCTCTTTCAGCCCAGGCACCTCCGTGGACACTTGGGCGGCGGGCAGTGTGCTCTGAGCTGCAGTTGGTCCTGGCAGGAAGGTCTCTATCCCTGTCCACCCAACTCGGCCGTGCGGTCAGAGCCAGGCCTGGCCACCGTAAGTGAGCTGGGGCCCTCCCCGGGGGGACTTCAGAGCGGGCAGGCAGGACCGGGGCCGGCGTCGGGTGTGAAAGCCCTTGCCCGGGCCGCTGGGGTGAGTGCTGGGGGTCAGTTCCTTTCAAGCCCGCGGCCGCGGCGAATCCACCCCGCCTGCATCTGTCCACAGTGGAAAACACCACTGGGGAGGGTCCTGCCTCCCACTGTGAGTGGCCTGACAGGCCCTGGGCGTGCCCTGAGGCTCGGGCGAGGGTCCTGCCCTTCCTTGCCCCCCAGCCGTGCCCCCACTGCACTGTGCTTGGCTGCATCTGGACCCTGGCCCCGAGGGAACTCCTGGGTGTGTGTTCACACCTTGGTGCCCTCAGCCGGCCGTGGGAAGCCTTTTTACCTTGTGCTAGACGGGGGTGGAGGCCCAAGGCCTCCTGATGCCCCAGCGCGTGGCTGCCTCCTGGGGGTGCTGGCTGGGGGAAGGGAGCCCGGGCCCACCGGTTCGGCAAGGGTGGGGCCTCCCGGGAGCTCTGGGTGGTCGGCGGGGGACTGCTTTCGGGTGGACACAGAGGGTGTCAGCGGTCGGACGAACAGGGCCGCAGTGTCCTGGGACCGAGGCTGGCCTGGAGTGGGACGGAGCGCCCCCAGAGCGGCCGGGACCCGGGGAGCGGAGACAGGAAACGCCTTTCATTCATAACTTACGAAGAAACTTGAATACACGATGAGGGCTCCCGGTCTGGAGGCTAAATTTAGGTGTCGACCCAGGATTTCCTGGTTTTCTGGGCCCTCCCCCCCTGCCGGGTCCCTCCTGCCGTGTGGCGCCGTGAGGCCGCACGTGCCCCCAGGCCCCCAGGGAGGAGAGCCCTGTGTGCACCATGGACCGTGGCCTGAGTCAGGTGCTCTGCTGGAGGTTCCAGGTGGGTGCATGCTCTCCTGACTGTCTTCTCTGTGTCCCCAGCAGAGCGGCCATCAGGCCCCGGGCAGCCCAGCTGAGCCGGATGAGTGCGGCGCAGAGGTTCCAGCTCCTGTGAGTATGGCCCCGCCTCTGCACGGCCCACCCCCGGGACTGTCAGGCGTTGGGCCGCGTCCCCTAACCCCGGTCCCTCGGGTGCTGGGGACAGCTCAGCCAGGGCCAGCTCTGGGCCCAGCCTGACTCCAGGGGCCAGGAAGCCCCTTCCCCCAGCGCAGTGAGGGGAGCAGCTGCTGGCTCTTGGGGGGCCGCTTCGGGCCCCAGATCCTAGGCCTCTTGCGTGTGTGGACATGTGGCCGGGCAGTCAGTCATCCGGTGGAGTCCAAGTCTCCCCGTTGGCAGCAAGGAAAGCTGGGGCCCAGTGTGCTTTGGCCTTGCCCTCGGTCACACACCCGTGGGGGCAGAGCACGGCTGGGCCCTCCACCCCATCTTGCCCGCCCAAGGCCAGGGCCGTCCCCACCATGGTGCCACGACGGGCTCATGTGGGCTTGTGCTGGAGCTGCTGCCCTGCGGTTCTGGCCAGGCCCCCGTGGCCATGCTGGGCTGTGGGCCCGTGCAGCTCCAGACGGGGGCTGGCTGGCTGTAGGGACAGGCACAGAGTGGCAGCCCCGCAGTGGACTCTGCTGCGGAGGGGCGGGCCCACTGCAGCACCCCCATCGCCATGGCCGCCGTGGGACCCGGAGCCCCTGTGCCCGGTTCCTGCTGGAGGTGCCGCTTACGTGAGGCCTCGTGTGTGCAGGGCGCCTGCCACCTGCTGCCTTCGATAGCCACTCACCGTCACAGTCGGGGATGAGGGGCCTTTGTGACCACGAGGAGGCCCCCGGCAGCCACTCCCGTCCTGCCCAAAGCCCCCATCGGGCCTCAGACCCCCCTCGGCCCGCCCCACCCCCCAGACGCTCCAAGCAGAGCTTCCCAGCGCACAGCCTTCCTCACTCCCCACCCCTCATCCTGGTCCTGGACCACCCTTCGCCGGTGTCCCTGCGGGCTGGCCGAGCCGAGGCTGGTCCTGGGGGTGCTGACGGCTCATCCCCAGCCCCCCACTGCGGGCATGGGGTTTTCTGACCTCTGCTCTCCATTCTTTCAGTGAGGAGGAAAGGACGCGGTTTCGGGAGCTGCTGGCCAGCCCGGCCTACAGAGCCAGCCCCCTGCAGGCCATCGGGCGGCAGCTGGCCCAGCAGATGCGGCTGGAGGGCAGTGGGCAGTCCTGACGCAGCGCGGGGCGTGCCTGAGCTCCGGGGACGCCCACGAGGAGGTGCCCAGGGGGCCAACTCTGCCATTGTCGCCCTGCTCCACCAGCCCCTAAGCGACGGGGCTGCTGTCCTCGGCACAGGCGGGTCTACTGAAGTGAGACAGGCAGTTGACGTGGTAGTGTTGTGACTACCCGTTTATTTTTGCAATAAAGTGCTGGAAGAATCCAGGATGTCCGTGGAGCTCGGTGCCGGCCCCCCAGGAGGTGGTGCGGCCACTCGGCGGGCACTCTTCACGCTTTTCTGTTTTGTCTGAGTTTGTCAACAGTGACTGCACGTTGTGTATTATTTTAAGAGAAAAACCTTCTAGCTTCCTGGTGCTCCAGTGGCTCCAGGCTGACCGTGGCTGGGCGTGGCTCTGCCCCCTTCTCCAGATGCCCTTGCTCAGGGCCCCCGACCTCTGCCCGGACGCCAGGAGCTTCCCCTCCACTGTGCTGGGGGGGATGGGGGGAGGGAGGACGGGGGTGCGGCGCCAGACTGGCGCCACTGTCCACCGCGGCGGACTCGGGCCTCGCCCCGGAAAGTGGCCTGAGAAGTTGCAAGCGTGTGGGGACGCCACCCTCCCCGACATCAGGCAGGTGCAGGTGGGTGGTGAAAGCAGGCGGGCGGGTGGTTTTAATCTTTGCAGAATGAACTTGGACTATCTGGTAATAAAATTAAATGACAAACGGTTCCATGGTTTTTGTGTGCATTTTAAATGCACACAGCAGGAGAAGGCTCGCAGGGCTCGTGGGCCTGGGCTGTGGTTCCCACCCGGCAGGGCCCTGGAGGGGCTCTGGGCCAGGCCCGTGGGAGGGAATGGGGGGCTGGAGGAGGAGCCCCCTGAGGGGCCGCCGGGGAGGCAGAGTGTCCAGACCAGGGGTGTCATCCGGCGGCCGGAGCAGCAGGTGCCAGGCTCAGGAAGCCAGGGGCTGTGCGGGAGGGTCGAGCACCGCCCTCTGGGGAAGCGGGTGGGGCGGGGTCCCCAGGGAAGAGGCGACATTGGTACACACGCAGCAGGGGGTGCCAGCTGCTTGCCTGGAGGCTGGGGGGCAGGATGGGAGCAGCTGGGAGAGGGGACTTGAGGCTGGGGGCAGCAGGGCCCTGGGAGAGGGAGGACATGGGTGGTGGTGTTCTGGGTAGAGGGTCAGGGTCGCTCTGGGGCCCCCAGCAAATCCCTCCTCTGCCGCCGTGCTGGGCGGGGTTCAGGGCGGGCCAGGGGAGGAAGGGCCCAGCGGGTGGGAGGTGGAAGGCCTAGGAGCCCTGGGGACTGGAGGGTGGCTTGCGTGGGGGCCACGCCCTCGGACGTCGGGGTTATCGACGGAGGACCCTGCGCGTCTGCTCCTGGCTTTGTCCAGAGGGTCCCGCGTGGGGTTCCCCGTGGCCGCCCACCCGCACTGAGTCGTCGGCGGGCCCGACCCTGTTTGTGCCTGGCGTTGGGTGTCACCAGATGTGTCTTGAGTGGGCATCCGCTGGGTGGGGCAGGGAGGGGGGCAAGGCCCAGACGTGCTGCCTCTGGCGTGTTGCTGGTGCGGCGATAGCGCTGGTGACGCATCCTGGCCGAGGTCACGGTGCTGAGAGGCCTTCAGGGTTCCCAGGGTCGGGAGGGCGGGGCAGGCGGGGCTGCACGGCAGCGGCTTCCACGCCTGTGGTGCCTCCTCTACAGCGGTTCACGTGGCGTAGGTTGGAGGGTGAGGACAGGCGTGTTCCTGACGTCGGCTGTGCTTCTTGAGCCTGCCTCAAGGTTAATAAAGCGTTACTTTAAGATTCTGGGAGAAAGTCTGTGATTACTTGCACTGATGTTTCTTCTGGTGCCACAGAGGCTGCTGGGATGTAGGGCCTCCTGCTGGGCCTGGAGCCTTGTCTCTCCTGTCCCCCTGGTCCCGCCCCCTGAAGAGGAGGTCCTGGGACCTTCTCTCCAAAGGGAAACTGAGGTCTGGAGATGGGGAGCTTCCCCACAGCCGGCGCTGGGCTCTCGGGAACCCAGAGCTTCTGGCTGCCCCGTGACCTCGCCCTCAATTCAGGCCAGCAGCAGGCGAGCCACAGCGCAGGGCTCGGGTGCCCCGGGAGGAACGGGCCCCGGGACGCCGCCCCCGCAGCGCCCTCCTCCTGCCTCGGCATCTGGTTTTCAGCACAGCGGTAGTTACTCCCAAGTCAGCGTCTCTCCTGGGTTGGGAGCAGAGTCTAATCACTAGCGATGTTTAATTAGAGAACCAGGCGCAGGTCGGCCCTCTGGCTGCAGGGCTCCTGCGGGGACGAGCGGGCCAGCCCTCCCTCTGCCTCCCTGATGTGCCCTCGTCCCCGTCCCCTGGCAGGGCCCACCTGCAGCCCTGTCTCATTCAGCCAACCCTTTCTGGCCTAATCTGTGGCCGGCCCGAGTCACCCCACCAGAGGGAGAGGAGACCCCTCCACACGGGGAGCTGTGTCCGGTAGGGCAGGAACAACTGTCCTGTAGCCCAGTCCGGGCTTGCCTGGGGCCCACCGGAGGAGGAGGCAGGGGGACGGTGGCAGGTGTGAGCGACGGGGGCATCAGCTCCGTGCCAGCTGAACTCACACCCCAAGGGCAGACGGGCTCCTCCTGGCTCTGCATCTGCATGGTTGCGGTCCTGGAGGCGTCAGGCTGGGTGGCAGCCCGCAAGGGCGGTTTGCACTGGCCTCCGGATGACCGCAGAGCAGGCTGGGGCTGCTGTCTGGCTGAGGCCCAGGAGGAGGAGAGGGGTGCCGTGGTCATCTGCCAGTCCCCACCACAGGCTGCTCGCTCGTGACAGGAAACCCAGGTCATCGTGGCCGATTGTTTAACATGCGGGAGAGTTGTCCCCTCACGGCGAAGATCTGGGAGCGGGCAGTCCAGGTCTGCAGAGTGCCATCAGCAGCCCGGGCTCCACTGTCTCTCCTCATCTTTGTGCTAAAACAGCTGCCAGTGCCCCCCCATCACATCACATTCCAGCCATGGGAGGTGGGGGGGCGGAGGGCAGACAGCAAGAGGGACGGGGAAACCTGCCCTGCCCCCATTTTAAGTCCTCGTCTGAGGCCCACCCAGGGATGTCCAGCCCCAGCTCATTGGCCAGGGCTGGGTTATGTCCCCTCCCCAGGTTCCAGGGAGGCTGGGCAGGCAGGGACGGCCCCTGCTGTGGAGAGCAGGCCTCCTGCCCTCTGGCCCTTGGGGCGGCCGCCAGTCCCTGACCACGTGCCCCTGCCTTTGGCCTCAGCGCCAAACCCTGCAGCCTCTCTGGGGGATTTGTCACCAGCGTCCGGGAGGGAAGTTCCCATCCCAGGGGTGGTGATGGCCTGGCACGGGACTGCACGGGAGCACTTGTGTGGAAGTGCCCACTCCACAGCCCAGGCTGGATGAGGCAGGGTGCCCATGGTGTCCCCTCCAGGCCCGGGAGGGGTCCCCAGAGCAGAGGTGGCATCCCACCAAGAAGCAGCTCTCAGGAGGGAGCCGTCCCAGGGCTGTGGCCCAGGCTGCTCTGGGGGCACATGGCGGGTTGGGGGCCAGGCCAGCCCCTGCACGCCCCACACCTGCCCGGAGGCCTCGGGGAGGCAGGGCCGTCCACTTCGGAGTCCTCCATGCCGCTGGGCACGTCTTCCTGTCGGGGTGCGTTGGGCAGATGGCTGGTGCCTCCCTCTGGACGTCAGGGAGCAGCCTGTGTCCCCTCGCCAGGCCCTTGTTGCCAGGGTGTCTGCGAGCCGCCCGCAGGCCCAGCAGGGGCAGCAGGTGCTTTCTTTATACTTGCGCTGAGCATGTGGAAGCGGCTGGGGGAAGTGGTCAGCAGGGCGGTGGCTGTCAGCTGGGGGGGCAGGAGGACTCCCCGCTAGAAGCCTGACCCCTGGACCAGGTGAAGGTCAGATGTCCAAGGGCAAGATGCTCGGGGATGAGAAGGCGGCGGAGGGTGTGTTTTGAGCTCCGGCCCTGCAGAGCTGTGATGGGTCCTGGTGCGGCGAGGGTGCGGGACACCCGGTGGGAGCGGGGAGACCCCAGGCGCCGGGGCTGGGCAAGGGCCCCCTGTCGTGGGCAGACCCAGCCCTGGGAGTAGGCGGGGTCCCCATTTTCCGGAAAAGAGCAGGGGGGTGACGAGGGGGCCCTTGGGGGTGATGGAGGCTCTCGGGGGGCTGCTCTGCTACAGGGCTCCTGAGTTAGACGTCGCGTGCTGCGGGCCAGGTGGGCAGCTGGGCCCCGCGGGCCCCAGCCCTGCTTGGACAAGGTCCCGGCTGGTGGGTGATGCTGGCCGGGAGAGCGGGGCAGTGACTGCTGGGACGCTTGGCTGTTGCCGCTCCAGAGCCACGTGCCCCAGGCTCGCCGCTCAGTTTTGCGCCGAGAGGTGAGTTCAGGTTTGGACGCGGGGCAGGTGTGGGACGTGCTGGTGGGGGCCTGCAGACACCTCTGCTGCTGCTGGCCAGGGCCACGTCCTGGGGAAGAGCCGGGCACTGCCCTGTCCTTGCCCAGCCGCGCTCGGCAGCCCGGCTGTCTTCCCGAAGGCCCTGTCCCAACCCCAGCCCGTGGCCCCAGGCCTCTGCTCACCCACAGACCCTCTGGGCACGGGTCACTGCGACGGTGCCATTGGGCTCTCCTGCCCGGCCACAGGGACGTCTGCCTGCTGGGCTGGGCCTCTCGAGCCCCTGTGAGGCCACCTCTTCCGTGGAGACTGCCCGCTGCCCGCCGGGCGGACCTGTCCTCCCCTCTCGTGGCCGGCCTCCTCCTGTGCCCTGGGTGGGCTCTGGGGCCCCTTTCCCAGAGCCAGGTCAGAGGTCCCTTCGGGGCCCACCTGCCCCTGGTCCCAGAGAAGCTTAGAGACTCGACCCAGCCCTCAGCTCTCCCTGCCCTGGGGCCGCACGTCTGAGTGTCATTAACCGTCATCCCTCGGGGGTCGCACCTCCCGGGTCCCACCTCCCGGGTCCCATGAATGTCCTGTTTCCTCCGTGGTTTGATCCCTCGGGGGCCCCACCTCCCGGGTCCCGTGAATGTCCTGTTTCCTCCGTGGTTTGATCCCTCGGGGGTCCCACCTCCCGGGTCCCGTGAATGTCCTGTTTGCTCCGTGGTTTGCTGGAGTCGCTGCACTGGGTTCTGAGGTCACTTGGGACACCTGCTCGCTCTGCCTGCTGTCAGCTGGGTACAGCCAGCTTCACCTGCTTCCTTTGACTTTTAGGGGCTGCTTCTTAAATATTTAATTTTGTTTCATCATATGTGAACTTGAGCTGCATTGTAAGGGTCAAGTCTGCAGTGTAAGATTTAATCCTCCTTAACAGTACTTGACAATTGGGGGGGGGGGTTGCTCCTGTTCTGGGGGAGAACGTGTTTAAAAGCAGGGAGGTGTGTTGCATCTACAGCAGATAAGATTGATTTTGTCCATAAAGACCGGGGGCCACACTCACACTGGACAGGACGGCTGGGGTCAGGGGCTGGGCGTCCCAGCTGTCACTCAGGCCCTGGGTCCTCGGTCTGTGTATATGGGAAAAAATAAGCCCACAAGTGGATGTGAGACTTGGGTGAGTGATGCCGTCTGGACACCCTGCCACGTCCAGCGCCATGTCCCCACCCTCCTGGTGCCTGGGGGCCCCACGCTTAGGACAGGACAACCCCATCCCCTTATACCAGCCCAGTGGGAGTCCTGGAGCCCTGGGCCGTGCAGCCCGAATCCCAAACAAGAATGATTGGGGTAATTATTACGACTGGGACTAAACGAAGAACAGGGAAGAAAGGCAGCTCCGGTGGGGCTAGGCTGGCAGCCGCCACCCCGACTCCTGCACCCAGAGACCACCAGCTCCGACGGGGTGGGGCGTCAGGCCCTGTGATGCTGACCTGCCGGCCGTGGGGTGAGTGTGTGAGTGTGAGCGTGTGTGCATATGCCTGCGTGTGTGCATGCATACATACATGTATGTGCACGCGAGTGTGCTTTTAGGAGCAAAGTCTGCAGGTGCAAGGCAGGTGTTTGCTCTCCGGCACGGCCCTCTCAGAATAGGAAGGACACCTATGGTTCCTGACCCTTGAGCGCTTCTGCTGAGGGGAGAAGCCGAGTTTTCTTGGATTCCTTCTCGGCTCCTGTTCAGAGTCATGTGTTTTGTTATTACTTTTCCTGCCGTGGGGGCAGATGGTGCGATTAGTTTTCCATGTGCTGCACGGCTTTGCATTCCTGGGGCCGCAGCCTGGCTCAGGGGTCCCTGGCCGTGCTGTGTCCACTCTGCTCACAAATGAGGGGCCTGCAGCTTTTCCTGGAGACTTCCCTTCAGGTCTGCAGGAAGGTCCACAGTGTCCATGAGCTTCCTCCTGCTGGAGGGGGGAGGGGTGTTTCCAACCCCAAGGCTGGACCCCACCCTGCTCCCACGCCCCCCAGAGGGAGGAGGCTGCTCTCCAGGCCCCTTCTGCTGCAGGACCCCCTGGAATCCCAGGTGAGGCTTTGTTCTGGTCCTCGTCCCATCCAGCCCACACCCTGAACTCCTCCTGGGGTGGGATCCTGCACAGGACACATGGGTTCCAGCAGGACTGCACCCTGGCCTGCCCCTAGGATGTCCTGTTGTCCGGCTGGTGTCCTGGTCCCAACATCCCAGAAGGAGCAGATAGCTGGGCCGGGACCTCCACCTGTTCTGGGGTCCCACGAGGTCCCTGACCAGACGGGCCCTCCCCTCCTGCCTGGCCTCTGGAGCCTGCTGGTGTCTCCTTGTTACCATGTGACAAAACCTGCTTCGCAAGGAATGTGTCCACGTCCAGTGCAAAGCAGACACCTGGCACCCGTGCCCCGCCCCCACCGGGACAGACATTACTAATCAATCACCACCTCCTCCCAGCACGATGGGGCCTCAATCCCTGCCTCCGCGGACCATCCAGAAGCAGCTCCTAGTGACCGGGGTGCAGGTAAGGCGCCCGCCCCCTTCCTGTCCTTGTCTCTGTGGTGGAGACTACCATGGCCAGTCCCAAGGCCGAGCACAGAGCCTGATCCTTCCCCGGCTTGCTGTGGGCCTGCGCCCTCTGATTCTCTGGGGTCGAGCACAGCCCCCAGCCTGATCTGGACACAACAGTGAGTGCACGTAACACGCACCACTTTGGGGGCAGCTCCCAGAGTCAGGGCCCCATGCACCCCATGTGCCGGGCTGCATGGTGACCAGCAGTGCTGCGGACGGTGGCCTGTCCCCCAGCCTGGTCCTGCGTGAGGACGACACGGAGCAGAGCCCCGCTGACTCAGGTGGACTTGCCGTGCCACGAGAGGTGAACCGTGGTCGTGGAGCCGCTGACTTTTGAGAGTGTTTGTCACAGCAGCAGAACCGGCGCCTTGTGAGTGACACGCCTCCTTCCTGTCCCCCCACCCCCACCCCTACCCCCGGGAGACCGAGGAGTAGAAACAAGTCGCCCTGTCTGTGCTGAGGTCAGGGCAGGCTGCCATCAGCAAGTCGGCTAGAAATACTGAGAAATAAGAATTTTCTGCAGGAAAGAAACAGCAAATCAGATGTGCTTCCAGGGAATAACAACTAAAGAAGAATCTCCCGTGGTGGTTTTCACACCGACATGGTACCAGCTGTTCCTTTTCGTTTCCTCTCTGGAGCTGCCTGGGACGTGGGACATTCAATAAACTCTGCTGGACACGTGACGAGTTCTCCGACACACGCAGTGGAGCTGAAATTAACCTCTAAGTCACAGTTAGGTGAGTGTAACAACCTGGAAAAGAAGCACGTGCTCTCCAGAGTGACTCGGGCCCCAGAGGAAGCCATGCGGCCCGATGGGCGGTCTGGAAAAGCCTAGCACAGAAGACGCTCCCCAGTGCAGCTTCTAGAAGGCGGCCAGAAATGCACTCGGTGGAGAACTTTCCACTGTGTTTTCATTATACACAAGAGAGAATAAAAAATACATGAACTAAGCATTCAGTTCCAGACCGTGGAGAAGAAAAATAAGGCAAAGCCCGAAGCCCAAGAAAGCGGCAGGAACACGTGAAAAAAGAGAAAAGAAGTGGCTGGTTTGCAAACAGAGAAACAATAGAATCAATAAGCCTTAAATGTCCCCTGGGAGTTGCTTGTGGAGGCGTCTGGATGACCTGGGGGTCCCCCTCGGGCGGCTGTCAGGAAAGTGGCTCCCCGCCGGCTCCCCCTGGGACCGCTGTGTTGGCCAGGAGCTCTCTGCGCTGCTCTGCCAGGTGCCGGGGTCGGGGGGGCAGACAGTGGGGTGCGGGTTCTTGGCTTGTCCCGCCCTTTCTATGAAGGACAAATATTCGACCAAGGCGCAGGGAGCCGGGCTCCCAGGATGGAGTAGGGGTCACGGGCCCTGGCGGCCCCAAAGGGGTCAGTCGTTTCCCACGGCCAAGCGATCCCCCAGCGCTTTGGGAAGAGAGCCAGAGCCCCCGATGTCCGGGTGTCTGGAGGCCTGAGCAGCCAGAGCGGGGCCTGAGGGCCGGGAGGGGCCACTTGCACCTTGTCCAGGGCCCGCTGGGCCGGGGGCCTGAGCCCAGGGCTGGTGCCCAAGAGGTCCCGCCATAGCCACGCCAGGGCGAGTCCCCGGCCCCCCCTTCCCCGTCCTGTCCAGGACAGCCGACCACAGACGTCAGGTGTCCATGGCAACACAGCAGCCCCCAAACAGAGGGCCCCCAGCCCTGAAGGAAACCAGGCACCACTCTCCTCCCCCCCGACCCCAGAACCGAAGAGAAAGCAGGGGTCTCTCTGGAGCTCTGGAGCGTCGTGGTGCGACACCTTGGCCGAGGGACCCCGCATCCCTGCTGTGGCTCCTCTCACAGCGCTGTCCTTCGCTTCCGCCTGGCTCCAGGGCTGCGAGCAGAAAGACACGCAGCTGCTCGGGGCGAAGGGAAAGTTGTTTGGACGAAACTAAAACAAGACCGTCATATATTAAAGGCAGCTGTAAAACAGGACTTAGCCTTGTAATAACATTTTGGTTTTGTTTGCCCTGTGCGCATCCTGAAAAATGTGACCTCAGCCGGGGGGTGGTCACACTCCGAGCCCTCGCGAGCACCTCGGCTGCCGTCAAAGACCCCGCGGCCCCCAAGTCCAAGGGCCACTGTGGCGCCCCCCTCACCGCGGCTGAAAGGGGATGAACTACCGTCGGGCGTTTTCCACAGCCAGTCCCTGGAACCACGGCCGATGGGTGTTAATACAAGTGGCATCAGGGCATTCTCCACCCTCAGTGGCGGCCAGCTCTGGGCCGAGTGTCTCCACACATTGTCTCCTGGAATCCTGCCAACCCCACGACGTAGGTGCCACTGCTGTCCTGTGTGACGGGTGAGGGCCCCGAGGCTCAGGGAGGCTGGGGCCCCGTGCACCGAGTGGAGCCTGAGGCCCTGCAGCAAGGAAGTCCTCGGGACTGACAGCCATGCAGCCCTGTCCACACCCGGGGTCTGGTAGGCCACGCGGCCCCCACACGACGGGAGGAGATGGGCAGCCCCGGGCAGGCACAGCATGAGGCCGCAGCCAACGTCTCTCCTGGAAGCGGACCCTCCGGCTTCCAACCTTCGGGCGGTGCAGCCCGAGGGTGCGGCCAGAAACCGCAGAGACTGGCGAGCTGGCCAAGTGAAGCCGCTACATTTGGGGAAATTTGTGAGGCAGTGACAGCTAACTCTACACTGGGGTTCTGCTTGGGCGGCCAAATCCCCCACCCCGTCCCACCACAGCCCACTCTCCGCCCCAGGCAGCCCCTCCCCCGAGCCTGCGGCCCTGCAGGCTCCGCACGCCCCAGCCCTGCCAGGCCCCGTCCCACAGTTCGCACAGGACCCTGCTCCTGTTGGCCCCGAGCCCTCTGGCCCCTGGCTAGCCCCCTCCCATCTCCTCCTTCCTGCCACAAGCCCACTGAGGGGCCCAGCCTGTTCAGGGCGTCATCCTCACGTGTGACCCTAGGCCCCTGTGCTTGCTGACGTCCCCTGGGACTTGATCCAGGCCTCAAGCCTCATGCTCCACCCCCAACACTGCCCTTTCCAGCGCCTCTCCTGGGACCCAAGGGAGTTTTCCTGGATCCCAGCCCTGCCCGGAGGGTCCAGAATCCAGGCAGGCTCTGCACACCCCTCCCCTCCTGCCCTCCCGACCCCCAAACCTCACACCTGTCCATTCCCACCTGTCCCGTCCCCCACCTGTCCTGTCTCTCACAGCTGTTCATCCCACACACCTGTTTCATTCCTCACACCTGTCCCATCCCTCACACCTGTCCCATTCCTCACACCTGTCTTGTCCCTCACACCTGTTCCATCCCCCACACCTGTCCTGTCCCTCACACCTGTCCCATCCCTCACACCTTTTCCATCCCTCACACCTGTTCCATCCCCCACACCTGTCTTGTCTCTCACACGTGTCCCATCCCTCACACCTGTCCCATCCCCCACACCTGCCTTGTCCCTCACACCTGTCCCGTCCCCCACACCTGTCCCATCCCCCACACGTGTCCCCAGCCCCTGTGAGTGTGTCAGGTACCCACCCCTGGCAACTACTACTTAGGTTACAGAACCCAGTCATCAGCCTCCACAGGGCGCCAGCGGGCGACAGGACCCGAGGTGCAGTGGAGTGAAGCGTGCAGCCCCTGTTGGTCATGTCCTTTGAAGAGGTGTGAGGCGGCGTGTTGTCGTGAGGCCCGAGCACTGGCTCTGTCCACTGCCATGCCTCCGGAGGACCTCGGGGCTGGGACGCGGTTTCCCAGCCTTGGATGAAGAGTCTTGGGGGTCCTGAGGCACCGTCCGGCGGGAGCCTTGGCCGGCCAGTGACTGGCCCGGGGGAGACCCGGTCCCTCCCTAAGTGTCCCTGTCTGCCCGAGCGCAGGGGCCTGGTCTTGGCACGTGTAGCCAAGGCTGTGGGCTTTGGGGTGTGAAGGCTCAGGGCATCTGGGGAGAGGAAGGGCGATGACTGGGGGCAGCTGTCAGTCACGGGAGGCTGGGCGACGGAGGAGGTGTTTTGTCAGTAATTCTGCATTCCTGCATGTTGTAAACAGAATTCCCACTTGCCTTTTGTTTATGAGACTTTATTAATGATTTACCTTTCTGCTCAGTTATTTATTAGGTGTTAAGCCAGTGTTCCTACAACTGCACCCTGGTGCTGAGACGGGGCTCCCCGTGTGTGTCTGTGCACACGTGCATATGTTTATTTGTATGTGTGTGTCCAAACATGGGTGCATGGTGTGTTCCCGTGTGTGTGGGCTCACGTGTGCGCCTTGCACGTGTGCATGTGTGTGCCTGTGCCTGTGCTTGTTCTTGAACTTGAACTCCTGGGCCTAGGCGTCCGTCTGCTTGAGGGGTGATGGCCTGCAGAGGGAGATCCTGCAGCCATTTGATGCCCGAGAAGCCACGCCGTCATTTGCTCTGAGGGGGTCCCCCAAGTTCTACCGTCTCCCCATTTAGAGCCTGGTCCCAGCCTGGAGGGCAGAGCGTGGCGGCCCCTCCCTCAGCCTCATGGTGGGCCGTGGGCACCACAGCCTCTGACTGGCAGGCCTGGACAGAGCCTGTTTAATCAGATGGTGTTTCCAGGAACCAGATAACAAACACACTTTCTGGAAGCAGCAAGAATAGCCCATCTCCCAGGAGAGGAAGGAAAACAAGAACCTGCTGGTGGCCACACCCAGGACGGCGGCCAGGGCCTGGGCTTGCCAGCTGGCACACGGGAGGCAGCTCTGCATGTGCAAAGGCCCTGCACACGGCAGCCTGCAGACTTGGGGCTGCTGTCTGGGCGCCGGAGGTGCAACCCCACAGCCAGGCCCAGAGCAGCAGGGATGGGGGCTCTGCCAGCCCATCCCCTGGGAGCAGAGGAAGGAAGAGCAGGGATCTGTGAGGACAGTTGGGAAGAGGGCTTCACGAGGCGCTGCTTCTGTGACCTGGGGCCTTCTGGGCGGGGCTGGGGCCGCTGAAGCACGGGGGCCTGGAGGCTCTGGTGGGGACGGAGCTCCCCCTGCCCAGAGGCCACGGCCTCTGCCTCAGGTACCTACCTGCTCCCCAGACCAGCTCATTAGAGGTACCTCCGTCTCCATCATCCCTCCAGGCCCTGATGGGGGCTGAGGGGCCTTGCCCTCAGAGGTGGGTCTGTGGCCTCCTCCCTGGACCCCGCCCTGCAGGGAGGAGGGCGGGTGGGCTCTCAGAGGAAGATGATGTCCTGCAGGCGGCAGGGGGTCCTGGCCTCAGCCCTGTAGGACCCACGTAGGACATTCTTCAGAAAACCACAGTTTTCCTTCTAAACCTCATTCCTGCTGGAGCAAGAGGAGGCCCGTGCCCACGCAACGCTGTCTGCTAATTGGAATTGGATCTTTTCGCATTTTGCATGTGAGCCACTGGTCTGACAGACCGCCCCCCATCCAGCTCCAGGCCATCTGCTGAGGCTGCAGCCCTCGGCAGGTTGAAGCAGCCAGGGGAGGGCGCCTGCCTGGGGACTCAGGTGGCACCGTCGGCTCCGCCCACCACACAGAGACGGGGAGGGGTGAGCGAGGGGCCGGGAGGACCTGCAAACCCGGAGGTGCTCTGCACACACTGAGCTCCCAGGGCCAGGTCTCTGAGAGGGTCTCCTGGCAGGGGAGGACGTGAGCGAGGGGCTGCCGTGCCTGGGGGCGGGTAATGGCCGGGCGTCGGCCGGCTCCCTCGCTCTCTGCTGAGTCCACACTCACGGGGAAGGAGGGGATTTCAGGCCCCTGGAGTCTGTCCAAGGCCACGGCTCCCAGCTGTGTGTGGGCTGCCCCAGCCCTGAGGTCTAGATTCCTCAGGGCTGGGGTGGGGACAGAAATCCAGATCCCAGCCACTCTTCCCGGGTGATTCTCACATGCATGTGGGTGTGAGGCCCCTTGGCTGGGACGCAGGGGAGCGAAGGCCCCCCACCCAGTGGTGCTCCCGGAGAGGCTGGACTGTGGGCTCCAGGGGTGTGGGGCGAGGCCAGGAGCCGCTGGGCTGTTGGAGGCGGAGGTTCACAGCCTCCAGTGCAGAGGGGCCGGCGGTGAGTTCCCTCCGTCGGCCCCTCTGAGACCTGGAGGGAGCTCAGGAGCTCGCTGCGGTGAGGGCATCGTCACAGGCTCAGCGCTGGCCCCTGCAGGAGAAACACCTTTGATTCTTAGCCTGGGTTTGCAGCTTTGCCGGCAGCCGAGGACGAGGTGCTGCTGTAACCGTGCATCTCGCCTCCGAGCGGGAAGCTGGGGCATCCTCCCTGTGCACCTGCCTCCCCGCCCGGAATCATCTGCTCAAGGGACGTGCCGTGAGCCCTGGGTGAGCAGTGTGTCCACAAACAGACAAAACCCCTGCGGGCCTGGTCCTGCGGCCGCTGGCTCAGCAGCTGTGTCTGGAGGGTGTGGAGAGATTCCCCAGGACACACCAGAGCCCCTCATTCCCTGCCCCAGGGCGGGGACACCAGGGAATTGCAGCAGTGGGTCTGCCGGCCTCTGCCAGCCTTGGGCACATCCCTCCCGGGGTGCCCCGAACCCACGGTCCCCCTGGAGCCTGCAGGGGAGGGGCTGAGGCCAGCCAAGTGCTAGGAGCTGGGGAGGGGGCAGGCCAAGGCAGCAGAAGCCCCGTCTCCGGGTGGGCAGCAGGACCCTGGCCTCTCCTGGCTGCTGGAAGCCCCCAGCATGCGGGCGCTCTGGGTGCTGCCGGCGCATCAGAAGGAAGCACAGCTCCGGGTGCCGAGCCAGGCCCTGCTCCCCTGCAGCCCCCGCAGACGGGGCTACGTCTGCCTCCTGGCCCCCCGGGCGGTGCCCAGCCCTGACCACCCACGTGAGTCCTGGGCAGCGGGTAACGCTGTCTGGACTCCAAGCAGGACCTCTCTGCGGTGCCCCCCACCCCATGCTCCTATGCTCCTGGGGCAGCTCCCCCGGCTCCGGGCCCACGTTCTAGGGTCACCCCACTCTTCCCCTGCACACATCCCGTGGGCAGGACTTTGCCTGTGAATCTGGACGCTTCCAGAAAGGACGGTTGTGTGGCTCCTTAGCTGGCTTAGCGTCAGTGCATCTCACTCTGCTCTGTTCCGGACGATTCCAGAAGAGGCAGCTGCCCCGGACCCCCTCCCCTGGGGGTCTGCAGACAGGCCCCTTCCCCCAGGGGGCTACCCTGCCTTGTTCTTGGGCCGGCAGTGGGGCTGCCCAGCCGCAGACGCTGAACCCAGCTCTCAGCCCCACGTGTGCCCGAGGGTCGGCTGGCCTGGCAGAGTCCGTGTCTGCCCGATGGGTCCGCCACCTGTGTCCCAACACCTTGAACGGAGGCCAGGCGCCTGGGCAGTTCCCACACGGCTGCTCTGAGGTCGATGGCCCTGCTTCCCCAAAGCCAGGGCTGTGAGCTCCAGAGACCGGGCCGGGCTAGCACCTGGCTCTCCCCTACTACAGCCTCCCGTGCGTGGCCAGCGCGTGAGAGGTGTCCCTCTGGGCAGTGGTGGCAGCTGTGGGAGATACCTGACCACCCTCGTGCACACCTTCCCCTGTCCCCCAGGCGGAGCTGCTCTGCACAGGCCAGTAGGCTGGTGGTGGTGCAGGGACTCGCTGACCCAGGGCTGGGCCTGACGTGGTCCTGAGGTCTGGGATGTGGGGCTGCCAGCCCCACTGCTGCCCCACTAAGTGCTGCCCAGCTTCCCTGCGGTGGGGGCTGTAGGGGCGGATGGGGTTCAGGAGGGGTGAGCTCACCCCAAAGGCGATGTCCCCCCTCGGCCTCAGTTTCCCTGATCTACCAGGGCTGGACCACACAGCCCTGAAGCCTCCCCAGCGCCCTCCCCCACCCCCACCCCAGCTACGATGTTCCCGAGGGCCTTGTGGTCTCCACGCCGTCCCTGACACCACGGTGAGGGGCCTGGTGAGGTGACAGCCACCTCCTCTCCTCCTGCCGGGCAGGGACACCCCTGGAACGGGGCGAGTGGCTGGTGAGCCGTTTTGTACCGAGTCAGGTGCATCTCGGAGAAAGCGTTTGCTTTGCCCAAGACGGAATGAAGGAGCGACTAGAACGTGGCTGGGGGAGCAGCTGAGGGTGCCGGGGGGGGGGGGGCCCGCATAGTGGGGGCCAGGGTCCGCGGGGGCCCCCCTCCCCTCCCTGCCCCGCAGAAACCCCATATGGCTAAATGGTGCAAGAAACAGCACCTCAGGGGGTCCTTCGTGTTTATTATGATGAAAATCAGGTCCCTTGGCTCTCTTTGTCTCTTGCCGGTTAGGGTTCAAGGCTGTGTGTATTAGTCAGCTCAGGCAGCTTAAACAACTGAAATTATTTTCTCCCAATCCTGGAAGCTGGAGGTCTGAGGCCCAGGGGTCGCAGGGCTGTCCCTCCCGAGGCCTCTCTCCTGGGCACGCAGACGGCCGTCTCCTCCCCGTGTCCCCAGGTGGTCGTCCCTCTGTGTGTGTCTGTGTCCTCATCTCCGCTTCTTCCAAGGACACCAGTCCCTATCGGAGTGGGTGCCACCCTAGTGACCTCACTTTAACCTAATTAGCTCTTTAAGGCCCTGTTTCCAAATACAGTCCCATTCTGAGGCCCTGGGGTCAGGGCTTCAACATACGCTTTTGGGGGACACAGCTCAACCCATAATAGGGGCACTGGCAGCCTTGGGGTTGGGGGGCACTGGCTGCTCACCCACC
This sequence comes from Aethalodelphis obliquidens, assembly GCF_003676395.1. NCBI lineage: Eukaryota > Metazoa > Chordata > Mammalia > Artiodactyla > Delphinidae > Aethalodelphis > Aethalodelphis obliquidens. Next base: position 1,435,092 of record NW_020837945.1, on the reverse strand, counting down.
CATCTGGCCGCTGGCGTCTCTGGGCTCCAGGGGTGTTTGGGGGTCGCAGAGGCTGAGCATCTGATCTGAGGAGGGGCTGGGCTATGGTCAGGGGGAATCCTGACTGTGGGCCTGTCCTGGGCTGGGTCCACACGCCCCACCCCTGTCGGTGCCCGCAGCCCTCCCCTCTGTCAGGAGAGCCATGTCCACTGTCGGGCAGCTCAGTGAGCCCAGCCCAGGCAAGGGAGGGCGGGCTGAGCTCACCAGCCCAGGACGGAGCCCAGCGGAGGCTGGCCTGTCCCCGTGGTCCCCATGCTGTGGTGTCACCAGGCCCCCTCGGCCTGGGGCAGGGCCATGCATCCTGTCACCTCTGCCCGTCCATCCACCGCCAGCCCTGCCCTTCTGCAGCTGCACTTCATGCTGTTGGGTGACTCCCCACCTCTGACTGTCCCTCCTGCTTCTGTCTCCAGGCTCCGTGTTCGCTGCTCTCCACTGGGAGAAAGGGTGCCGTCCAGCCTGGAGCCTAGAGGAGCCGAGAGGCATCACCCAGTTTCAAAGTCCTTCCGCTCAGGAGGGAGCCGTCATCAGGAGGCCGGGTCCTGCCTGACTCACCCTCTATGCTGTTACTCTAATGCAACTTTACCCAAGGTCAGTTTTAGGAGTTCTGGGTCGGTATCAGCTACTACATGAAAAATGGGGCTCTTTGGCCAAAATTGTTTGGGGGATGCAGAGTTAGGCGAGGTTGAAAATAGGCCCTACAGCAGGACTTATCAGTGCCTTTAACGGGCTAATATGAACCCTGACACGCTGGGGATGGGGGGGGGGCGGGCAGCAGGATTCTCAAACTAATTGGTGTTTTAATTTTCATGGAAATTCTCACAGGGTCAGTGTCTTAGGAACATATTTTGAGAATGCTGCTTCAGAACAGCCAACAACAGAAAATATAGGGCAGAGATTTTTTAAAAAATGAAACCTTAACTCTTCCTCACTTTCTTCTTATTGTTTAACATCTGAGAAGGACCTTCTCAGTCCATCCTCCCACCTGGCTCTTTCCTGCAGACGTGGGGGCCTCTGGGCAGGGCCCCCTCCCGCCCAGGAAGAGACGACTCCCTGGCGCACAGGTCCCGGGTTAGTTACCTCCTCGCTTCGACTGGGTTCTCATCAGGCTGGTTTCTTTGTCCCTGAGGACGCCCTCGTTGTTCCCTTGACTTCAGGGACCCCAAATGCTCTTTTCTTTTAAATTGTTACAAGTACAGGGCTGTTGGATTTTAACCAGTCTCCTTACATGTTGGAATGTGGGTGTGAGGACGCTGCAGCCTCCCGCCACTTTCTCCTGCGTGATCCAGGCGGGTGATGGGAACTCGTGCGCGTCCCCAGCTGCGCGGCAGAGACCCCGTCTCCTCGACCCTCACTGTGCGTGGCATTCTGATTCTGTCTTCGCATCCTGGGGTTTCCCGACACCCACTGACGGACTAACCGTGGGGGACCCTGCGGGCTGGTGGACCGGGAGGGTCTCTGGGTTGCCGGCCAGTGTCAGCTTCAAGGCTCGGCCGTGCCGAGGCAGCTGATGAGAGGCGATGCTGACCTCAGCCCCGGGCGGAGCCCTCTGACAGGCGCCACTGTTCTTGCCCCCCCGGTGGGGGGCTTGTCTCCATTTGCAATGGAAGCTGGGGACAGTGAGAGGTAAAGGACGGGCAGAGAGGGCAGACCCGTTGCTCCGGTCCACGCTGACCTCGCTTTCAAGACGCCCCACCGTGCGGGGGGCGGGGTGAGGCCAGGACAGTGGTCGGCGGAGGGGGACCCCGGGGCGAATGGCGACACCCTGTCTCCTGGCCTGTGGCCCTTGTGCCCATCAGGAGCCTGGAGGTGGGGGGTCTGAGCCTGGCGCTGTGCTGGCCGGGAGGTGCTGTGAGGAGTTTTCTGGGTGAGTGAAGAAACGTAACCAAGAAGAAGCAACAGTCCAGTGAGTTCTGAGCTGTGTTCTGCAAAGCTGCAGCTAAATTGCATGTTAAGTTAATTTCCCACTGACTTGTTGGAGTTTCGGCAACGTTCTCTCTCTCTTTCATTCACGCTTACACTTTGCAGCTGGCAGCGGGCCCTGTGAATGGCAGGTACCTGCAGAGCTGCATGCTGGTTGCGGGTACTCCCCACATGTGACACCCAGAGAAGGTCGTCATAGAGGACTTTCATGAAGGAGGGAGGATTGGGTTGGGAGCGCAGCCCTGGGGGCCGGGTTCCAGTTCTGGGTTGGCCCAGGCCACGTGGGCTCCTCCTGAGTCAGCCAGGCCCCTGCCGCTCAGCGGTCAGAAGCATCCTTCGCTGGGAAGCGACCACCGGCGGGGGGAGGATGTGCGCGGTCCCTGAGACCCCACCTCCGCCCGCCAGGTGCCACCCAGCCTCGAACCCCACCTCTCTCCTGGGTCCGCCACGGCCCCCTGACTCTCTGGACAGTTCTCCAGCTGGTGGTCCAGCTCTTTAAAACTGAGCTGCTCTGATCCCAGGACCACGCCACCCCCAGCCCCGGCCCCCTGTACTCTGTCTGTCCTGGTGGGCAGGGTCCAGACCCCCTGCTGTGCTCGCCGCTCTGGGGGCAGCAGGGGGTCCCAGAGGTCTCAGCAGGGAGTGATTAGGGCCGTCACAGACACCCGGCGATCCCTCCTTCCAGGGCTGCATTTCCTGTCTGCTATGGGGTGGCCACTAGCCTGCTTTGGCCAGCGAGGGAAAGCGCGTCACCTCTGCGCAGAGGCATTCAGGCCTTGCGTGGCCCACCAGGGTCCTGGTCTGTGCGGCTCTGGCCCTAGAGAGACTCCGTAGCTGATCTGCACAGGCAGGGAGCGTGCGAGAGGGGCGCTGATGTGAGATCTGGGGCCTGCTGGTAACGCAACGTGGCCCGTCCCACTTCGACTCCAGGACACACGTAGGAGCTGGGAAGGTGGCCAGGGATGGCTCCCACCTTGGGGGACCGTGGCTCAGAGGCACCGGTGTTTTCAAAGCTGTACCGAAATGAAACCAGAGCTCCGTCACGGGCCTGAGGACCCTCGGATGTACACGACCTGGACTTTCCCTCCTTCCCGTTTCTCCAAAAGTTCTTGGCTAGAGGGTTGATTGTGTGAAATTTTTTCCAGGCAAGGGTAATTTCCAATTATTCTGTGATATTTGCAAACTCTGCAAGAGCAAGCAGATCTCTGCTGTGATGTTTTCCAAGAAATCTAATCTCCCCCAGCAGCCCTAACTGCTTTCTTCAATGCTGCAGGGGGAACAGGGGGCCCTCCGTCTGCCTGCTCATCCGGCACCAGTCCTGTGGGCAGTGGGGTAAGAGGGCGGCCGAGGGCAGCGTGGCCGCAGCGGTCGTGGGCCCTGGCTCTGGGGACGTGTACCCATCCGTCTCCGAGTTCTTTGTGGAAAGGCAGAGCCCAGAGCTCAGATACGGCGTCGGCATGTCCACCTGGACGGTCACGTCAAGCTGGCTTGTGGCCGACCTGCTGGACCGCCCGTTTTGGCCCGGCCCCGACCTCTGTGCCCCCTCCAGGTGTCCCCGCGTGGGCTCTGTGGGCACGTGGTCCTCCTCCAGGCTGACGCTCACGCCCCAGGGCCCACCCCCTCCACCTCGGCAGGTGCTGCCCCTCACGAGATGACCGGCCTCCGCATTTGTGGTCCTCCGAACATAAGACAGTATTTGGGCCCCACTGGCGCACAGCAACTGCAGTCGACCCGATGGCGAGTTTACAGTTTACGCCCGGAAACACTCCGTGGGCGTCAGCTCCACATTCATGCCAGTGAAGGGCTCATTCTGGAGATCTTCCCCCAATAAAGAGACTTCCTATTCTGATGATAGAATCCTGTTTAAAAAGAAATCTTAGAAAATTAGGCACCGAGGGGCTTCCCTGGTGGCGCAGTGGTTGAGAGTCCGCCTGCCGATGCAGGGGACGCGGGTTCGTGCCCTGGTCCGGGAAGATCCCACATGCTGCGGAGCGGCTGGGCCCGTGAGCCATGGCCGCTGAGCCTGCGCGTCCGGAGCCTGTGCTCCGCAACGGGAGAGGCCACAACAGTGAGGCCTGCATACGGCAAAAAAAAGAAAAGAAAAGAAAAGAAAATTAGGCATTGAGAGACACCCTTCAAGGTAGTATGAAAATCCACCATGAACCATTAGCCCACATCCCATCCAGCGATAACACAGCCGTGGTGAGCCCATCAAGGTCAGACACGAGACCAGGAGTTCCAGCGGCGAGCGAGCGACAACACACAGGTCGCCACTGCAGGCCAGACCGTTGCTTCCTTCAGATGCCCAAGAGAATTACCTGGAAAACATAACATACGAAAGATCAGTGAGATGTCTCATCACAGAAGTTTTAAGCATCTGTCTTTCCTGTAGAACAGAAGTAATCCATTTAGAAAATAGAAAAGCCTGTGTATCAGGCTAAAAAATGCCCCCCCCCCAGAGATATATGCACGCTCTCATTTCTGGAATCTGTGAATATTACCTTATATGGCAAAACGTGATTGAATTAAGGCTTTTAAAATAAAGGGGCTCTCCTGGTTTATCTGGGCAGTCCTTAAATGCCATCACAAGCGTCCTTACGTGAGAGAGGCAGGGATCCGGTGACACATGGAGGAGAAGGCCGTGGGACGTTGGGATGGAGAGAGATTCAGAGACAATGCTCTTGAAGGTTGGAGGGATGCGGCCACAAGCCCTGGAGTGCTGGCAGGCGCCAGGAGCTGAAGGAGGCAGGAAGGAGCCTCCCCTGGAGCCTTGGAAGACGGTGTGGCCCCTCCCACAGCCCGACTTTGGGCTTCTGGCCTCAAAACTGTGAGAGAACCAATTTCTGTTGTTTTAAGGCAGCAAGTTTGTTGCCGCGACCACAGGGACGTCCTGTGCTCACACCTCCTGAGCCTCTGTCCTGAGGTTTCTCCTGCTGGAAAGGCTTCTTAGTGAGGGCTCGTGCCTAGGACAGACGAAGATTTTGACTTCATTGGTTGTACTTACCTGTACTCACATCACGGAACAGCAGGCCAGGAACGGGAGCCCCTCTGCCCGGAGCAACCCCCATGCCCTTCCCAGGGCTCCCCTGTCTCCCTGGTCTGCAGGGACACTTCCAGGCTCCCCTGAGCACTCTGTTGGGTGATGGGACGTTCCACCTGCACCCCATTCTTGGGAGCTCTGCTCAGGCCATCCCAGGAGGAGTAAAGGGAGGAAGGTCAGGGAGGGGGACTCAGGGCCGGCCCCCCTTCTGCCGAGGAGGGCTCAGGGCTTCATCTCCCGAATTCCAGGGACTGAGAACAAGCAGGGTGACCACGTGGCACCAGAAAGGCCCAAGGAGCCGCCACTGTTGTCGCCACCTGCTGGGGGCTGTGTCCCCTCCCTCCCTGTCCCCCTGGGTCTCAGTTCAGCAGGTGTGTGTGAGGGGCCTGGTTTCCAAGGTGGGCTGTCTTTGCAGGCTGAAGGGGAGTGTCCTGGTGACACTCCCTTCAAAGCTGCCGGGTGTCTTTGTTCAGGGCCGTTCAGAAGCTCCTGGCACGGCTGCCCCCTACCCCTCCCTCTGCACCCCCCTGCAGCCCCTCCAGCCAGAGGGGCCCTGTATCTGCCCAGGTGAACTGAGAGCTTGTGCTCACCTCTGCTTTGCAGGGACCAAAACCTGGACAGAACTCGGGTGTGTTCGGCAGGTGAGTGGATGAGCAGGTGGCGGCACGTCCACGCAGTGGGACCGTTCGCAGGATGGGAAGTGACACGCTGGTCTTCACACAACACAGACAGACGAACCTTAAGTGCGTTCTTCCACGTGGGAGAAGCCGGAGCCCAGAGGCCTCTTCCCGTCAGACCCGTTTCTGTGACATCCCGTGGAGCGGTGGGGCTCACCGCTGCTGGTTGGTCCTGTGACAGCCCAACCCCGAGTGAGCTGGAACCTGGAGCTGCAGACATTCCTGTGACCAGAGACCCCGTGACCGCAGCTTGGAGCCTGAGTTCAACCCGTGGGTGCGTCCCCTCGTCCTGGGCTCTGCCTGAGCGGCCAGCCCTGCGGGCTCCGCACCTGGTCTCACCGTCCAGCCCCAGGCTCTTCTTTCTAGAAGCCATCTTTCGGAGTCAGCCTCTTAAGGAGGGGAAGCTGGCACAAGCTCCGGGGCTTGGGGACCTCGTGATGCCTGATTCGGTAGCTCTGCCGGGCGGCTGGCACCGGAGATGGCGGCGGGAAGCCCAGAGCGAGTGGGTCAGGGCCGGGACATTGGGAGGCGGACGTGCCTCTAAGGTCATCCTGTCCACGTGGCCCGGCAGAGGGGACAAGACTTGCTGGATGCAGCTGGCACGTGGCCGAGCCGGGCCCGGAACCCAGGTCTCCTGAGCTCCCACCCCCGCCCCACAGCTTCTGCAGAGGGGGAGGCCCCAGATCCAGCTGGCAGCAGAGGGGGGCTCCTAGAGGTGGGGGCCTAGAGGGCTGGCCTCCTGCAGACGCCTCGGAAGCCAGCAGCGGCCCGTGCAGGAGCTGGCAGTCCTGGCCGGCGCTGAGCTGGGGGGTCAGGACCCACGGCCGCTGCTCTGTACCCCAGACCTTGGTCTCTGGCTTCGAGCCTGACAGGCAGGTCAGCGAGTCCTGGTGGGTCTCAGCAAGCCCGGCACGGAAGGTGCTGCACTTGGGGACCTGGGATATGTTGGAACGAGAGCAGGAGTTGTGTCTGTCCGTCCTGATGTCTGTGTGCCCAGGCAGGGTTACGGACAGACCCCAGCCTGCCCGAGCGCCTCCCGGGAGAGGAGAGTAAGGGTCACAGAACCCAAACCCTCTTGGTTCTCCCCAGCCACACGCCTTCTGGATGGGTGGGTGCACCGGGGGGCCGTGCGGCCCTAGTATTTACGAGTCATAAAGATGATTTTTAAATGCGGGAATCTGCAGTGTCTTCTTGCCCAGTTTCCCGTGAGTAGCAGCTGGGAGCCTGGATGCGAGGCAGTTCAAGGCCGCCTCTGCCCCGTGGCGGGAGCCTGGCTGGGCTCCCTCCTACCGCCTCTGTCCCTCCTCAACCCCTGATGCCAGGCCCTGGGACGGAGCTCAGGCTGCCCGGGCATAGGCACGGTAGCCGAGGGCCAGGGCACACCAGCCACCTCCCCGGCCCCGAGGGTTGGCTCCTAGAATCTGCCACAGAAACACGCTCCTCTCACCACACAGTAAACCACAGCACCCTTCGAATTAGAAATCAACGGCAGATGCAACCAGATTAGGCCTCGGAGTGACAGGCAGGGGAGGGGCTGGGGGCCGGCCAAAGTCAGAAGGAACTGCCGCTGCTGCAGCAAGGTGCCAGGGCGCTCTCGGCACGAGAGCATCCACGTCAGGACAGGGCCAGCTGCTCCTTAGACCCGCGGCGGGAGAGCGGCTCTGTGGGCCCTCGCGCCCCTGCGTGTGTACTCCCCCGAAGGCGGGCACAGCGCCACCCAGGCCCAGGAGCACAGTGCAAATGGACTAGCGTGCTGCCCCCTTTAACCATAGTGACCATCTTTTAGAAGAATCATCTCTTACAGAATTAAAAAAAATTGAGATGTAATTCACATACCTTGCAATTCATCCTTTAAAAGTGTCATTCAGCGCCATTTAGTACGTGCACACTGTTGTATGCAGGACACTGTCACCTCTCCCTAGTTCCAGAACTTTTCCACGACCCCAAACACAAACCGCTGTGCCCACTAGCGATCCCTCCCCTCTCCCCTCTCCTGCCAGCCTCACCGCCACCACTCAGCTATTTGTCTCTATGGGTTCCCCTGATCTGGACGTTTCCTACACATGGAGTCACACAGTGTGGGAACTTCTGAGTCTGGTTTCCTTCCCTGAGCATAAGTGTCAAAGCTCCTGCAAGTTGTAGCATGTTGGGGCGTTCCTTCTCATGGCTGAGTAATATTCCGTTGTCTGGATGGACCACATTGTATTTACCCCTTCATCGCTGATGGACGTTTGGGTTGTTTCCACCTTCTGACTATTATGAATACTATTGCAATGAACACTCCTGTCCAAGGTTTTGTGTGGCTGTATGTTTCCATTCTCTCAGGTATGTACCTAGAAGTGGAATTTCTGGGTCATGTGGAAGCTCTGTGTTTAGCTGTTTGAGGTTACAAATGGAGAAACACGTCTGTATTGTCTTTTATATTTACCTTTCCTGATGTTCCTTACTTTTTCATTTCAGTTCAAGTTACCGTCCAGTGCCCTTTCTTCTCCACCCAAAGCCCTCTCTTTAGTGTTTCTTGGAGGGCAGGCTTACTAGGGATGGATTCTCTCAGATTTTATTTACTGTTGTTCATTTTGTTAAAAACATATCTATATTCATAAATGTTTAGTATTTATATCACTTTATCTTGTCATTTATTTTGTTTATGTGTCTTAATTTCTCTTGCGTCTTGCAGGGCAGTTTTACTGTCCATAGAATTCTCAGTTGATCGTCTTTACCTTTCAGCCCTTTGAATACGGTCTCCATGGTTTCTGATGAGAAATCAGCTTTCCATCTTACCCAGGATCCCTCGTACGTGCCACGTTGCTTCTCTCTTGCTCCTTTAAGATCTCTCTTTGACTTCCCAGGCAGTCCAGTGGGTAAGACTCTGTGCTTCTACTGCAGGGAGCATGGGTTCGATTCCTGGTCGGAGAACTAAGATCCTGCGTGCCACGGGATGGCCAAAAAAAGAAAAAAAAAATCTCTCTTTGTCTGACTTTTACAGTTTAATTATGATGTGTCCAGGTGTGGATTTCTTTAAGTTTATCCTAGTTAGAGTTCGTTGGGCTTCTACAATGTGTAAGTTAATGTTTTTCATCAAATTTGAGAAGTTTTAGGCCATTATTTTTCCAAATATTCTCTCTGTTCTTTTCTCTCCTCTATTTCTGGGACCCTATTATGTGCATTTTGGGGTGCCTAGTAGTGTCCTACAGGTCTCTGTGTCTCTGTTCACTTTTCTCTCTTTTTCCCTCTGTTGTTCTGTTCCTCAGACTAGGTAGGTTGACCTATCTTCAGGTTTTCTGATTCTTTCTTCTGCTGCTCAAATCTGCTAGTGAGCCCCCAGGGAATTTGTTTCAATTACCGTATTTTCAACTCTAGCATTCCTATTTGGTTCTTTTTATGTCTCTTTGTTGATATTCCTTATTTGGTGAGGAATAGGGGGAGTGTTATTGTACGTTGTATACATTGTTCTCATGCTTCCTTTTAGTTTTTTTAACTTGGCTTCCTTCAGTTCTTTGAACATATTTAAAACAGCTGATTTGAAGTCTTTGGTAAATTTAGTGTCTGGGCTGCTCCAGGGACACGTTCCATTGACTGCTTTTTCCCCTGTGTATGGGACATACTTTCCTGTTTCTTTGCATGTCTCTATTTTTTTGAAAAACTGGACATTTGGGACTTCCCTGGTGGTGCAGTGGTTGAGAATCTGCCTGCCAACGCAGGGTACATGGGTTGGAACCCTGGTCCAGGAAGATCCCACATGCCACGGAACAACTAAGCCCATGCGTCACAACTACTGAGCCTGTGCTCTAGAGCCCTTGAGCCACAACTACTGAGCCCAAGTGCCACAACTAATGAAGCCCGTGTTCTAGAGCTGGCGAGCCAGCTACGACTACTGAAGCCCACATGCCTAGAGCCCATGCTCCACAACGAGAGAAGCCACCACAGTGAGAAGCCCGCGCATTGCAGCCAAGAGTAACTCCTGCTCGCCGCAACTAGAGAAAGCCTGTGTGTAGCGATGAAGACCCAATGCAGCCAAAAATAAATAAATAAAATGAAAAACTGGACATTTAAAATAACATAATGGGGTAACTCTGAAAATCAGAGTCTTTCCCCTCCCCAAGGTTTGTCGTTGGAATTCGTAGTTTGGTGGTTGTTACTAGTGCTTTTCTGAGTTAATTGTATACAGTCTGTACTCGTTGTCTTGTGGAGCTACTCAAGTGTCTTCTCAGCTACCTTGGTGATCAGCTAAGGACTGGACAGAGGCCCCCTTAAACCCCTGAGCCAGTGCATCTCAGTCTTTGCCGAGGGGCTCTGAGCGTGTGCTGGGCGCCTCCAACCCTCAGCCCGGCAGTTGGCAACTCTGCTTCAGCCTTCCCTTCCTCCCTGAAGGTTGGCCGGAGGTGAGAGTGCAGGGCCTCCTCAGCTCCTTACCGAGCAGGTGCACAGCCCTGGGCGTGTGCGTGGCCTTCCAGGCTCCTAGGAATATGCGGGAGTTGCCCAGATCTCCCCATGGACATCACGTTCCCCAGCGTCTCCTTTTAAGCTTGTCTGTCTGTCTTTTTTTTTTTTTTGGCCCCAGCTGTTATGCACTGCTTTGGGCAGCTGCAATGTTAAATGATTGCCTTTGATTGTGTTTTTTTTCTTTTCTGGCCGTGCTGCAGGGCTTTTGGGATCTCAGTTCCCTGACCGGGGATTGAACCCAGGCCACGGCACTGAAAGCCCAGAATCCTCACCACTTGCTTCTGCTTTTTTTTTAACAAAGCAAATGCCCTCGGGGAAATGGCTGTTCCTGTTCGGTGAGCTCCAGGTCAAGTTAGATGAAGACAGCCTTGCAAGCGTGGGCTCCAGGTGGTGACGCTTCTCTGGGGATAGGACATCAGGGGACGCCACCTCCATTCTGCCCCCTCTGTCAGCTGCCAGCCTGTTGGTTTTCAAGGCTACTGGGGAGATGCGGAGGGGAGGGTAGATGGGAGTAGGGCGAGTTAAAATGCCACAGAGCTCACTGTTCTTACCAAGATTCAGCTGTTTTTCTTGAATAAACATTCCTCATTGCAAGTCTTTGGTGAATTTCCAGAGGTCTGAGAAAGTTGATTCTGATCATTTTTGCCAATGTTCCCGTCGCTTTTATGGCTCAGAGGTTTCTGGATGTCCTCATTCTGCCATTTTACCAATGCCATTACTCTGAATTTTAAAAACAGCCTTATAAAGTTGACATATATTAAACTACACAGCCGTAAAGCCCGATTGACAAGTTTTGGCCTACGTGTGCACCTATGAACCATCACCACAGTCCAGCCACCCACCTCCCCCAGACTCCTCACGCCCTCTGGGGTCCCTCCCACGCTCTGCGCTGCCTTTGTCTCCAGGCAACCGCTGACCTGCTTCCTGTCACTGTAGATCAGTTTGTATTTCCTACAGTCTTACGTAAGTGGAATGATTCTGTCACTCAGCATCAGTATTTGGAGACTCATCTATGTTACTCTGTGAACCAGACTTTCATTCCTACTTAAAGCTGAACAGAATCCCATTGCTTGGAAACGTTACAGTTTGCATATCCCTTCCCTTGTTGATGGACGTGTGGGTTGCTTCTTGTTTTGGGCTATTACAAATAAAACTGCTATGGACACTTATGTACAAGTCTTTGCGGGGACGTATGCTTCTCATTACTCTTGGGGAGTAAAATGGCTGGATCGCTTGGGAGGAGTATGTTTAACTTTTTAAGAAGCTGTGCAACTGTTTTCAAAAGCAGTTTTACATTCCCGCCAGCAGCGTGCGGATGGATCCGTAACCTCATCAGCGCTTGACGCTGCTGGGCCTTTTATTTGTAGCCCTTCTAGTAGGTCGATTGTGGCATCTTATTGCAGTTTTAACTTCCCTGATGGCTAATGATATTGAGCATTTTGGGGTATTAATTTACTCTTTGTATATGTTCTTTGATCATCATTTGTTCAAATCTTTTGCCCAGTTTTTAAAAAGGGTTATTAGTTTTCTTATTAATGAGTACTCTGGATTCAAGCTTTATCAGACCTATAGTTTGCAAACATTTTGTCTCATTTTGTGGCTGGTCTTTTCATTCTCTTAATAGTAACTTTTGAAGAGCAGAAATTTAAAATTCTGATGAAATCTAGTTTATCAGTTTGTTCTTTTATGGACCATGCATTTGGCGTTGGAGCTAAGAAACCTTTGCCTAAGCCAGTCACAAAGCTTTTCTCCTACGTGTTCTCCTAGAAGTTTTATAGTTTTAGGTTTCACATTTAGATCTATGATCCATTTTGAGTTAATTTCTGTATATGGTGCAGGGCATAGATAAACATTCATGTTCTATCCACATGGCAGCCAATTGTTCCTAGACCATTTGTTAAAAAGATTCTCCTTTCTCGACTGAACTGCCTTTGCATTTTTTGTCAAAAATCACTCGTTCACGTGTGTGCGGATCTATGTCTGGGCTTTATATAAGCATCTTATCTTGGCCGCTATCTTTATAAAGTCTTGAAGTCAGGTGGTAGAAGTCCTCCAACTTCATTCTTCTCTTTCAAAATCATTCTGGCTCTTATAGGTTCTTTGCATTTCCTTATGGATTTTAGAGTACGTTTGTCAAATTCTAATGAAAAAGAAAAGAGTCTTCTGGGATGTTGGTTAGGAGTCTGTTGAATCTATAGATCCATTTGGGGGTTGATAGCTTAAGAACCTCAGGTCTTCCAACTATGACGCAGAGTGACTTCCCATTTCTTTAGGTCTTCTGCAGTTTTTTCTCGGCAACGTCTTGTTGTTTTATGTGTACGTGTCTTTCACATCTTTCATCAGATTTATCCTTAAGTATTTTATATTCACTTGACTATAAATGGGGTTGTTCTTTTCGTTTCAGTTGTTGATTGCCCATTGCTCACTCCAGAAATACATGTTGACCTTGATCCTGTGACCTGGTGGACTCCCTCAGCTCCAGTCACTTTTTTGCAGATTCCATTAGGTTTTCTGCATAGATGAGCTCGTCATCTGCCAAAAAAAGACAGTTTCACTTCTTCCTTTCCAGGCATGACCTCAGCCTTCCGTTTCTTTTTTCTTGCCCCGGCTGGGACGGAGTGTGAGAGCAGACCTCCCCCCCGGTCCTGATCGGGCGGGGGAAGGCATCCAATCTCACCCGTAAGTATGATGTCAGCTGTAGATTTTTTTTGTAAATGCTGTTTATCAAGTAGAGGAAGTTCCCGGCTATTTCTGGTTTGCTGAGAGTTTTTATCAGAATGGATGTTGGATTTTGTCAAGTGTTTTTTCTGTGTCTACGGAGATAATCGTAATTTGTTTTTCTTTCAGTTTGTTGGTTTGGTGAATTGAATTGATTAAATTTTGAATGTTAAATCAACCCTGAATTCTTGGGCTGAACTGGGATGTATTACATTTTTTATATATTGTTGGATTCAACTGAGTAGACTTGTTTAGAATTTTTCATCTATGTGTGTGAGAGATATTTTCTGCATTTTTTTCTGGTAACTTCTTGTCTGATTTTTGTGTCAGGTAACTGCTGGCTTCATAGAATGACTTGGGAATAATTCTTTTCAATTTTTTGAAAGGGTTTGTGCAGAATTGCTATGAATTCTGCCTTAACTATTGGAGAGAATCCTCCGGGCCACCGTCTAGGCCTGGACTTTTCTTTGTGGGAAGGTTTCTAAGCACAAATTCGCTTTGCAAATCTGTGCTCTGCCGTGTACTCATGGGACTCTGCATCTCCCTGGGCTCTCTGGATGCAGCTCTCTCCTCTCTGGTACCTGGCTGCAAACTGTCACTGCCTTGGTCTCCCTGAATTCTTAAGATCCTCCATTCAGGATGCCCACCAGGCTCTGCTGGGTCACCCCTGCACTGTGGCCTGGAAGCTCTGTGCAGGCAGCTGGCCAGGGTTCCCATCGGGCTCACCCCCTCTGTTCCCATCTCTCTGGCTTCGCGGCTCTTTGTGGCCTGATGTCCAGTGCCTTGAAAATCCTGGTGTCATATGTTTTGCCTGTGTTTTGGTGGTTTCAGGTAGGAAAGTAATCCAATCCCTCTGATTCCGTCTTGGCTGGAAGTGGAAGTTTTCCATCTTTTTTCCTTTTATTGGAAAGTAATACTTTGGACCAACTGTAGAGCACAGGGAACTCTACTTCGTTCTCTGTAATGACCTATATGGAAAAGAAACTTAAAAAGCGTGGATATATGTATATGTATAACTGAATCACTTTGCTGTACAGCAGAAAGGAACACAACATTGTAAATCAACTATTCTCCAATAAAAATTTAAAAAGAAGACAGTAAGGAACTTCCCTGGTGGCACAGTGGTTGGGAATCCGCCTGCCAGTGCAAGGGACACGGGTTCGAGCCCTGGCCCGGGAAGCTCCCACATGCCATGGAGCAACTGAGCCCATGCGCCACAACTACTGAGCCTGAGCTCTAGAGCCCGTGAGCCACAACTACTGAGCCCGTGCGCCACAACTACTGAGGCTGTGCTCTGGGGCCTGCGAGCCACAACTACTGAAGCCTGTGCGCCTACAGCCCGTGCTCTGCAACAAGAGAAGCCGCCACAATGAGAAGCCCGTGCACCGCAACGAAGAGTAGCCCCCACTCGCCGCAACTAGAGAAAGCCCGCACGCAGCAATGAAGACCCAACGCAGCCAAAAATAAATAAATAAATTTATATATTAAAAAAAAGAAAGTAATATGTTTATTGTAGGAAATCTAGAAAATGCAGAGATGTAGGAAGAAAAAAGTAGGAATCACAGCTAATATCACTGGCAGCTAACACGTTTGACTTAATGGTATAGTGTGTCCTAGTCTGCTGTGCCCACCCCAGCAGAGGGGTGCCCCACCTCCAGCCTCTTGGCACTGCCAGGCCAGTGCTGGACTCAGAGAAGCCAGGTATGTCCGGGGCTGTAAGGCCGAGGTGCAACCCACTGCTGCCTACTGCCCCTCCAGCTCCGGAGTCCCAGCAACTGTCAAAGACCTTGGCCCTGCCCAGGCCCTGGTGCTTGGCACCCGGGAAGCGGCCCCAGCGGTGTGGGAAACCCCGCAGAAAGGCTGGGATGGCTCCCCCACCGGGTCTGCAGAATCTGCGGAGTAGTGTCTTGAATCTCAGATGAGTAGGCGTTAGGCCCCTTCCCTTGTGTGTAGAAGGGTCTTGGTGTGGCATTTCCTTAGAGCGGATCCCAAAAATGGAGTTTCTGGGTCAAGGTGTGTGAGCAGAGCGGGCTCTGACATCCGGCCGAAGCTCTCTGCAGGGTGGTGGTCCCGTTCACCAGGAGACTATTTAAACCGAGACAACAGTGCAGGCACAGGCACCCGGAGGCCACGCAGTTTTCTGGCCGTCCGAAGCCTGTCAGGCCCGAAGATGGCACTCCGGGTGTTGTCTGGTCCCCTGCGGGCTGGTGGGCACCGTTTCCTGTCGCGGGGGCCGCCGTCCTCAGGAACACCCTCCGGGTCAGGGTGAAGCTGGAAACCCTCCCTCCTCCCTTGGGCCCCGCCCCCCCCCGGCCAGCCCCCCTCTGTGCCCACAGCTGTCGGGGAGGACCTGGTGGGGGGTGCCAGGGATTCCAGGGGAGGGTCCCGTGGTATAGCTGGGATCACGAGGGTGGGCGTGTCACGGGCTCTCCCAGGAAGGACACTTTGTCCCAGCCCCAGCCCTGACACGGACATTGATGCCGCACTTACCTGGAGCCCAGGGCCCCCCAACACCATCCCCCCCGGCCCCGGGCTCAGGCATGGGCTGGATGGGCTGAAGTTGGCCGGGGGCGTGACTCAGCAGGAAGCAGCCTCCCTGATGGACCACGTGGACGGGAGAGGCCTGGGGCCCGGGGGGCACAGGGCCCCAAGCTCTGGAAGGTCAGTTTGTCCTGATGCCATCTTCGTGGAGGGGGTGCTTTCAGCGGCTTCATCCTGTCCAGAAAAACCTTAATCAATATTCAGTCTAAGGAAGAGTGGAGAATTGTATTTGAGAGAAACTGAGGACTGCAGCTGCGAAACAGTCTTTCAGTAGCTCTGAGATCTGTTCCGAGGAGATGGGGGTGGTCAGCATATGTGTGATTTGGGGGAAGGGGTACGTGCAACCCAGCACGCATGTGGGTAGAAGGCTGCCGCTGGTCACCAGGAACAGACATCTCGGTTAATGGTTTGGGTGCTTTTCTAAGTACGGGAAGAGGCAAGAATCCAGCATCATAAAAATTGTCTCCTGAAGATATCATCTGAGGGCCGGTTCTGCCAGTTTTCCCAGAGCCCAGAGGGCCTCATTCCTGATCTCCACCCCGAATTCCTTGGAGGTCAGCGACTGCAGTGGCTGAGGGCTTGATTCTTGTAGAACCGGAGGGTGGGCAGCGTTCTTTATTTTATAATTCCCTCCCTTTCGGTCTTAATTTCAACCCAAGTGTGGGAGGCATTTCATGACCAATTTATCCCACGGTGCTAGGAATGCTCGTTCCCAGGTCAGGCGAGGACTTCCTTGATCGGCCCGTCAAGGCGCTGTTACTGGACTGGGCCCTGTTAACGGTGGCCCAGCGCCTCTGGGTCTCTGGTCCTACTGGTCTGTTACGGTCCAGGAAACGTTTCCCTGTTGCTGCTTCTTCCCATGCCTAGAGTTACACTATTACAATCACTGATCTTATAGAACTATATGTTTGGTCAATTGTTTCAGGTCCCTTAGTCATCGTTAATTTTTATCTGACGCTCAGTCACACATTTGGTAATGCCAGAAACGAAAATCTTGTAAAATAGAATACAAGTAATACAGCCAGTAACATTAATAAGGTCGTAAGTATTTAAGCTAAGAACTTCCATGAAGTGCGGCCCAATATCTCCCCAGGTCGTCTGAGCAGTCTATTCTAATCGCTGTCTTTAAGGGAAATGATATATCGGCATTTTATGTAAAGTTCACCAAAGACGTCTGTACGTACAAGGCGAGTGGCGGGTCATTGTGACCCCTCACAGGAACGCTGTCTCCTAAGGAGTTACACGGCTGGTGTCAGAAGGAGAAAAATTAGTCTACGTGGTTGAGCAGGTGTTTCAGCTTGGGGAGGTCTGGTTAGCACAGATGCACAACTGGAAGCCAAACGACAGAAAAATCTTTATGTTAAAATTCTTCTCGTCTTGTCTTAAAATGGGAATTGAAAATTTTCAGTCGGCAGGTGGGGGAGCAGTGGCTGCGCTCTGGTGGCCGAGGGGAAGCAGAGTCCACCCAACGCCCCACATTGTCTTCTGAGGACGGGCCCCCCTGCACCCCGCCGCCCCCGGTTCCCTGAGCCCCCTCACTGCGGAGGGTGGAGAGATGGCGGCCGGAGCTACAGGAGCGGAGCCCTGGCCGGTGAGGAACCACTGGGGTCCGGGGGGGAGGATGTCCCCGTGGGAGCAGTGGGACCACTAAAGGCCAGGCTGAGGGGCTGCGTGCGCAAGGGGTAGGGTGAGGGGGAGGCGGAGGGGAGGGGCAGGAAACGGGCCGTTGGGTCCCTGGGCCCCTGGGGAGGTTTGGGTCGGACTCTGGATGTGACCAGAGGCCCCCGGAAGGTTCTAGCTGGGGTGGGCAGATCCAGTGCGATAATTTAACTGCTCTTGTGCCCCCTCTATGGGAAGGAAGAGGGAGGCTGGGAGCCGCCACCTGCGAAGCTGTGGGAGCAGATCGCAGCCCCCCTGCGAGGGGTCCCCAGCCCTGGGGTCGTGTCCCCCTGCAGCATAGCGATGCTGCGCTCGTCTGGGTGCTCAAAGCTACAAGCCTCCACCCTTTTCCTCTTTGCCGGCCGGCCAGAGACAGCCTGTCTTCCAGACTGAGCAAAGCCCCAGTCTCCTCGAGGCCGGCAGGCCGGATGTTCAGGGGATCGCCCACCCGCAAATGTGGCCTCATTCACCCAACGGCCCTCCTCAACCCCAGCCCGTTCCCAGCCCCGCGGCTCCGTGGGGAGGCCCCTCCCTCCACGATTCTCTCCGTCCAGATAGAAGCAGAACGAGCAGGTAGCACGTGCTCTCTGTCAAATTAACTAATTCTGTCCATTTGCTGGATGGATGCCTGAGCAGAGGAATTCAAAACGTAAACGTAAGCAGTGGGTCTGCTTCAAAGTGAATTATTCATTAGAAACAGACGAGCATCCCGTGAGATCCATGCTTGGGCTCCTGTTTTTAGTTTTCTAAAAGGATCGCTTAATGCTGGCGGGGGTACAGCAGGGAGACTGGGTGGTGGTCTTGGGGAGCGGCTTTGAGTGGGAGCCCACGGCCGGCTAGCTTTCGGGGTGACGTGCCCCTTGAGTTGTGGGCCCCGGGTGGAGGGGGTGCGTGTGTTTCTGCTGACACAACCAGACCTCTCACTGTTGGGGGCGTCAGGGTCGGGGTGGTGGGTCCTGCTGACACAGCTCAGCAGCGGGTGGGTGACGGGGGCAGGGCGTCACTGGGGACCTGCTCTCAGCTCAAGTGGGACCGATGGCCCGGCTGGGGGGGCGCCTGAACGAGGCCCTGGGCCATGGCTGGGGAGGAGGGCCTTTGTGCGGACCCCTGGGCTGGTTGGAGACACCCCCCTTCCTCTTGGAGGGCGACCTGTTAGTGGGCACACGGCGCAGCCCACAGGTTCCCGCCGAGGGCGGACCCGGGCTTCTCACCAGGAAGGAAGCCCGTTCCCACAGCCCCTGCTAGGGCCGGGGCAGGGGCTGGGACACCTTCTGACGTGCTATTAATAGCTTTTCCTTTTATTACAAAATTAATGTGTGTTCCTTTGAGAAACTTGAGAAAAGGCAGATTGGCAAAAGGAGGGCAGTAAAACTTGCTGGCATCCCACCCACTCTGATAAGATCCACGTTGGTATTTACTTCCTCGTGTGGCCTTTCAGATATGTGTGGGACCCCACTATTTACGTCTCCTGGCAGCCTGTTTCTCCACGTCACGCTGTGTCTGTCTGGGAGACTACGAGCCTCCCCACGTACAGGCTGTTCCACGTCCCGCCAAGTGTGTGGACCTGAGCTTGTTTAACCCAGCCCCGTGGTCAGACGCTCGGTTATTTCCGGATTTTCTCTCTGTGAATAACACAGCGGTGAACACCTGTAGCCGGCTTTATGCCTTGTATCCGCCTAACACCCAGCGGGAAGCCCCGTTCTCGGACCACGTGGTCTGGGTGGAGCTGCCCGCTCTTCCGGCTCCAGACGTGGGTGAGGCAGGCTTGACCCATCACCCTGGCCAGAGACTGGGTCGGGGATGTCGCGTGGCCTGGGCTGAGCCAGCAGAACCCCTGGGGAGAGGGCCCCCTCTGCTCCTGGAGCTTGCTAGCCATGGGGGTCATCTCTGGGCCACCCTGGAGGGAGAGCCCCTGCAGAGAGAAACAGGTGTGGGAGGGACAGTGGCCCGGAGACTCATCTGGGCTCCTGGCTCAGCTGGGCCCAAATCATGGTCCCCTTACCTGTGTCCGTTGCATCAGCCGTGGGTGTATCTGCTTGTCTGAGCGCGAGACACACCAGAGGACAGACCTGGGTCTGCAACCAGAGCATCTGGACGGATGCAGAAGTGGTAGCAGG
Organism: Aethalodelphis obliquidens; assembly: GCF_003676395.1. Taxonomy (NCBI): domain Eukaryota; kingdom Metazoa; phylum Chordata; class Mammalia; order Artiodactyla; family Delphinidae; genus Aethalodelphis; species Aethalodelphis obliquidens. The sequence goes on along the minus strand of NW_020837945.1, from coordinate 1,415,938 downwards.
CCTGGGTGTTGCACGTGGCAGTGCCGGGGGCGGGGGGCCGGGCGGGCGCAGGTTGGGGCGGGTGGAGGGCTCGTCGGCCCCGTGCAGCAGGGTCCCCGTGGAGGGAGGCGGGAGCGCCGTGTGCCCCTCGAGGTGGGAGAGCGGAGACTCTTCCCCAGACAGAGGCGGGGGGCGGGGGTGGTGGGAGCCCTGGCCCAGAACGGTGCTGCTGCGAGGCCCGCTCCTGGCGCCCCTGCCTTCCCGCTCCTCGGGTTGCTGTCTTGAGCGTCCTCTGGTGGCAGCCTGGGGAGTGGGGTGTGGGCCCCTCCTCCCAGCATGTGGCCCCCTCCCTTCCGGGCCACTGGCGTGGGCAGGGCTTCAGGGCGGGTGCTGGAGGTGGACACCCCAGGCCAGGTCTCGGTCAAACGCTGTTTCCTCCTTTTGTTGCCGCACCCTCATCCCACCCCCCATAAGTGAGTGAAAGCAATGAACCCACAGAAATCCCAGGTTCTGCAGACAAGGTCATGGTTGCTCCAACCTGGGCGGCCTTGGGCCTCCCTGCCCTCTGTGGGTACCTGCTGCCTCCCATCTCCCCCAGCTCCTCTGTCCCGCCCGGCGTGTGCCCACCGGGGAAAGGCAGGGGAAATGTTGGGGGACCCACATCGACTGGACATGGCCCCTCCTCCACCATCCGGCTGGGCTGTCCAGGCTGTGGCCTGGGGCCTGCTTCCGCCCCCTTCTCAGCACTGCCTGGTCCACTGTTTTTGTGGCCCAGCTGTTCACACGGGGCCTGAGTTGCTCCGTCCTGACCACCTGCGGGGGCACAGGTCAGCGGGGACTGCGTGTGGTGGCCTGTGCGTGGCTGGGTGGGGACCTTCCTTTGCGTGATGGGACGGGACCACCCTCCGCAGTCAGCGCACCTGTGATCCAGGTGAAACCTCGAAGGATGTTCCCTACAGCCCACGTGTGAGCCGCGAGAATGACCTGGATTAGGGACAGGGATCCAGCCAGGGGAAGGCAGAGGGGCCCAGGGAGAGGTGGAGGGAATGCGACCGAGGGAATGTGGCGCTGTGGCGAGCTGCGATGGTCCCAGAGCCTCGGGCCAGGCGTGGGGAGAGATGGGGAGATGGTACAAAGACAGCCGTGGGAACGTTAACACGGACAGCTCTTCCCGTGGTGGGGAGGAAGTGCACAGAAAAGAAGGAAAACAGCCGGGGTGCTGGGCTGAGGGCCCCTCGCACGGCCCCATGTCAGGCTGACCGCCGGGGGGACAGGCAGGGGCCGAGGGCCACCGGGGTGACGGTGATGGCCTGGGAGGGCCGTGGCTGCAGCCTGGCTGAGCTGGCCGGCCGACTGGGCTTTCTGTTAGCGTCGCTCGACCTTCACCCCTGGCGCAGGTGCGGCTCAGCAAGAAAAAGATGAAACAAAAGGAAAAGCTGAGGCGGTCGAGCTCACGCTCAGCCCAAACCCGCCGAGGGTCCCCGGGGCCAGACGAGCCCCCGGGCCTGTCCTTCTGCCACTGCTCAGCCCAGCGCCCTTCAGAAACCCTTTATTGCCAGATAAGCTCCAGTGACAGGATGCGGGGGGCAGAGGGACGTGGAGTTGCTCCGGCCCTGCCGGCCCCACGTCCTCCCTGGAAGCCGGATCTGGATGTGGAAAGTTCAAGCCCCCCAGCCCGTCCCCTCCCGTCCCCTGCCGGCCCCTCCTGTCCCCTGGCGCCGGGTCCCCGCGTGGGTACCGCTGGAGCCAAAGTCAGCAGCCGGCCCGGAAGGGAGAGCAGCCTTATCTGCCGCACTGTTTCCCTCGAGGCCGGCCGCACCCCGCTGGCTGCACACTCTCGCCCCCGCCTGCCGTCCAACATTCCCAGACATTCTTCAGGGCCCTGGGCCCCTGGCATCCTGGCGGGCGGCGCTGGGAAGTGACCCGGCTCCGGCTCCCACACGCCGGCTCTGTCGCGGCTGGGGCTCTGGAGAGGCCGTGGTCACCGCGCTGTTTTTGTGGGCAGGACACCCAGGGGCTCGGTTCCCACGCCGCCCCCCGGGCCGCCCGTTCCAGCCACTGTGCCGTGGACAGACGGGCTGCGGTGGTAACCCGTTCCCACAAGGCCCCCACCCCACAGAGGAAGACCGAGGCTTCTGGGCGCCGGCGTGGAGTAGCGGCCAGTGGCCGCCTGTGCCCTGAGGTGCCCGTACGACCAGTGGTCTGAGGTCCCAGGATGACGTCGGAACAAACAGGCCACGCACGTGCTCTGGCCGAGAACACTTAGCAAACCAGAGTCTTAGCCCCAGCGGTGAGCAGTTCGGCCACTCCCCTGGGCGGGCCTGTGTCCTGCTCTACGGGACGAGCCCAGGGCATCAGCGGCAGGCGCTCCCTGTGGGGCCTCCAGGCAGGGACCCCAGCTTCCAGCCTCACGTCTACACAGCCGGCGGTGACCACCGGGCCAGCCAGGCGATGGACACTGGGCCTGCGACGCCTGCGTGGGGCTGTGGAGCTGGCGGGGCACGGAGGGTCTTGGTAGTCCGCCGTCAGGTCTGGGGCCGGGCCCCCTGTGGGAGGGACATGGCGGCGTAGTTTGTGAGGCCACCGAGGGTTTTCAGTGGGTCCTGCACTGGGTGTAGCCTTTCCTGAAGCCTGCCGGTTGCTGGGGGAGGGACACCCATGGCTTAAGATGCCCCTGTCCCCACCAGTCCCTGTCTTCAGAGCAGGTCGTTCCTGCGGACCCATCTGTGGGTCACTGACTGAAAACCTAGGGAGTCCAGGCCCGGTACTGGGGCAGCCTGCTTTCGCCCTGGGCCTCGGCTCCGGGCAGGACGGGGAGCACACGGGGAGATGCGGACAGTGGCCTCGGCAGAGGGCGGGGTCCCGGGAGAGAAGGGAGCCCCGGCCTCCCCACAGGGGAGCACAGACCTGACCCTCTGGTTGCCTGTTGCCGCCGTTACGAGCAAACCAGCCGGGCATCCAGACGGTGTGGGCGGCTCCAGGGCAGAGCCACGTCCTGCCTTTTCCTGCTCTGAGAGGCTGAGCGCTCCCTGACGTGTGGCCCCTCCTCCATCTTCAGGCCGCCTGGGGGCCGGTCCTCTTCACCCCCCCACTCTGTGCCTCTCTCTTCGCTGCCTCCTCCGTGTCAAGGACCCCGGCGGTTGCACTGGGTGCCCCCCTCAGCCAGGAGAATCCGCCCTCCAAGTTCAGCGGATGGCAACCCTCGCCACGTAGGCTGACAGGGTCATTGGCTCCAGGGTTTCGGACATGGTGTCCCTGGAACCACTATTCTGCTGACCACCGTCACTGGGGCTCTGGAGCTGCACCGGGACGGAGGGGTCCGCCTTGGGACCTGGCAAAGGACTCTGGCCGTCAGGAGAGGCTGGGACCTCGCCTGTGGGCTCCTGGGTGGTGGGTAAGGGGAGCGGCTTAACAAGAGTCCTCAGGGCTGCACCTGTTCCTCCGGGGGGTCCTCACCTGGGTCAGTCTCCAGGGTCCCGGTCCACCACGATGGTGATTCTTGGCGTCAGGAGGGCAGCGGTGTGGAGCGGGGCTTCTCCAGTGTAATTCCCGGTCTCCCGGGACTGTGTGGGTCTGGGGCAGCGGGTTGGCATGGCCGGATGCGGGCAGTGCTGCCCGGAAACCTCCCTGTGAGTATCAGGGGATGGAGGTTAGGGAGGTAGCACAGGACGGCCAGAACCAAGGTCTGCCTCGAGGGCACACTGGACGCTTGGCCCAGCCTGGCCGGCACAGCAGGCCACAGCAAGGGGACGGGCCTGGGGAGACGAGGAGGCCCCGAGCTGCACGTCACACGCCAGCAGCTCCCCTCTGGCTGCCACTCCAGAGATGGACCAGGGTGCTGTCCACAGCGGCGCTGGCAGGGCCTTGGGACAACCTAACAGCAGATCAATCAGACCTTGCTCTACCTTCAGAAACAAGTCGGAACCCTGCCCCCGGCACCCATCCAAGGCCAAGCTGCTCCCTGCTCTGCCCTGGCCCCCACCCCCATCCTGGATACAACAGCTGGAGGGCCCGTTCCTGGGGCTCCCACGTCCCCAGAGAACCCAGCCCCACGGCTCTGGCCACCCCTCTGACCTCACACGTCCACCCCACCGCACCCCTGCAGCACCTGGTCACGGCCTGGCAGCCCGGTCTTCCTTCAGCTGTCTGCCCGAATGTAACTTAAGGGGGGGTTCTCCCTGACCCATGTGTAACATGCACCGCCCCCCCCACCAGCATCACCTGTCCTCCCAGCCGCTCCAGCTTTCTCCGAATACTTTCCCCCAGTGACCTGTCTGCTGCTCGTCCCCTGTCTCTGGCAGTTGGGCTCCCTGCTCCATCCTGGCACGCGGAAGGTGCCTGGTAAGCGACAAATGCCTGATGGACAAGTGAATGAAGAGCCGTGGAAAACACTTCCGGAGAGGGAGTGTCCAGGAGCCAAAGCCCTGGCTGGAGTGCCTCATGCAGCTGGGACAGATGACAAGAGGGGGCGCTGGTGGGCTGTGACATCCGCCCAGACGCCCACCCCGCACAGACAGGGGGCTCGCGGGCACACGTGTATGCAGAGGGAGCAGCGAGGGGCTGGCTGGGCACCGGACACGCAGCCGTGTCCTGGGAGGAGGGATGGGTGGATGGCAGCATGTGACGGGTCACGTGGGCGGCTGCTGTGGTGCAACTCGGCTCCCGTGGCGAGAGGTCAGACTCGGGGACTGGCCTGGACGGCCGAGCGCTCTGTGCACCAGGCCCACATGCCGTGTGCCACGCGGGTGCAGACTTTTGGGGGCAGACTTAGAAGATTCACGGAGGACTCACTGTTACTGATCTCAGAACTTACTACAAAGCTGCAGGGGCCAAAACAGTGGGGTGCCGGCCAAGGACAGACGCGTAGACCAGTTGACCAGACTGGCAGCCCAGAGATCAACCGTCACACGTGTGGCCAAATGGTTTCGACAAGGGCACTAAGACCCTTCAGCCGGGAAGACAGTCTTTCCAACAAATGGCGCTGAAAAAACTGGACCTCCACATGTGAAGGAATGAAGTTGGACCCTCCCCTAACACCACATAAAGAATAGACTCAAAATGGATCAAAGACCTAAATGTAAGACCTAAAGCAATCAAACTCTTAGAAGAAAACATAGGGCAAAACTCCATGATGTTGAACTTGGCAATGATTTCTTGGGTCTGACACCAAAGGCACAGGCAATAAAAGCAAAGATAGACAAACTGGAGTAATGGGTCATGGGGTCTTCCGGCCTGTGCTGGGGCCCCCATATCTGCAGAACCCCCTGGACTCAGGCCTCTGCTTCCACCCTCTCCTGTGGGAAGATCTGTTCTCACCTGTGCACAGAAAGGCCAGATGCCCTTGGGGCCCCCTGAGACCTATCTGCTGACCCCCGGCAACTGGGATGAGCCCCAGGGGAAGTGCATGCAGCTAAGCCCACTTCACCGTGGCTTCTGCTGCGTCCGGCGGGGCGAACACTTGCCGTGTTTCTCATACGCAGGTGTGACTGTCACGGGGCAGAGCTGACAGTTTGCCATCTGAACTCTGGAGAGAGGGGAGGCTGGGTTCCGGAAGCAGCACGTGGAGAATGACTAGAATCCACACAGGTGTTTGAACCCCTGTGACGTCTGCGTCCGTGTGCTGAGGGGACACGGCTGTGCATGGCGTCCGCCCCGAGGTCAGCCTGCAGGCACTGAAGCCTCCACCTGAAGGTGGAAGGAGACAGGAGAGGGGAGGGGGAGACGGGACAGGCCCCCAGGGGTCTCTCCGCGCAGCTGGAGCCTGGTAGCCCTCCTGCTGTTCTGCCTTTCCAGATGGTCCCGGGTCCCCGGTTCAGGGGGTCTCTGTCCCTGGAAAGGAGCAGAGGAAAGGCAGGGATGAGGCCCCACAGATGCCGACTCAGGGCAGGATCCCGTGTAGATCAAGTGGGATTCAAATGTCGGGGTCCGCAGTTTACACACAGCGCGTGTTCATTTGCATATCGTTTATGTGCGGTCTGGGCTGCAACCGTGCAGTTGAGAAGTTTCAAGAGGCCGCAGGGCCCACAGAGCCTCACAGACTGACTTTCTGCCTCTTAGAGAGAAAGTCTCCAAGCCCGCGTGGAAGGAGTGAGCACAGCGCCGCACTGTTTGCAGAGCAGCTCCGGGCGGGGACGGCTTCGGGGCCCTCTGCAGGCATCGCCCCCGTCTTGCCTCAGAAGGGCCGGAACCGCGTGGGCAGCGCCAGCCGTACCCGTGTCCTTCCTCACCGCGGCCGGCTGGGTGGGTGGCAGAGCTGGGCCCCGACCCTCCCCTGAACCTGGAGGCCTCCCCCTGCCCATGTCCACATGGGTGGCCAGTAGGGGAGGGACCGCGTCAGGAAGCGAGCTGCGGTGTGAATGTTTGCTACGATTATGTGCAAAAGGGACTTCGCTTATTTCGCTCATCTTTATCTAGATTTATGCCATTTTCTGGTACAGATACAAACTCAAAATTGGGCTGTTCGGGGTCCAAAATGCCCCCTGCCTCACAGCCCTCCAGGCATCCCTTCCCGACGTCTCACCAAAATACCAGTGAAGACTCAAAGCAATCCAGTTCCAGATGGATAAAACCCTTATTTTTAAAACAAAGTGATTAAAATACGAGGAATAAATGAGCACAATGTTTGTATTCTCGCAGAGTGAAGAAATACTCTCTAAGCTTATCATAAAGGCAGAAACTCTAAGGATTCAGAATTAAATTAAGGATTGAACTTTTCTTCATGACTGAAAATATCCCAGGAACAAAATGGAAAGGCAAATGGCTTTGGAGGAGGCAGGAATTTCAGCCTTTATGGCACAGTGTGTGATGATGTCGTCAGCGCTCTGACATACGCAGAGGCCAAGAGCAAGGCAGGTGCGTGGCTGACCTGGCAGGTGCCTGGCCCCGCCCACTTGCCGCCCGCGTCCCCCCGTACCTCTTCTCAGGGTCTGCACGGTGCTGGCCTGGAGTCCTGGGGAATTTAGCCCCCACACCCACTCCACCAGCAGCCTCGACAATGCCTGACGGGGCCGGGGGTCAATCACTCAGCTTTCTCACCCTTGGGAGGGGATGCCGGCCCAGTGGCTTATAGGACCCCTTCACTGACTGCCTTCTCTCTCCCGCTCCCTTCCCCCTCCCGAGGTGGGACCATCTCCCAGATAAGCTGCTTAGAGGCAACTCCCGGACTCGGGATCTAGTCCTGAGGGAATCAAACCAAGATATTCCCCCAATTAAAAGTGGGAAAAAAGGGCCACCAAAAGGGAAACACAGACAGCCAGTAACTATGTGAAAATGATTAGGAATCTAGAATTACAGATTCTAATGGGAGACGTGCAGCCTCCAGAGGGCGATTAAGCAGAACCAGAGCGTCAGAGCCTGGGACCTGTCGTCCCCACAGCCTTCAAGACGTATTTTGGGCCACATTCACGCGATCGTTAAACACACACGGCGCAATTCCGCTCTGTCGTTTACTCGAAGAAACTAATTGGATAAGTGTGCAAAGAGGCCCAGGTATGCACGAGGTGTTTAAAGCAAAGACAAGGAAAAGCAGCACACTTAAATGGCCAATAACAATGGACAGCTTACTGCAAGTACCCTTGATTTCCACAGTGAAATACCACGTAACCACCAGAAAAGATGACTGCATTATCTATTGGTTGTCGTAGAAAAATACTCGTGCTACACGAGGTGCAGACGGTGATAATGAAACAGTGTGTAGAGCGGCGCCCACTGTATATGCAGACGCTGACAGGTGTAATTTCTGCACTGGAGAATGTCTAGGAAAGGGGAGAGCAGCTACCATTCCAACTGCTGTTACTTTGGAATGGTGGGTGGCGTAGATCATTCTGTTTTTGCCTATCTGTTTTCTCACTTTTCCATAATAAATATGCATTAGTTATGTGGTTTGAAAAAAGCTGGCCCCTGCTCCTGCCAGAGAACAGTCGCGGGTTGCCGCATGCTCTGAGTACAGAACGCTGTTCGCACCTGCACTGCCCGATGTTTGGTGTGTGCCCCCAATCCAGAGGCGTTGTCTCCACACCACCACTCAGACCTGTCGAGGCAGGAGCACGAGATCCCCAGATGCTCACGCCTGGGGCTGGCCCTGCTCTAACCAGCTAGACCCCTGCGGGGGGCTACTCTCCCCAGGGATAACTGTGCCTTCAGCTTGGGGAGGGGTCATCTGCTTCTCCCCTTGGCCCTGGTGGCTCCCTGTGGGTCCCACTGTCCATGGCCTTGGCCAGCCCCTGGGTTGTGTCTTCCAGGTGGGCACAGCCAACAGTGCCTCTTTCCTCCTAGTTCCAGGTAAAGTCCCAGGGAAGATGCTCATTGGCCAGGATTGAGTCACATGTTCATCCTGAGCCAATCATGATGGTGGGGCCAGGGGTGGCGTGCACTGACCGGCCAGCCAAGACCCTGCCCATCCCTGGAGTGGAGGAGGCCGGTTCAGCCCAAGAGAACCACCTAAGGAGAGACTGGGGTGACTGAGGGGCTCACAGGAGGGGCATGGATGTTCCCACCACCCTTGTTGGGTGGCGCTGCTCCGTGCTGACCCCGCCAAGTGTGCAGAGATCCTTTGTCCTCACACAGCCCACTGTGAGGGGCTGCTGCCATTCCCATTCCTGGGAGGGGAGGTGACACCCAGGAGGGGCAGAGCTGAGCCCTGGCTGGGTGATGGGCCCTGGACCTGGACCCTGGGCCAGGCCAAAGGCAGGAGAGGGAGGCTCTGGGCAGCAGTGTCTGGGAACCCCTCGGCCATGGTCAGGCTTGGTTGGGGAGCGGGCTGAGGGGAAGGTGAGGACCCTTGGCCCAGGTCCCAAGGAGCCTGGCTGATGCCCCTGGAGCACCAAGGTCAAGTGGTAGCGCTGGGACAGGGATGGGATGGATTTCCCACCGACACAGGGGAAGAGCCAAGGGGACATTGGGAGGTCGGTACCAGGGGAGCCCCAGAACCCCCACTCCCCACACCCCTCCCCAGGCCAGCCAGCCCAGGGATCTCCTGCTCCCACCTGAACCCAGCCAGCTCCACTGGGGGCAGCAGAAGAGTGTCTGAAAATTACAAAGCCATGGCCAACAGCCTGCACCACCCTGGACACGGTGACCCGGGACACACAGGACACTGAGAATGCGGACTGGACCTGGCAGGCAGCCCAACTCCAGGACGGCCCAGACTCATGCCACCTCTTTGGGTCCAGACCCGGCCAAGGAGCACCCCCCCTGGGAGCACAGGAGGAAGAAGGCTCTCCTCTGGAACTGCCTACCTGGGGTACACGACCCTGGGAGAGTGGGGCTGGGGAGACGGCAACGGGAGCAGGATGTGTATTGTCATTGCAGAAGGTGGTGAAGGGTGAGCCAACGATGCCCGTGAAAGTGCCCTGTGAGCAGCCAGCGGCACGTCCTGCTGGGCTGGCCGCACTCCTCTGCGTTCTGTGCCTGCACTTTTCACACCCCCTCAGGTAGGGAGGCCCCTCCCTGGATAGCTAGACCCCCTGCTCACCCACTGACTGCTCGGCTAACAATGGCCTCGCCCTGCCTCAGCCCAATATGGCCGGCCCCTTGGTCTCGGTGTCCTTGCTGATGACACGAGGCCATTTCATTACTCACTGGGCTGTCTTGGGAACAGAGTGGCCAGGACCGGGTGAGCATCTGTCCTAGCCATGTGGGATCCTAGCAGCGGGCATGCAGGGACCCAGATCCAGGCCACCCCAGTGCTGTGAAGTGTCACAATGGCAAGAACCTTTCCACATGGCAAAAGTAGAGACACGGCTACAGTTCGTGCACCTTTTAGAGCAAAGCCGGCTTTGTGCCACGCACGCGCCATGTGACCCCTGCAGCAGTCACGGAGGTAACAGTGTTTCTCCCAGAGCAGCCTTGATGCTCCACCCTGGGCATCGGTGCAGAGGTCACTTGCGGGCAGCCAGGGCCGCCCCCTGCCTTCCTGCACCCACACCCCAGTTCCTGCAGGGGAGCCCTCACACCAGGATCTCACACACACACACAGAGGACTTCTAGTTCTGGCAGATCCAGGGACTTGGTTCCCTGCCTGTCCCTCCCACTGGAAGCAAAGGTGCTGAATAAACCATGAGCAGTCGTCCCCAGACACCCGAGGGAGCTGGCAGGGGAGGAGCGAATACGCAGAGGCTGGAGCTGGGGTGTGTGTGGGAGCCCAGGGGAGGCCCAGGTCGGGGAGGTTCAGGGCCGGCCAGACCAGTGCAGTCCAGTGGGGAAGCCCTACCCACACGGGGGCCCGCCCTCTCCTCACAAGGGTGAACCCGGATAACTCCCCATCCCCACCACCCAGGGGACTGCCAGCCCTTAATTTTGGCATTGAGAGGAGGAGGAAACCTCTCCGTTGGGATGTGCGACTGCTCACGGACCCTCAGGAGGCTGGCATACCAAATTCACACCACCTGAGGACCCCAAGGCCCAGAATTTCAGCCGAAGTGGTTTCAGTCTGGCAGTGCCTCTGGGAGAACCCAACCTCAACCTGACCTCAAGGAGCTCCCACAGGTAAAAGTCCAAGACACAGGAAATCATAGTAAAAACCACAAAGCACACAGGCCAGAAGCCGCCACAAGTGAGCCAAGAAACCAGAGGCAGCAAAACAGGTCACAGGTGCTCCGACTGGGGGGCTGTCAGGGCAGAGTACCCGGTGAGTTAGGTGTGCCTGGGTCAATACAACGGGACTTCACATATGAATAAAGGGCACGTGACCAACAAAAATGTAGCAAGCTAAACTGAAAATGACCAAATAGAATTTCTAGAAGAGTATAATGAAGAGTATAATAAATGGAGATAAAACTCAGTGGATTAAGAAGTAAATAAAATTAAAAATAAAGATTCAGTAGTCAAGGGATTGATTTAATTGCAGTTAAATGAGGTTAAAGAAAGAACTAGTGAAATGGAAGATAGAGCTGAAGAAATTTTCTCTAATTCGGCAGACACACAACCACGGAAAACGTGAAGAGTACATGATTAAGAGCGAAGAAAGTGGCAAGTATGCACAGTTAAATGTAATAAGTAGATGATCTAAGACACCACATGTTGTCTACACACCTAGATAAAATAGACAAGAGCACGAAGAGCAGTGTGGGCTAACTTCAGGCTGTGGGAGCTCAGGCAGGCAACTTACGTGACTGATGAGATGCCGGATGCAGAGCACACAGCTTCTTGACTTTTAAGGGGAAGGGGCAGCAGAGCAAGAAAGGAGAGAACAAGAAACATAGGGAAAGGGAGACAAATATCAAGGTTAAGACAAACATGCGGTGAGACGTCAACAATGCCAAAAGTCGATTCTTTGAAGATGGCTGGTGAGACGGACAAACCCCTGGCCATCCTGACCACGAAGGAGGAGGCACAGATGACTAGTGTTAGGGATGAGAACAGAAGACATAACCACAGATGCTCCACCAATTACGTGGGGGTTGTTATGAATAACTCTATCCTCTTGGATGAAGTGGATAGAACGCTGGAAAAATATAACTTAATAAAAGCAAGCCAAGAAGAAATAACTGACCTGAATAGTCCTGTAAACATTAGTGAAATTGAACCAGTGGATAAAACCTTTCAAAGCAAAGCAGGCCTAGATAGTTATAACCGGCAAGTTTCAACATTTAAGAAAGAAAGGATTCTAATCTAAAAAAAATTATTTCAGAGCATATGAAAAGGAACTTTTTCTAAAAGTCTATGTCATATATCATATCTTAATGGTGAACTCTTGAAAGTGTTCCCTTTAAGGTCAGGAACAAGGCAGAGGTGACCACTGTCACCATTCTAGTCAACACTGTATAAGTCCTAGGAAATGTTCATAGGGAAGACAAGAAAAGAAGTAAAAGCCAGCTTAAATAGTTAGAATTTTCGTCTTCTCACGTAAATGTAGGTAGCCCAGGGCTGGGACTGGGGCTCCATTCTCAGTTTATCCTGCCGCACAGTCATCCTCAACACTTGGCTGTTAACTCATTGTCCAAGATGGCTGCCCAAGCGCTGGCCATCGTGTTTGTATTCCAGCCAAGTGGAGAAAGTGAACGAGAAGGAAGTATGACTGCTCTCTGCTTGGACGTTACTTGAGAGGCCTATCTACCGCTTCTACTTCTACCCCACTGGCCGGAGGACGTTATTGGACTCAGCTGTCACCTTGATTCTGGGTGGCCACAAGTGGAGAACAAATGGAGAATGGGGCAGGGACGCAGGGACAAGCAGTCACAGCTGAGAGGACAGCTCAGGCAGTGGGCAGACTGAAGGTCCAAGCCAAGACCGGAGGTCATCCCCTGCTGGGAGTGGTGACATGCCACTGACCTCCCCCAGCTGTGCCCACCCAGCCTCCAGCCCCTTTGGGGGATGAGGGGAGGAGGCAGTGGGATGGCCGTTGGTCTTCTGTGGCAGCTGGAGCCATGTGGGCCGGACTCTGGCCTGGCTTGCAAGACACCGCATGACCTTGCTCGTTTCAGTGCCATGAGCGGGAAGACGCGTCGAGCAGCTGTTTTGCTGCCGGGGTCCATGTACTGGCAGGAGGGCTTTTAGCAAATGTGCAGAGCGCGGTGGCCTTTGCCATAATTTCAGCAAAGCGTATTTTTAGCTTAAGGACTCTGGAGCGACCTGACTATGCAGCCCCAGAGCCTAAAGCTGCCATCGGAGCCAGGCGGAGGCAGCTGGTCCCCCCGCCCCACCACCCAGTCCAGACAGTGCCCTGTCAGGAGGACCAAAGCAAAGGTCTTGTGGATCACACACTCCAGAATGTTTAAAACACCTGCCAGACAAAGGACCAGCTGCAGTGCCGGTGCTGCATTTAGCAGTGAGTACATGGGGGCCGTGGGGGCCTCCGCCGAGAAGAGAGGACCCTGGATGCACAGTGGGGACCCCACGGTGCATGCGGAGGGGTGGGGTCTAGGAGCTGCAGGGCCCCAGCTTCCATCACCTTGTCGTGGAATCCTCTGTCCCCTCCGCAGGGCCAGCAGGAAGGGCTTCTGTGACAGGTGATGGGGGAGCCCAGAGGTGCAGCCTTGCAAATTCCCATCGAGGTTATTCTCAGAACGAAATAGCCGGGAGGACGGGCAGGGCACTTGTCAAAGACGGAGCCGGCGTGATAACCAGGCACTGTGCCCTAGAGGAGAGGAGGGCTGCGTCAGCAAGGCCTCAAAGCGACTGGGTTTAAATCTTCTCTGCAGGTCGGGTCTGAGGCGGGTGTGAACGCTCCTCTAGCCTAGGTCCAGTGGTGAGGAATTGGGTGGTGAAGCCCTCAAGGTCTACGCTGCCCCTCCTGCTCTTTCTGGAAGGGGCCCTGGGCAGCCCCAGCCTGACCAGTGAGTAGGGTGCACATGTAAAGTCTGAACCCAGGGTGCGATGATAAGCAGAAAGGCAGTCCGGCCACTCGGGGCTCATGTGAGGCTGTGGGGAGGCAAGAGGGCTGGGCCAGCCCCGCCCAGAGCAGGACCCTCGTCCCTGGCATCTGCCCGGTACCCCGGCCCTCGGCCTCCCAGTAGGCCCGGGTCAATCCCAACACGTTGGTCAACGAGACCAGAGTCCACTGGGTACCATCAGCAGGATGGCGCAGCAACAAGGGCCACAGGTTTGCTGGGCACCCCTGGGCACCCCTTCAACTCGAGGGTCCCCCTGTCAGCAGGGCATATTGGAGGAGGGGCGGGGCTTTGTCCAAGCCCCAGGTTAAGAGTTACTCATGGATGAGAGCTCCTAGTCTACAAGCTTTCCTGGAGTCCTTATCGTTTAATAAACGTGTCCCTAAGGACAGGCCAATACATTGTGTCATCCTGGTGCAGAGTCCCCGCCTTGATCCGCAGTGTGGGGTTCCCTGAGGGGGGGGGGAAGGCCGGTGCCCTCCTTCCCACGATCTAGGTCGAGCCTCCTTCAGTCTCCGCACGCTGTCTGGGTCCGTACCCTCTCCCCGGGGCGCCCCGCTCCAGCCCTCTCTGCGGGTGAACCCCCTAAGCAAGGTGGAGTTCACCCCTGGACACCGAATGTCCTGGAGCAGTGGCTGCAGACCGCCATGGATTGGGGGCCTTGTGGGGTGGGGAGCGTCCTGGAGAGGGGAGGGGAGGGCTGCAGGGGCTTCCACGGGGGGCCACGGCTGGCTGCCCCACCGCCACCTGGGACAGGACGTTCTGCCCCCCTGTAGCCCTCGGGACGCTGCCTCCTTCGGGGAGGCCCTGTGGCCCCTGGACATCCCACCCCCGCCTTCCATCAGAGCCCACCAAGGGGGACCTTGTCTCTGACCTTCGACCTCAGAGAGCTTGGTCCCCTGGCCAGTGCAGAGTCTGGAGAAAGTGGCCCTGGCATCACCCAGGGACAGCTCGGGGGCACTGCTGAGTGTTGCTGGGGGCATCAGGACTTAATATCGCAAACAGGGTCCACGACCGACCGGCACAAGATCACGACACCCTGCCTGCCCCCAGCCTGGCTGACGCCAGCCTGCGTCTGGTCCCCGCTGGGGGACACAGTTCTCACCCCCAAGAACAGGTGTTGTCAAGTGTCACCAGCCACGAGGTTCCTGTCCCAGCCCCCTCTTCCCTGAATGGAGGGTGTGCCAGGGACGGGAGCTCTCCGTCAGCCTCCCCCTGTCCCCACAAGTGTAATGAGGCCCAGACAGGCAGGAAGTGTGGCGTGTGACAGCTCAGAAAATGGTTCTAATGAGAGGGGTTGCGGGACAAAGGTGGCATTCAGCGCGTCCTGGGACAGCGGGTCCCTCCCGGCCCGTTGGCGGCAGGCGGTCCTGGATCACCAGCTTTCTGAGGGCGCCCCCCCACCCCACAAGCCTGAGTTTAACGAGCGGCTCCCCTGTGTGGCCACCTCCAGACCCCATCTTGGCTGGAGTTCCCTGTTCCCGTGGGGCTGCCGGAGCCCCAGCCTGACTTCACCCACAGGGCTTCCTGTCTGAAAGCAGTTCTGCCTCTTCGTCTGGTCTTCCTTGTAAACTGGCAAAAACTCACCAATGGTGGGTTTCTGCGGGTTTGGCAGCTGTGGCCCCATTTGAAACAGTTTAAATGAGCAAAGAGCGAAAGGGGGTAAAATTGCAATCAGTGTACAAAGAAAATACACTTTCCGGTTTAGTACTTGAGTAAACCAGAGTGTGCGTGATAAAACTTTAGGTTCAGAAACTAGCAAAGCTACTTTGGAATTACACAGGGTGTCCCGAAACACTGAAGGCATCTCTGCTTCTCCCTAACGTTCACCCACTTCCTATAAGAGTTAGCAGAAAGAAAGAAATCATAAAGATCAGACCAGAAATAAATGAAAAAGAAATGAAGGAAACAATAGCAAAGATCAATAAAACTAAAAGCTGGTTCTTTGAGAAGATAAACAAAATTCATAAACCATTAGCCAGACTCATCAAGAAAAAAAGGGAGAAGACTCAAATCATTAGAATTAGAAATGAAAAAGGAGAAGTAACAACTAACACTGCAGAAATACAAAAGATCATGAGAGGTTACTACAAGCAACTCTATGCCAATAAAATGGACAACCTGGAAGAAATGGACAAATTCTTAGAAAAGCACAGCCTTCCAAGACTGAACCAGGAAGAAATAGAAAATATAAACAGACCAGTCCCAAGCACTGAAATTGAAACTGTGATTAAAAATCTTCCAACAAACAAAAGCCCAGGACCAGATGGCTTCACAGGCGAATTCTATAAAACATTTAGAGAAGAGCTAACACCTATCCTTCTCAAACTCTTCCAAAATATAGCAGAGGGAGGAACACTCCCAAACTCATTCTGCGAGGCCACCATCACCTTGATACCAAAACCAGACAAGGATGTCACAAAGAAAGAAAACTACAGGCCAATATCACTGATGAACATAGATACAAAAATCCTCAATAAAATACCAGCAAACAGAAACCAACAGCACATTAAGAGAATCATACACCATGATCAAGTGGGGTTTATTCCAGCAATGCAAGGATTCTTCAATATACGCAAATCAATCCACGTGATACACCATATTAACAAATTGAAGGAGAAAAACCATGTGATCATCTCAATAGATTCAGAGAAAGCTTTTGACAAAATTCAACACCCATTTATGATAAAAACCCTGCAGAAAGTAGGCATAGAGGGAACTTACCTCAACATAATAAAGGCCATATATGACAAACCCACAGCCAACATCATCCTCAATGGTGAAAAACTGAAAGCATTTCCACTAAGATCAGGAAGAAGACAAGGTTGCCCACTCTCACCACTCTTATTCAACATGGTTTTGGAAGTTTTAGCCACAGCAATCAGAGAAGAAAAGGAAATAAAAGGAATCCAAATCGGAAAAGAAGAGTAAAGCTGTCACTGTTTGCAGATGACATGATACTATACATAGAGAATCCTAAAGATGCTACCAGAAAACTACTAGAGCTAATCAATGAATTTGGTAAAGTAGCAGGATACAAAGTTAATGCACAGAAATCTCTGGCATTCCTATACACTAATGATGAAAAATCTGAAAGGGAAATCAAGAAAACACTCCCATTTACCATTGCAACAAAAAGAATAAAATATCTAGGAATAAACCTACCTAAGGAGACAAAAGACCTGTATGCAGAAAATTATAAGACACTAATGAAAGAAATTAAAGATGATACAAATAGATGGAGAGATATAGCATGTTCTTGGATAGGAAGAATCAACATTGTGAAAATGACTCTACCACCCAAAGCAATCTACAGATTCGATGCAATCCCTATCAAACTACCACTGGCATTTTTCACAGAACTAGAACAAAAAATTTCACAATTTGTATGGAAACACAAAAGACCCCGAATAGCCAAAGCAATCTTGAGAACGAAAAAGGAGCTGGAGGAATCAGGGTCCCTGACTTCAGACTATACTACAAAGCTACAGTAATCAAGGCAGTATGGTACTGGCGCAAAAACAGAAATATAGATCAATGGAATAGGATAGACAGCCCAGAGATAAACCCATGCACATATGGTCACCTTATGTTTGATAAAGGAGGCAGGAATGTACAGTGGAGAAAGGACAGCCTCTTCAATAAGTGGTGCTGGGAAAACTGGACAGGTACATGTAAAAGTATGAGATTAGATCACTCCCTAACACCATACACAAAAATAAGCTCAAAATGGATTAAAGACCTAAATGTAAGGCCAGAAACTATCAAACTCTTAGAGGAAAACATAGACAGAACGCTCTATGACATAAATCACAGCAAGATCCTTTTTGACCCACCTCCTAGAGAAACGGAAATAAAAACAAAAATAAACAAATGGGACCTAATGAAACTTCAAAGCTTTTGCACAGCAAAGGAAACCATAAACAAGACTCAAAGACAACCCTCAGAATGGGAGAAAATATTTGCAAATGAAGCAACTGACAAAGGATTAATCTCCAAAATTTACAAGCAGCTCATGCAGCTCAATAACAAAAAAACAAACAACCCAATCCAAAAATGGGCAGAAGACCTAATAGACATTTCTCCAAAGAAGATATACAGATTGCCAACAAACACACGAAAGAATGCTCAACACCATTAATCATTAGAGAAATGCAAATCAAAACTACAATGAGATATCATCTCACACCGGTCAGAATGGCCATCATCAAAAAATCTACAAACAATAAATGCTGGAGAGGGTGTGGAGAGAAGGGAACACTCTTGCACTGCTGGTGGGAATGTGAATTGGTACAGCCACTATGGAGAACAGTATGGACGTTCCTTAAAAAACTACAAATAGAACTACCATACGACCCAGCAATCCCACTACTGGGCATATACCCTGAGAAAACCATAATTCAAAAAGAGTCACGTACCAAAGTGTTCATTGCAGCTCTATTTACAATAGCCAGGAGATGGAAACAACCTAAGTGTCCATCATCGGATGAATGGATAAAGAAGATGTGGCACATATATACAATGGAATATTACTCAGCCATAAAAAAAACGAAATTGAGTTATTTGTAGTGAGGTGAATGCACCTAGAGTCTGTCATACAGAGTGAAGTAAGTCAGAAAGAGAAAGACAAATACTGTATGCTGACACATATATATGGAATTTAAGAAAAAAAAATGTCATGAAGAACCTAGGGGTAAGACGGGAATAAAGACACAGACCTACTAGAGAATGGACTTGAAGATATGGGGAGGGGGAAGGGTAAGCTGTGACAAAGTGAGAGAGTGGCATGGACATATATACACTAACAAACGTGGAGTGGATGGCTAGTGGGGGGCAGCCGCGTAGCACAAGGAGGTCGACTCGGTGCTTTGTGGCCGCCTGGAGGGGTGGGATGGGGAGGGTGGGAGGGCGGGGGACGCAAGAGGGAGGAGATATGGGGACTTGTGTTTGTGTGTAGCTGGTTCACTTTGTTATGGAGCGGGAAATAACACACCATTGTAGAGCAATTATGCTCCAATGGCGATGTTAAAAAAAAAAAAAAAGTTAACAGTTTCTGGAGTCTTGAGACTTGAACTGCTAACAGTTCTCATGCGCGAGTGAGCATTCGCATATGAGTCCTGTCTGAGCCGGGGTCGGGGGCTGCATTTCTGAGCAGCTTCCTGGGAGCAGCGGGGGGCCCTGTCCAGGGATCTGGGGGCAGCTTCCGCCCCCACAGGCTCTGGGGGTGCTGGGGGAACCCTACGCTGCCTGAGGGGCAGGTGGCCGCATCTGGAGGTGAGGACCTGGCCGAGGTGACGGGGCACCGTGGGAGACGGTGTGCTCCTTTTCAGATTGTAAATAACGCTGCTCGATGTAGAAGATACGGGAAATCCACGAAAATCTCAGCAGGGGAAGTCACGAGTGCCCTCAGTAGCCTTTTTTAATCTTTATGTTATTTTGGTCTGCTGCTTCTCCCATGGCAAGCCCACAGCGTGTACTTATGATGTTGTAAACACACCCCCACTTTATTTAAACCCTGTCTAGGAGTCGGGGTCCCACGTAGGTTGGTGCACCTGCAGGGGCTGGGGTGGGGCTGAGCGTCCCCTGAGGGGACCCCGGGAGAGGGGTAGACGGGAAAACAGCTGTTTCTCTGAACCCGCTCGACACGGGCCCACAGGTGGGGCTCCTCCAGCGTCCTCCAGGCTCCAAGAAGCTCATATGGAATCTGGGGTCCGTGCTGCCCTGACACCCTGAAGGTTGTGGGACCTGAAAACCAGGCTCCACCCACCTCTCATTTATCAGCTGCCCCGGATGTCAGGGGTCAGAGGTCGGTCATGAGGGTCTCGCTGGACCCAATCCTTGTTCCTGGACACCTGGGTGCTCCGTGTTTTCTGGAGCTGGGAGGAAGGAAGCGCCCTGGTGGGCGGGGGTGGGTGCCAGGGCCAGCTCACCAGGGCCCCGTTGGGGTCTTGGCCCCAGGCCTGCCCTGAAATGGGCGTCCCGCACTTCCATGTTATTCTGAGACACATGAGGACTCCGTCGGTTTTCCCTGAAGAACTTGCGTCTGGAGGAAGGCGGACACCTGGCCCCTCCCCCGCCAGACGGTGCCCGCAGCACGGGTTCACACGCGGCTGCCCGCCAGGGGGAGCAGCTGCCGAGAAGCAGAAAGTCTGCCTTTGTTAATCACGCTCCGGCAAACTTCGTGCTGTGCTGGCCTGGAAAGTGGGTCGCGGCCGGGCCAGCGGGGGCAGGGGGTGGGGGAGCCTGGACCCTCATCGGGCCGCGTGGAGCGACCGCTGGGAGAGGCCGGCTGCCCGGCTGGACGCGGTTTCTCTTCTGACTCACATGAGTATTTATAGCAGAAGAGAGAGGCTCCAAGGCCAGGCTCCTGAGACGGGAATCCGGAGAGATTAAATCTCCGCGCAGGCCTCAGCCCGTCTGCGCCCTCGGCCGCGCGGCGTCTGGCGGCCACCGATGAAGGGCAACTACTGCGGTTTCCCGCCGCCCGTTCCGGACGCGGCACATCTGCCCATCGCGGTCGCGAGAAGATGCCAACCCCAAAGGGGCAGATCCGTGCCCAGACGCCGGCAGCCTGGACGCGGTGGAGACACCAGGGAGGCCTCATGTCTGCATCAGCGCTCCCCCCGCAGAGCCCCCGGGGCGGGAGCTGCAGCCCCTCTTGTGCCGGTCACCTTGTGTCCAGTGGGCCCGGGGGACTCGGTGACAGAGGCTGCACCTGTCCTGGGGAGCGCTGGCCTGGGCACCCCTGGGAAGGGTTCTTCTGGGCTTGGGCCCTAAACGTGCAGGGTTATTGCCAATGAAACAGCCAGAGGAGGGAATGGCTGGTGTCCCCAGGGGTCAGGCACAGGTGTGACATTAGTGCCAGGTGTCACCCAGACTGTCGGGGCAGCGAGGCCCCAGCTTCTCTCCCACCCCTGGGCTCTGGCCAGTTGCAGACAAGGAGCAAAGAGACGGCAGAAGAGAGGAAGGCCCAGGACGGCCCGGCCTCGTAGCACAGGGCAGTGGGGGTGGGAGCAGGAAGGGTTTCCTGTCCTAGAGGCCTTGGCTCTGTGTCCCCTCCACAGCGCCCCCTCCAGAGAGGCCAGGGCCCACCGGCCTATGTCCTGCCACTGAGAAGGAGCTTCCGGAGAGGCGCTGGCCCCCCAGCTGCTGGCCGTCACCCCATTAAGCCCGGGGTCAGTCAGGCCCCTGCCTCCAGTCGGGATGGCCCTGAGGCCCCCTCCTTGCCCACTCCTCCAAGGCCGCCTTGTACCATCATCCTTCCGTCCTGCGCGGGCTCCGCGCGGCCTCTCTGGGAGGGGGCGGTGCTGTGGTGAGAGATGATGCCTGAGACCCCGCCCACATGCCTCTCACGTGTCTCTGAACCCCCCTCTGGAAGTCCCATGGGGGGGAGTTAAAAACCCTAAAGTCTGAAAGAAAGGGTTAAAGTGCCCGTTCTTGGGAAAGTTGCGTCCAGGCTCAGAGAGCTGAGTCCTGTCTCAGGACAGTGGCTTGGCACGGTCGGGGTCAGTTAGTGAGGCCAGGAGATGACCCTAGACTCACACAGGCCACCCCGCCGTCGTTGGGTGGGAACGTGTCCACAGAAGCCGGAACTCGGGGCACAGGGACCCCTGCAGTGGCCCAAGAGGTCTGAGAGGGGGAAGCGTGGACATCATCTCAGGCCTGGCCTCACCAGCACCCCGCCAGCCTGTCCTGCTACGTGTCCAGGTCCGGGGCCCACCAAGAGGCTGGCGATGGCTCTGGCCCCCCGGCCTTACCTGGGGGAGAGCCCCCACTGCCCGTCCCCTCGTGACACTTTCCTTCGCCCACAGGGTCCCCGTGCCCACCCCTCTTTGTGCGTTGGGGGCTCTCAGTGCCCCTGAGTGTGCCCGGCCTGCAGTCCTGGGGGTGGCCTGGCTGCAGGCTCTGGGTCCCTGCCCGGGGCCAACTGTCTCCCTCCAGCGCTGACTCACTCTGGCCCGTGGGTCCTGCGTCCTGGTGGTGCCCCCTCCTCCCACGTGCATTTCAGGAGAGCCCCCTCCATGGAGCTCTCACCTGGGGGCTGCAAAGGGTCCTGACCTATGGAGAAACGTTCTCGCAGTTTCATGTGCACCCCTCACAAGGTTAGAACAACTCATGGTCACCCAAGTGAACTTTATACCTAAATGTCTATATGCACTGCTGAAACCACTGAAGCATTAGAAAACTAGGATAAAGGTCTGAGGGTCGAGCAGCGGTGAGGAATTTTAGCATGACCCAAGGCCCAAACTGTAAAGCTAGTGGGACCTGATTTTCTAAGAATCTGAAATTTCCCTAGAGCAAGATTTAACGAACACAGCTGGAATGTAATGTCAGGCTGGGGAGATGGGGTTCACCCCAGTCCTACTAAGGAGCTGCTGGCAGGTTTGGGGAGGCTCCTCTCCCGGGGCACCTTGCTCCGTCTCGCTGGGGGGCTCTTAGCCGTCCCTCCTGCTCCCACCTCCCACAAGTTCATCTTGGGATTCATCCTTGTCCTTCTCTCTCTCTCTCTTGTTTTTCAATAATCAGTTTTCTGTCTCACAAGCCCTTCGTATCTGAAGACGTGTCTCTGTCTGACTCAGAGGCAAGGTCTTTCTCTGTGTCTGCTTTTCCTCTGTCCCCTTTGCACACGTCGGGTGTGTGTCCCCGTCTTAGCTCTGTCTCTCAGCCGCTCTGGCCACGTTCGCCTCTACCTCTGTCTTTTCAGTCCTGGGAGGATTTCTGAACTTCCCTTCGGATTCCTGGGCTTGTTTTTCTGGGTGGGGGGCGAGTTGCCCTTTGCTTTCAGAGTCAACAAGCCCACATTTCTCTCAAGACCCTGTCCTCTTCCCAGAACGATTCCCGCTCATGCCCATAGGCACCAGGTCCCTCTGAGACGAGTTGGGCGCACAGGTGGGCTTTCGGAGCTCAGTCCCCCTGGGCCAAAGGATCGGGTCCTGCCCCCTCAGGCTCTTCCACGGGGGGAAGGGGTGGCGGAGTGTCCCTTGCCCTCCTCCCTTTCTGGAGGGGCTGGCCTGGCTCGAGCAGAGTCCGTGCCCGGCTCGGGAGTTGGGGTATCAGATCCTTCAGCCTGGTTGTCAGATGGCCCTGCTGCACGGGGGGACCCAGCTCCCAGTCAACCCGATCCCAGGGGCAGGGTGGGAGCTTCCCAGAAGATTCTGTGTCTGAAGGCGGTGGTCAGGGTCGACACTGGCCCTTCTGTGGGGTGACCTCCCCCTGGGAGCCCCTCACCAGACGGTGAACCCCTCTGCATCCCCGCGTGTGAGAACTATGGGGTGGGCACGCTCCCTCCGTCACTCTGGGCTCTGTGTATATCCTGGAAATGCCGAGTAATTTCTCCCATGGGCAGGCACTGCCTGCTCCCTCTGGGGACCCGGTCCGCTCCTTAGGGTGATTTCAGTAAGAGCCGGTGTCGGGGTGGAGGCGGTGCTCGCATCCCTGCCGTGAGCTGGGGGCCCCGGCTATTTTCATGCCTCCACCATGAGGCTGGCAGACGCCATCACCCCGTGTTCTAGGGCTCAGGGTGGCTGCCGAGGCCCCTGTGGACGACGGCGGGGACTCGGGACCAGACCAGGCTGGACCTGGGCCGCCTGAGGCCCGAGCCGGAGCGGTCTCTGTTTGCCGGCAGCAACGTTTGTGAAGGGGAGAGGCAGAGTTTACCAGGGGTCACCGGTGGCGGAGAGCCATCCGCGCATGTCTGTTTGGGAGAGCAGTGATTTATTTTCCTGTCTGAGCCTTGCTTTGCAGTGGGATTTGCAGCCACGAAAGTTCTTGGCCAGGACATTTGTGTCTTAGGAAATGTTGGGTTGCACTTTTATTTTTAGCTTCAGGAATGTGACACTTGATATTATTTGGGTTGTTTAAGATGGGCCAACTTTAAGATGAGAACTATGTCCCTTAACCCCACGCCAATCCTGGAACCTTCCCGTCTGAAAGGGAGGGTCTCAGTTCTGCACTGGAGAAAGCTAGCTGTCCTGTGCTCTGTTTCTGGGGAGGCTTCTGCCCGAGTTCCCCCCGTGTGCCCCGAGTCCACGCCACCAGCTGGGAGGAACTGGGCTCTGGTGGGTCAGAAAGCAAACTGTTCTCCAAGCTGGTGTGGGAGCTGGGTTCTCAGGCCAGGGGACAGATATCCTCATGGGGGGGCCTCTCTGCGAGTGAGGACGCCCCACCCCAGGACGATGCGTTGCAGACCCAGGAAGCTGCCTTTCCCTTGAGCCAGCTGGGCACGCAGCCCGCGAGCTCCTGGCGGCCCTTGGGTCTTCCCCGGGATGCCCAGGTATACAGAGTGCCTGAGGGCGGAATTGTAGCCCTGGAGGGGGCCTTGGCCTCAGTACCTTCCATAGCTGTGCCGGGCGTCCCACTGTAGTGATGGCCCTTAAGCTGGGATCGGGGTGTCAGGGAGTCACGCCCAAACCCCTGTCCTCAGCTGCCCACACACCTCCGTCTAAGGGGCCCAGGTGGTCTCCATTCACCACAGCCTCGAGGTCTGCACTTCAGCCTTTGCCCTTCAGAGCAGGGCCCGTCGGGGAGACACGGGCCTGGATGTGAAGACCTTGGTTTGAGTCTTGGTTCCGCACCAACGGCTGTCCTGAGTGAGCCATGCACATGCCCGGTGCCCAGCCCCTCTGAGACAGGAATAGCCCCGTGAGGATGAGATGGTTGAAATGCTCTGCCCCCACGACCGATGTTGCCCCTCACGCCTGCCTGGACAGCTGGACACGACCAGGCCTGCATGCAGATACTCTTGTCTCCCAGACGAAGAGGCGGTTGGAGATGGCTGGCGTCTTTCCTCGGGCCGGGCTGGGTGCCTCCTCAGGGTAGGGAGGGGGATGGTCCCCCATGAAGCTGGAGCCGGTGCATCTCTTTCACATCCTGAATCGATTCCCCGAGTCGCTGAGCATTTTGCTCTAAAACAACTTCATTCTTTCCATTTTGCAGGGATTTTTTTAACGGGAGGCAAAGGCTTTTCCAATATTAAGTGAAACGTGTGTCACGCGGGGCTCACAGAGAGCAGCTGACCCGGCCCAGCCCCTGGAGCGCAGCACGGACACCGCCCGCCCGGCCTGCAGAGGCAACGGCCTCTCTGTGACTCCAGCTTCTTGTTCAGGGACCACCATCCCTGCCAGGATGTCACTCGCTCGTCCCCGGGTGCCCACGCCTGGCACAGTCTCATAAGTGCTGATACTTCAAGTATGCGACAAGCTAAGGACCCTGAGCGCTCTGGGAGGCAGGACGCAGCCCCATGGGCTCTGAACACACCGAGGAGGGTCCTCAGAGTCCCTGGATTCCTTGTGACTGCTGTGGAGGCGGGAGCAGCGGGGCCCGATGCCTCGGGACAGGATGGTTTTGAGGGCCTCAGACGTGCTTCTCCTCACTGGCAGAATGTGGTCGATCCAGCGCTGGTTGGGGGCGTGGTGTGTGTGTGTCTGTCCCTCGGCTCCGGGGTCAGCAGCCCATCTCAGTCTCATGGTGCTTCAAAAGCCAGCTGGTGCTTTTGGGGGTGAGACCAGGTTTGGGTCTGGGAGGGTCCACCTTCTTCTTCCTACTTCCCTGAGTCTCCCACGTTTTCCACAACATTTTCATAATTTAGAAAGCTAATTTTTCAATGTCTGCACTAATTTTGGAAACAGCGTTTCTATGTATCCTCGTTTCCAGCCTCGCTCCTGAAGGGTCTATGCTGCACCCCCTTCACTCCCAGGGTCACTGTGGGATGCGCTCGGTCTAAGCAGCAGCCCACCTGCCTGTCGTGGGGTGAATGCCCCACTGTGGCCCTGTGCTCCCCTTCAAGCCTACCCGAGTCCTTCCCCTGCGCTCTACCAGGCTCATCTGGGCATTTTCTGTCCTAAACCTGAAATGGCCATTTCTCCAAGAAGCCCTGGCTTCTCAGAGTGCGAAATGGTCTTTAGAAACCACAGTTTGGTGCTAGGTGTGCTCAGTGCTGGTACAGCGCCATTGTTTCCAGGCTTTTCCAGTGGACAGATTTAGGAAATATACGTATTTTTAAGAGGAGAAAAAGCAGGAGCTCTGACTGCTATTTGTTCAGATTTATTCCTAACGAGCTTCTACTTTGCTCCATTGACTCTACACGGGGATCTCTGAGAATCTCTCTTCTCTTACGTAAAAATTTTGGTTGTTACCGCAGTAACTTAATTCCTCATTTATTCACTCCTGCAGTCTATCTGAATAGTTTCAAAATAACAGCCCTGATAAGACGAACCTTATGAGTACCAGATGCACGTTAAGGCTTCTGTGCGATTCTCTGAGCTCTTAGAATATGTCCCACTGGGGATGCACAGTCACAGTGCTGTATTTTAAAATCTCTTGAAATAATATATGTTGAAGTCATTTACTAACCACAAATTTGTTTCTAGTTTTAAAATATTTTTTAGGGATTGATTTTCTTTAAAAAGTTATAAAACACAATCATATGGTTCCCCAGTCAAAACTCTATGACCAAGCACATTCTAGAAGCTTCACTTTCATCCCTCCCCTTCCTCACCCGCCAGACAAACGTTTACCTGATGGCTTTGGGTTTACCTTCCATTGTTTCTTTTTGAAGATGGAAGCAGAAAAAACGTTCAGAATTGCCCTTTTCTTACACCAAAGGTAGCTGTCTTATTCTTCCACATAAAAACGCATCCTGGGGACCCTTCCAGCTAGGCACAGGGAGGTCCTATGCTCCTTTCCAACAGTTTCCGGGGTCTCTCCTGCTGTCCACTGCGAGTGCAGAGCTGCTGCCCTTTGGGTCTGCCCCACAGCTGCCCAGACCCTGCGAACAGCGACTTACCTTGCCTCCCAGCGGTTGGGGCTCTAATGTCTGCAGGCCCAACTTCATGCAACCTCTGAAATTTATCCCAATTTTGAAGTGTTTGATGTACACTCCAAACCCACCAGGAACCCTCCTCCTCAGCAGGGAGGCCCAGGCTGTGGCTGCTCTGAGCCCAAGGCCCCCGCGTTATTTGGGAAGGTGGCCTTCAGCTGACTGCCCAGTCCAGACGCACGTGTGAGCCAGGGTCTCCCTGTGGAGAACGGAATTTGTCTGATCAACTTGGACCCGAAGCAGCTGCTGGAGCTGCAGAAGGCAAAGCGGGTGCCAACCCTGGCTCAGAGGGACCCAGAGGGTCACTGGGGTTGGCCTTGGTAACTGGACAGAACACCCAAGAGGTACCTCTGAGCCAGGCCTGGGTGGGCCCGTGACCTCGACTGGGGTATCATGGAGGCTGGATCTCCTCCCAGCCACTGGGTATGCTGGGTACGTCCACACCAGGCAACTCAGGAGACTCTTTGATAACTTGTGACCTGATTCCTGGGGGATGAAGAGCACCCCATCCCTTTGTCTGTTCACTCACTTGTTGGTGCCCCCTGGGCCTCTCTCCCTCCAACACCGTCTATAAAAGGTGAGCTTTCGCATTTTCTCTGTGAACACGCCTTGTGGTCCAGCCCAGCAGACCCAGCTTCTCAGGCTGCACCCTTCATTGCCTTTGGGCCATTTGATGACTGTCTGTAGAAGTTCAGCTGGGGGGGTGAAGATCTAGGTGCCGGGGATACATCAGGGAAACCATGGGGCCCGGAGTCAGGGACAGGGGACAACATAGCCAACTGTGTACATGAAGCAGGCTGGCCGGGGATGGAGCCAGGAGAGACGCGAGGGGGCTGTGGCCCTGGCAGAAGCCCGAGGGAGGTGAGTAGGTGTGCCTGGCCAGGAGAGCACCACAGGGCTGGCCCGGGGGACACAGGGGACAGCGGTCCAACAGCTGCAGAGGGTGGGCCGAGGGGAGTGCATGGGGCCCCGTGTCTCCTGCTGTGAGGAGCACAGGCCCAGGGAGAGGCGTGGGGCAGGGGTCCAGGTGGGAGACGACCCCACCCAGGTGGCCGTGGAGCAGGTGGTGAGACAGACGTGGGTCCTGGAGGTGCTTTGAAGGTAGAAGTGGGAAGGTTTGCGGAGATTAGATGCAGTGTGAGGGGAAGAGGGGGCCGAGAAGGACCCCAAGGATTTGGGCCTGAGTTACAGGAATGGTCGAGCGGCCCAGAGCTGAGCCAGGAACACGGGGGAGGAGCGACTCAGGGAGGAGACATGGACTGATCAGGGAGCTCAGCTTCTCTAGCAACTGCCCTGACAACAGCCCCTGGGCCTTCTCCTCTGTGAGGTGTCATCTTTTTGTGTCCCCAGCACCCAGCACAGAGATGGGCACACGAGGGGCCTCAGTACATTATCTTTGGAACTGAACTTTTAAAAATCAACCTATTATAGCCCCTTGAGGTTTACAGGATAAACTGACACCCAGAGCTGGGCACGGAGAGTGCTTGAGGCTACTTACTGGCAGAGTCAGGGTTAAAACAAGCTCTTTCTTCTCAGCTGTTCCAAATTGCCCCTCAGGCACCGCAGTTGGGAATGGGGCCCAGGTTCTCATAGATACTTAATGTTTCAGAGCTGGAAGAACCTTAGGAAACCATAGTTACTATTGGAAAGGGTCCATGGTGACACCACACCCATACCAAGAACAGGGTTCTTTGAAGAAAACAAAAAAAGAAACAACTGGAGAATAAGCCAGAGTTCTTAGAATTTGAAATGTGATTTTCAAAATAAAAATTCAGTGGAGGGCTGGAGGAGAAAGAGGAAGAATGAAAATTTACTAAAAGGTATAGAAATGTAGACAAAGATGTGGATGAGTTCAGGACAAAGTAAGTATGGAGGTTTAATCTGGGTGCTCCTAAAACCACCTGTTAGGATTTCCAGAATGAGAAAGCAGAGAACTGTGAGAGGAAATACTAAAAGAATTAATAGAAGAAAAGTTCCCGGAGTTGAAGAAAGTCAATCAGACTTAAAGGCCACAGTGTCCTGAACAGGAGCAAGGACAGAACATCGGCCCCTGATGTGCCTGCTGAGATCTGGGAGCGTTGGCGCAGAGAGAAGTTTCTAAGAGCTCAGCAAGAGGAAGATGGAGCTCCTTGCAGGGGAACAGAATCATGTGCGATCAGCGTTGCGGGTGTTAGATTTCCATGTAGGGCCTTGGGACTTCTGGTAAACGCTGGCTTGGAACCTAGAATTCTATACCCAGCCAAACAGTCCGTCAAGGCTGATGGAGAAGCAGAGCCACCTTGGGGCCTGCAAGAGCTCCAAACATGCATTTCCCATCTGACCTGCAACGAGGCTTGGAAGGAAGAGGAAGACATGTGACTGAGGGAAAGTGCTTCCCTGCTTCCCCCCACCCAGGAGCACAGAGAGAGCGTCTGACAACTGGCCCAGGTCCAGATGGTACCGTCCTAGTCAGGCAGGGTCAGAGCCCCTCGGAGCGAGGTCTCCAACGCAGGTGGAGTCCTTTCGGCCACAGAATCATTAAGGAGCAGATGAGCTGGGGTGAAGACACATATTTCCATCATCAAGAAGGAGGAAGGCAATTGGAAACTCCCAGCTAAACACAACGTGCACGAGAGAACGGACGTCTGGCTGTGCCGGAAGCCGACGGGGCAGGGGTGAGGGCAGCAGAGGACGTGTGGGGGGAGGCCTCCCACCTGTCCCATCGCCTTGGTGGCACTGCTTGTCCACGGGACCCCATTCCTTCTCTGCAGACCCAACCATGGCACGAAGGGAGTGTGCTGCTCCTGGCCACGGCTGGCGGGAAGCATGGAGCAAGGCATCTCTCTGACACGGGAAACAGGACGCCAGAAACCCACTGGCAGAAGACAGACGCTTTAACTGAAGAAAAAATAAAATTAAAGAAAAACTTTGAATGGACATTTGGCCTGATGGTACTTTATTTCATTATTAAGTTGTAAATCCCTTTTCTATGCTGATGAGCAAAGCTGGAGGTTAAGTATCACCTTTGGTCCAGGGAGGTGGTCGGGCTGGGTGAGGCTCTAAACAGGGTGTGAAGTAAATGTGACACGTGCTCTGCTCTCACTCCCTGGGGTCAGCGTCAGACCCCACCCCAGCCCACGCTCCGCTGCAGAGGCCTCCGTGTGTGCGGGAGACTGGGGCCACAGGGCCACACACAGAGCCACTCAGGGGGAAAGATAGGAAGGGACCGTCTGCACCTCCTTCCACCCGGCCTCCCTCCTGGCCTTGAGGCTACACTTGCTATCAAGCACCAGCACATCTGTGGCCCAGGACGGGGCTGCTTCGTGCCTCCTCGGTGCTGCAGATGTTTGCACCAAGCTTAGAACACCGAGGACGCTGCTGATGGAGCCAAAGCCTGAAATGCAAAGCAGAGGTCTGTGCTTCTCGGCATAAAAGGGAGTGTACGTGGTGTGAACCTTGAAAATGTAAAAGTAGTGCTGTAGCTGATGGAGAGGGGAGGGAGAGAGAAGAGGGGGGAGGGGGAGAGGAGGGGGGGGGGGAGAGAAAGAGGGGAGGGGGAGGGGAAGGGGAAGGGAGAGAAAAAAGGAGGGAGGAGGGGGAGGGAAGAGGGAGAGACGGGGAGGGAGAGAAGAGAGGTGGGGGAGAGGTGGAGGGGAGGAGGAAGGCAGTGCAGTGTGCCAAGGAGCCGAGAGGAGGTCCATAGGTGGCCCAGACCTAGAGACCCAGGTCCCACAGGGCTGGTAAAGCCAGCATGTCCCTTTTCCTAGAAATCACCCAAAAGCAGCACAGAGGAGAAATAAATGTGCAAACTCCGTTTTCTGGAAACCAAGGAACAGGGGATTGCCCAGACCTTCCGACTGGTGAAGTGAGGGCTCCCAGAGTCCTGTGATGAGCAGGAGGGAGAGAAAACTGAGGAGCTGGAGGGGACAGAGGGGGCCTCACAGCACATCTGGAGGCTGAAGCATCAGGCTGGAAGGGGAAGGCGGCTGTAAAGAGGACCAGTGTGCAGGAGACGGCCTGCACCGAGCAAGGTGGGGAGGAGGAAAGAAGCTGCATTCCTGCAGCATCGGGAGAAACCAACGTGCCGGAGCAGCCGGGACACTGTCTACAAAGCAGAGTATTTAAGGCGAGTTCTAGGGACTTCCCTGGCGGCCCAGTGGTTAGGACTTGGCACTTTCACTGCAGGGGTTCAATTCCTGGTTAGGGAACTAGGATCCCTCATGCTGTGCGGCCAAAAAACAAACAAACAAACACAAGTTATAAAGCCTCAGTGTGTATGGTAGCGCCTGTGGGTGTAATTGAATAGAGGAAGTAGACCCCCATGCACACGGGGGTGTGGTCTGCCCCGAGACCAAAACTCACATCCTCGGGGAAATTAGTAGGTTGGTGGGGACACCTGGTAGCTACCTAGAGAAAAAGTTAGTTGCATTTATACATTACCCAGTGCAGCAGGATAAATTCCAATTGGCTCAAATATTTAATAGTTAAAAAATAAAATCTTAAAAGTGTTTTTTTTTAAATGGGAGAATTCTTTAAAAATTCAGAAGGGAAAAGGCTTTTTAAATTGTGACACAAAACCCAGAAACTATGAACAGCTGATAAATTTGTCTATAAAAAAATAAAACAATTTCTGCACATCCTAAGCTGTTGTAACCAAAGTCAAAAGACACAGTGGGTTGTGCACCTCGTCTCATCCCACAGACAAAGGGCTCTAATATATAAAGAGCTCCTAGGAATCAAGAAGAAAAAGACTAATAATATAAAAAGTGAGAAAGAAAACGTCAGAGAATTGGCCCACATAAAGAGAAAGCAAGCATTCTAAACCCATGAGAAAAGTGCCCTTAGCCTTACCTGGGGCCCTGTTTCACTGACTGGACTGGCCAGGGCCCCATTTTGCTGACGCTGTGCTGTGGCCTTGACAGGGGGCCTGTCACACGAGCATCGTTCCGCACACAGACCTGTGGACCTCACGTGTCCACGCCTAGGAGTTTTCTTGCAGATGCACTGCATGTGCGTGCACCATCGCTCAGACCCAAAGAAACCACCCTCCGCCAGCCAGCTGGGGCCTGCGTGGTTCACACGGAGGATGGTGCACAGGCACGGAGCCGGGGGACACTCTTTCTGTCCAAGGGGGTCGCCCGGATGTCCCGGTTCCTGGTTCAGGCAGAGCACGGGCAAGGCCATGGGCAGAGGGACCAGTGTGTGATGCCCCTCATCCTGACATTGCCGGCTGGACGTGGGCTGGGGGTGGGGAGGGGACACCCATGCTCCTATATTTTGAACCCTGTACATGTATTATCTACACTAAAGTGGAATTACTGTTATTTTTCTTTCAAAGAACCCAGAGTGTAAAGCTCTTGTTTTGGGTTAGGTGGCCACCCCCCGAGGAAGGGAGCAGAGCCAGCCACGTGCGTCTCCCTGGGAAGGGCAGCCGGGGACGCAGGACGAGGCGGAGGATGGCTTTCCCGCTTGTGTGCTTTGATTTCATGGTCTGAGTATTTACGATTACTTTTATCATTTGTTTTAAAATGCCATTTTGGCTCTTATGTTTGTGATTTCAAAGAGTAAATGGGGAGAACTAAATGAAGTGGAAATCAAGTTTCATCAGAAAACAGAGGTTTAGGACCAGTATCTGAGATATACTGCTGTTTAATAGGAGAACCGGGGGCCCACGGCCTTCACCAGGGGGTGCCCAGAGGGAACAGGTGACCCAGGGGCCCTGCAGGTGGGGGGGGGGCTGGCCCAAGAAGCTCCCTTTTATCTGATTTACATGATGGGGTTAGACTTTATTTGGGAAAAAGTTTCTGCCACTAACTGTAACAAGGGTGAAAGACCCCCATGTGCAAGGCCCACATACAGGTGCTCAGGTCGCTGACGACGTTGGCACAAGTGGCCAGCGGTGGAGTCTGGAGAGTTCCTCGATCTCTGTTTTTATGGCGAAGCCACTGAGAGTGGGAGCTGGGCTTCATGCTCTGCGCCCAGCACAAAAGTCTCTCTATTTACAGATGTGAAAGTGGTGATTAAGGTGGAAATCAGCCCTCACCACAGTGGCTGTTAGTTTAAGGCTCTACACATGTTTATTTTCAGCCTGAAATTTTCTGTGTAAATTCACAGTTTACAGTTTAACTGAATTGCTTTCATTCATTTTTGAATTTACGTACGGTGATGAATTCCTTCCTTGCCGCTTTAAAAGCATCTTCAAGGGTGTTGTTATGTCGCCCACAGATAAATCAAAAGCAGTGGAGACGTAGCAGTTGAAATGTTTCCTTTGTCTGCCCTCTGAGAGTAGCCCCTGGTCTCTGGGCGATTCTGGGAAGAAAAAGAAAAACTAACAAACTTAAGTGAGTGAAGAATCGCTTGGCCTTGGCGAGTCCGGAACCTCACCAACGTTCAGAGCTGCTTGTGCCCGGAGGTTCTGGGGTAGCTGCTTGGTCTCTCTCCTTCGGGGTGGCCCCCCACCCATGTGGACGGGTCTCCTGGGGTGATGACCCTGCAGCTCCACCCCACACCCTTCTCTTGCCTTCCTCCCCAAATCCACTTCAGGAGAGAGAAATGAGGAGAATTCCGCCAGGCCCTGGGCCCTGCCAGGATTCTGGCCCCCCGTCCCGAGCAGACCCCAGGGACTGTCTTGGGAACATCTTGTCACCTAGGGATGAGTGATGGTGAAGGCCCAGGAGGGCTGGGGGTTACTCCGTTTGTTTATTGCTCCAGACCACTATGGTATGAACAGAAACACTTTCAAATCGTAATAACACTGAATAAAAGTGAAAATGCCAACTACGTCTATTTTTAGGCATTAACACACAAAGTAGGTGTTTATTATTGACTCTCTTTCCTTTTAAAAACAAATCATCTTTTTTTTAACGCTCAACACTTCAGAATAATAAACATATGCTAACTACATAAGATAATGATAATCATAAAATTTGACCATACATTTGTTCAGCACTGTATATAAAAACATTATATATATTATATAATTCTGGTGGTTCTGCAAAATACCTGTGACATAGGCAAAGCAAGTAATAATGTTCCCACTTTCAAAAACCAGATGAGAAAATGAGTGGTCAAGAAGGAGGATCACTTGTCCCTCATCCCAGAGTCAGCAGGTGACCTGTGGGAAAATAACGAAGCTCAAAGCCACTGGACTGTGCTGCCTTGGTGTCCCGGGTCCGAGAGGCAGGGCAGTTCTGATGTCACCAAGTGAGAGAAGGGCCTTCCCACCGAGAGCAGGTTACACTTGGCCGTGCGTGGAGAAGCTCATGGGTGGGCCACGGGGATTCCTAAGTCAGGGATGGGAAACTTCCTTTCTTTTTTAATTAGCAAATATTAGAATTACTTAAGTAAAAATATGGTTTAATTTAGTTGAATTGTTTCTCTTTTTATTCAATCTTTTACTTCAAAAAACTTCAAACTCACAGAGAAGTTGAAAAGTAGTACATACAATAAACAACTGTATACTCTGCGCCTGTAGGTTCACCCATTTTAAACATTTCTGCGTATCTTGCTTTCTCTTTCTCTCTCTACATACACAAACACCTTTTTACTTTTTGGTAAACCGTTTCAAGGTAAGATGCAGACCTTGTGACACTCCCCTCCGAAGTGCTTCTTCTGAGAGCAAGGATTCCTGCAGAGTAGCCGCGGCCCAGCACCCCCTCCAGATGTCCCCCTCCCACTCATACGCAGCCCCACCCACTTCTCCCCACGGCCCGCCAGCGCCCACCCCTGCTGCGCGTGCGTTGAGTTTAAGGCACTGCGGGATCCGGGTTGGCCAGGACACCTCGTTCACAACCACAGGGCTGTGCTTCTTCTGTACCACCTCCTCCTCCAGGCTCCGCTCCTGCCAACCCCAGAAGTCCCGTCTGAGCAATTTAATGGGTGGCCCGAGGGCGGGTAAGGTGCCTTGGTACCATCTGGCCCTAAACCATTAGCGGCTCGTGGCCTTTCACGTTTCACCACTCCGTGAGTAGCCGGGAGGTCCTTTGTTGGTGTGACCGCACAGCTGTGTAACGCGTGTGAAGCTGACGTAGCAGTTAATGTCAAATCGCCTATTTAAATGCTTCTCTCCCGGTTTAGACGTCAGGGACCCCGCCTTGAAACCCAAAGCCGGGTCCAAAATCCTTCTCTGCATGCCCAGACATGAAGTAAGGCTGTGGTCGTCTGAAGGAGGTACCATCTCTTTGGCTTAGAGAGGAGGTGAGACTCAGCAGAGGACGGAGGAGAGACAGTGGGGTGCTGCCGTGGTGGGGCCAGCAGGGCCCAGGTTGTGAGCGACAGAGCCACGGCTCTGGGGTAAGCACGAGATGCTGCAAGGGAAGACAGTCGACGTCGGACTCTTTTCTCTTTTTTCAGTGGATTTAATGCTCCGTGGGAAATAATTTAATGGGAAATAACGTGACTAACTCCATGCAGCCCACCAGTGACCACAGAGTCAGGTCACCACCAAATGCTCATTCCCCTCGCAGCCGCGGCCTCCCAGGGAAGGCCAAGCCCTGAGTGGATGTGACAGAGCCCGAGGGAAATTGCTCACGCCCGCACTACAGCTACAGGAAGGTCTTTCCTGTTGTTTGCAAGAAGATGATCTAGTTGCCAGTCTAAATATAAATCAGCGAACTGTTTTCAACATTAAAAATAAAATGTGCGCTGCTTGTTTGCATCTGAAGAAATTTTAATGTAGACTTATAAAAATTTGATCAGGGAATATGATTCTTCTCGGGGATTTCAGGATACGTCTGATTATTCCCCTGCTGTTTTTGCCTTAATATATTTTTAAAAATTAATTAATTAATTTTATTTTTGGCCGTGTTGGGTCTTCGTTGCTGCGCGCGGGCCTTCTCTAGCTGCAGCGAGCGGGGGCTGCTCTTCGTTGCGGTGCACAGGCTTCTCATTGTGGTGGCTTCTCTTGTTGCAGAGCACAGGCTCTAGGAGCGTGGGCTTCAGTAGTTGCAGCACATGGGCTCAGTAGTTGTGGCTTGTGGGCTCTAGAGAACAGGCTCAGTAGTTGTGGCGCACGGGCTTAGTTGCTCCGCGGCATGTGGGATCTTCCCAGACCAGGGATCGAACCCGTGTCCCCTGCATTGGCAGGAAGATTCTTAACCACCGTGCCACCAGGGAAGCCCCTTGCCTTAATATTTTAAAATATTTCTCTCCTTGTGAACAAAAGAATGAGATATAACTTGTTCTGCTTCCAGTCATGGCCAGGTAGCTCCTAATCAGACTGTCCTTTCACAGATGACAACTATAAACTCTGAATGATACACGAAAGCAAGTCCATGAAGGTGCTAGGTAGTGACCCAGAGTGGGCTGGTTCAGTATTCTAAAATCAATTAATGTCATCTATCACACCAACAGGAAGAAAAATCACAGGAGCATGTCAATAGATGCAGAAAAAATATTTGACAAAATCCAACATCTATTCATGAAAAACACTCAGTAAACTGTCAGTAGAGGAGAACTTCCTCAACAGGATAAAGAACATCTACAAAAATCCTACAGCCAACATCATACTGCATGGTGGGAAACGTGAAGCTTTCGTACTAAGATCAGGTACAAGGCAAGGGTGGACGTCTCACCTCCTTTCAACATCAGACCAGAAGTCTCACCTAATGTGTAAGATAAGAAAAGGAAATAAAAGGTATAGGGATTGGGAAAGAAGACATAAAGCTATTACCAGATGACCTGAGTGTCTAGGTAGAAAATGAAAAAGAATTTACCAAAAAAAGCACCCTGGAACTAATAAGTGATTATAGGAAGGTTGCAGCTTACAAGATTAATGTACAAATGTCAACTGTTTTCCTATATACCAGCAATGAACAAGTGAAGTTTGAAATTAAAAACACCATTTACATTAACACCCCCCCAAACAAAATATTTAGGTATAAATCTAACAAAATATATACAAAGACCTATATGAAGAAAACTACAAAGTTCTGATGAAAGAAATCAAAGAATTAAAGAAATGCCAATATAGTCCATGTTCATGGATAGGAAGATTCAATATTGTCAAGATATCAGTTCTTCCCAACTTGATCTATAGACTCAGTGCAATCCCAATAAAAATCCCAGCAAGTTATTTTGGCACTGTCAACAAACTGCTTCTAAAGTTTACATAAGAGAGGAAAAAAGACCCAGAACAGCCAATACAATATTGAAGTAGAAGGACAAATTCAGAGGACTGACACTATCCAACTTCAAGACTTACTGTACTTCAAGACTTCCTAAGCTACAGCGAAAGAATAGACAAACAGATCAATGGAGCAGAATAGAGAGCCCAGAAATAGACCCACATAAATACAGTCAACTCCCCTTTAATAAAGAAGCAAATGCAATGAAATGGGGCAAAGATAGTCTTTTCAACAAACGACGCTGGAACAAATGGATATCACACACACAAAAATGATGAATCTAGACACAGACCTTACACCCTTCACAAAAATTAACTTACAATGGAGGACAGACCTAAATATAAAATGCAAAACTATAAAACTCCTAGAAGATAACATAGGAGAAAACCTGGATGGCCTTGGGTTCATCAATGACTTTTTAGATAAACACCAAAGACATGATCCACAAAAGAAAGAATTGGTGGACTTCATTAAAATTAAAATTTTCTGCTCTGCAAAAGACACTGTCAAGAATAGAAAGACAACCCAAAGACTGGGAGAGAATATTTGCAAAACACATGTCTGATAAAAGACTGTTATCCACAATATACAAAGAACACTTAAGATTTAAAAATAAGAAAATGAACAACCTGATTTAAAAATAAGCCACAGACCTTAACTGACACTTCACCATATAAGATATACAGGTGGTAAATAAACATATTTAAAGATGTCCCACATCTTATGTCATAAGGGAAATGCAAATGAAAACAACAACAAAATATCACTACACACCTATCGGAATGGCCAAAATCCAGAACACTGACAGCACCAAATGCTGGCGAGGCTGTGGAGCAACAGGAACCCTCATCACTGCTGGTGGGAACGCAGAATGGAGCAGCCGCTTTGGAAGACAGTTTGGTGGTTTCTTATAAAACTAAATATACTCTTACCATACAATCCAGCAATCATGCTCCTTGATATTTACACAAAGAAATTAACAACGTATGTCCCTAAAAAACCTGCACGTGGATGTTTATAGCAGCATTATTCATAATTGCCCAAACTTGGAAACAATCAAGATGTCCTTCAGTAAGTTAATGGATAAATAAACTGGTCCATCCAGACAATGGAATATTATTCAGCACTAAAAAGAAATGAGCTATCAAACCATGAAAAGACATGAGGGAACCCTAACTGCATATTACTAAGTAAAAGAAGCCAATCTGAGAAGGCTACATACTGTGTAATTCCAACCATATGACATCCTAGAAAGGGAAAAACTATGAAGACAGTAAAAAGATCAGTGGTTGCCAGGGATTGGGGTGGGGGAGGGCTGTATAGGTGGAGCACAGAGAAACTACTCTGTATGATATTGTAGTGGTGGCTACATGTCAGTACGCATCTGTCAAAACCAATAGAATGGACAACAGCAAGAGTGAACCCTAATGTAAACTATGGACCTTGGGTGATAATGACGTGTCAATGTAGGGTCATCAATAATAACAAATGTACCATCTGGTGGGAGATACTGATGATGGTGGAGGCTGTGCATGTGCGGGGGCAGGGAGTATATGAACTATCTGTATTCTTCACTCAATTTTGCTGTGAAACTAAAACTGCTCTAAAGATGTCTATTAAAATTTGTACAGCTAACATTTGTGCATTTCAATGCACATAAACATACATAAAAGGCTAAAATAGTAATAATAACTGAGTGAGAGTGAGACGTAAGTGGAAGAATAGATTAT
Organism: Aethalodelphis obliquidens; assembly: GCF_003676395.1. NCBI lineage: Eukaryota > Metazoa > Chordata > Mammalia > Artiodactyla > Delphinidae > Aethalodelphis > Aethalodelphis obliquidens. Next base: position 1,377,981 of record NW_020837945.1, on the reverse strand, counting down.
CAGGAATGGGAGAAGGTTCATGAGTACTGCAGTGTCGGCTACACAGAAGTGTTTTATATAATTCTGTGTAACATGTTTGAACTCTTCCATAACATAATGTATTCTTCAAAAAAGCAATTAAAGAGAAAATGCTCAATGTGAAGACAGTCAAAGGATATTCAGTGTGTGCACAACTGGAGCTCCGGAGGAGGAAAATTACACCAGTGGGACAGAACAAATGTTGAGGCATGTCGTTCAAGAATACTCTTCATCATAGAAGAAGACTTTTAAAGATGTCACATTAGATCTCAAGAAAAATGAACACCCCACGGCACTGTCAACACTAAGATACCTGGGAATTTACTAGACTTAAAATAATTAAAAAACAAATCTTTGCTCAGCAGCCCAGTAAGAATATGGAGTTAGTTATAAAGAGAAAAAAAATCACTCTGCCCTCAGACTTCTTCACAACAGTAACTGACACCAAATGATACCAGAGTGACACCCCTGAGATCCTCAGGGAAAGCCAGTGTGAACGCAGTTTTATATCCAGCTAAATTGTCGTAAGTGAGAGCCAACTAACCACTTTTCAGTGCAAAAGCTCAGGAGATGTTATTCCTACAAGCTAGAATGTAAACTGCAGCCAACTAGGAAACGAACTTTATAACATTGCCAAATATGGCTAGGACAAGTTTGTAAGAATGTAAGGTCATAAATTTCTGACCACAGAGAAACTGTAATGCTAACAATGGTGTGGAGTGAGAAGGAGCAAGGAACTGGGAAATAGGAAAAGTGTGCTGATTTCCTCATCTTTACAGCCAGGGGCTAAAAGACATTATTTACAATTGATAGAGCAAATGATAGAGGCGCAGGTGTGTTTAACAGCGAGTGGTAAGCACTAAGCAAGACGATGGGTGATGGAGGGGCGGGGCGAGCAAGGAACCGCTGCGTCACTCAGTGCTCTGCCCGCGGTGGCGCTTGGTACATATTGCTTAGAGATAGGAGAATACACTAGCAGCAAACACAGAAGCTAATTACTCAAAATTTAAAAATAAAATTAATACCTCCAAAATTGTTCTCAAAATATTAGGTGTTTATTTTACCCAAAATGTGATGAGAGTAAGAAATATTGTCTGCGTGTGTCACCCCTTTCAGGCTGATCTTTTTTATTTCGTATCCAAACCCGATGGTGGTAAAGGCTGGATAGCCAGAAGCAATAGCAAAAAAGACACTTCCATTTTGTGATTATATAGTTTTACAATCAGAGGAGCTCGATAAAATAGGATTTCAGAGTTGTTTTATCTTTTCACTAAAGATTACGTTTCTTAGGCCAACATGAGGTTGGATGGTTAACTTTCAAGGTTTTTCTGCAGAATACATCTCAACATCTAAAAATCCCTAAGACTGAAGAACTGGCTGTCTGCTACACTAAAACCATGAGATGGCTTTCTCAAGCTGGTTGTGGACCCCAAGCATTCCACTGTGAAAAGAAAGCAAACCCCTAAAATAAGTTCCCATCACTAGATGATATATTCCTTTGGTAAGAAATAACTTGCAAGGAAAATTCCATATTCGATGGCTGCAGTTTTAAATTTTATTTTGTGTTCTCCATATTAAAAGCATGTTGAGTGGAAATTGTCACCGATTAATAATAAGGTAATTATTATGCTTACAAACTAAATTTATCTTCTTCTGATCAGGCTTTCCCACCGAATGTCCTTCAAATTGAGAGCAACTTAGATAAGAGTGCTGGTTTCTCCTCCTTGCTTTGAAATTCTCTTCAATTCTCGATGTTGGCAACTATGAGACAGACGATCCGCCCACCTTGCCCCCATGCAGCCTGTTGTCAGGAAATATCACGACCATCTGGACAGGATTCGGACGCTCTCTGCAGAGAACGCCAGACATCGGCCCATCTGGTGAACAGCTAGACTCGCTGGTTGAGGTGATTTTCACATAGTTTTTGTACAAACTGAAAATGCAGTGTTCGATTACAAAAGAATTTAGAAAAATAAGTGTGATTAGAGCAAAGCTGTGCAGGGATCAAAATAAAAATAATAATAATAAAAATACCAGGAGAGCACGTTGGAAGAAAAACAGGAAAATTTGTTTAAAAAAACTAAAAGCCGTTCAAAGAAATGCAATGTTAGCCACAGAAGTTCTTTTTAGAAACCACATCTTCAGTTCAACGTTTTTATGGTATTTACATTAATTTTGGTTGAAAAGAACCACATAGATAATACTTTCAGTAATTTTTGAGTCTAAAATAATTATGTTTCTCTGTATGCTCATAAAATAACAATACTACCTGTATTTGCTGATTTAAAGGAAGAAAATAGTTCGAAAGTGCCAAATGTGCGTCTAGAAATTCCCTGGTTTCTTGCTGTCAGTGGCAGAGTTAAAGTGACCCACTGCGTCTGTATGAATCTGTACCTGCGTCATTGCCAAATCCAAACTCGTCTTAATCATTTTTATTCTAGAAAGCACTGAAACTTCTCAAGTGTATAAATAGTCATCTGTCAACAATGCATGCAGGCGCTGCTTCACAGACCCAGCCGCCCTTCTCCTGGTCCACTGTCTGGGGACATCACTCAGCCTCCTTGTGGCCGGTGGGCTCTGACTGAGTTCCAGCTGACAGCCGAGCAGCAGGGACGCAGCACCTGCAGAGGCTGCTCCCGCCCCGCTTCCCTGCGGCAGCCCGGTGGCCCTGGGGAGACAGAGGAGCCTCTAGTAGCTGGTCCCCGAACGCCTGCGTGGAGGAGGGATCCTCCGTCCCTCTACTCAGACATCCACCCCGCGCCCTGCCCGCCCCATCAGCTAGAGCCTCTTTCCACTTTATACTCAGGCAGTAAATACACTTCTCTGTGTTTGTGCCTTTGAACAGTTCGGGGTCTGTTTGTTTCTGTGGTCAGCCCACCCCAGTGCCCAGCGAGCGGTTAGGTTTCGTCTCACACCTTCATCCTGAAATATCGCTCAGCGTCCCTGGTTTCTGTTCACCTCCTGATGTTAGCTTCTGTTCCGTAATGGGAGCTGGTTTAGAAGCGTTCTTCCCGGACACCGAGTTTTTGTTCCGAACACCCTGTCCTGGTGGTGGTTTCCCGGCAGCGATGATTAACTCTGCTTCGCGGAGGCTCTGTCACACTCACCACGTCCCTCTCCATCCTGGGATCTGACGGTGGGTGTCTCCAGAGCTCCCGCTCTGACCTGCTGTGGCCGCCCCAGAACATTCCCTCCCGGGGGCGTCTGAGCTCACAGCAGGTGCTCAGACTCCATTTGGACGTGCTCAGGGCGGAGCCTTTACTCAGCGGCAGGTCCTCCAGCCCAGGGAGCTTGCCAGGCCTGTCCCTCCAGGAGGCTCCACTCGGAGCAGGTGATGGGACAGCAGACTGCAGAGGCCGGCTGTCCAAACCATGCTTCCAGAGAATTGAGACCTAGGGCGTGGAATACGGGAAACATTGTCGCTTTTGCTATACAAGCTCTACCTATTAATTGCATAAAAACATACAATTAATAAACAAAGAGTAGAAAAAGACACAGCTCCATCACACAGAAAAACGACTGACATATCTGTATCTGCACGAACACACAGAACTATGCACACTGTCCTGTAGAGTCCGGGGATGCCATGTGTGGTCTCTCCTATACAATTTTTCATGGAATAACTATATCACTCGCAGTTTTCAAGATCAATAGTGTGGGTCTACTGGGTCATTGTAATGGTGTTCAGGATGACGCTGTTTTGAATACATAGAATTTGAAGATTGATCCTGTATTGTTGGGCACTTATTTGCTCTGATTTTAGCTCTAATGAGAAGGCTGTGCAAACACTGTTGGGCGTATATTTGGGGCACGTCTCTCATTATATCCTCAGGATTAATTCTAAGAAGTCAGAGAGATTTTTTGGTGGATTTTATCAATGTATCCCACAGGAACAAGGGACAAAGCTCCGACGTCCACCATGTTCCCTCCACACCGGGAATGACATCCTTTTTAACGCCTGCTAATCTGATCACTGAAACACGGTCTATTTACAGTTTTATGTATGGCGTTGAGCTGTTTTCACATAACTGACCACTTGCTGTTCTTCTTGTTAATTGCCTGTTGCCTTATCATCTGTTTTTTCTTAGTTTGTCTTTTTTAAATTGATATATAGACGTCCTTTAAATAGCAAGAGGTTAACCCTTTGTTTGTTCTACTTGCCGCAAATATTTCTCCCAGTTTGTCATATGCCTTTTCACTTTGTTTGGGTTTTTGTCGTTGTTTGTTTCAATCTGTCAGTCTTTCTTCCCGCCCTGATTTATGCCTGTACCCTCAGTAGTTACCATAAGGGTGTCAGGTACTCTGTGTTTACGTCTGTGTTTGATTTTTACGTTCAGCTCTTTAAATCTTGGACACTTTTCTGGTTCACGGTGCAAGGTGAATTCCCCGCCCATGGAATACATGAGGGGTCCTCAGAAGCTGGTAGACTTCAGGGAGACCCCACCCCTCCTGCCCACAAGGCAGGCGCGCACGCTGGTGCTGTGGTGATGGGACCAGAGCCTGCTCGTGTCTCCCTGGGCTGCACCTCCCTCTCGGTAGGTAAATCCGCCCACCCTTAAGTGGGGATTGTATGAGAAATGTTGTTGCGGAGCTTAGCCTTAACTTTATGTAGATATAGAACTGTTTCATTACATACAATCTCAAATTAATTCCATTCCTCCAAGGGCGAGACCCTGGACCCGGCTGTGGGTCGTTTAAGAGAGGATGCTTTATCCAGACATAGAGCAAAGTTAGTAGCTATGAAGGATGCGTCACACAGATTTATTTTCTCACATTCTTTGCAGTGTTGGACATCTTTCGCCTGACACTGATGGCCTGTGACCACTCTGGCCATCTGCCCCCCCCTGCACTGCACAGTCGTCATGAACCGCTGGTACTGTGGACCGCTGGTACTGATGTCCTGGATCATGAGTGTCCTGAATTCCTTGTTACAAAGCTTAACAACATTACGACTGTCCTTCTGCACAAACGTTGAAATCCCGCACTTCTTCTGTGAACTCAGGCAGATGATCCAGCTTGGCTGTCTGACGCCCTCCTTAATAACATACGATGCATTTCGCAGCCGTCCTGCTGGGTGGCGGTCCTGTTTTTTGGTATTTTTTGTTCATATTCCAAAATAATTTCCTCCATACGTGGAATTTCATCAGCTCAGGGGAAGTATAAAGCATTTTCCACCTGTGCAAAAAAAACCCCAAACCAAAACAAAAGACAAGATGTTCTGAGCTGCAGGTGCCTGGGGACCCCAAGGACCTCATGGCAGGAAAACAACTGGCAAAGAAAGTGCCCCAGGGAGGGGAAACCTCGAAGGAAGATTGGAGCCCTCCAGAGACTGTCCATTAAACAGAAAAACATCCTTCCGACGCCAACTTGGCTCCGCAGCCTGGATGGTAACAGACAAAAGCCTAGTAACCAAACGGGCGGGCGTCCAGGAACTCTAATGCAGCCTCAGCTCATCGACCGGGGTGGACACCGGAGGTTCTAGGAGTTACTGGGTCATAAGACTCTGCTCAGTTTATCATCTTAAGACGATGAGCTGAACTCTCACACGGAGCCGGCTGGAGCGAGTCCATGCACCGCCGGATGACGAACAGGCGAGTCCTTCCATCCCACAGACCTGCTTCAGGCTGAGACGGAGGAAATGGCATGAGGTCCTGGGCAACTGTCGTGCTGTCTGCAGAAGGAGGACGGGAAACAGTGGCCGGGCCGTGACCAGGATGGGAACAGCACTGCTGGGTGGCCGCCGCGAGGCCAGCATCTCCCAGCACAGCTTGCCCAGCTGGCCGCGCTCCTGTCCCTGGTCTGCCGGCCTTGGCCGAGCTCTCCTCTCTTCACTTGCCTGCAGTGCCTCCCGGGGACCCACCTTGTTGGGGGTGATTAAGCAACTCGAGGTTTGCTGCCTACACCTCTCCCTGGACTCCTGCAGGCGCACCTGTGTTGGTCAGGGCTCCTCAGAAACAACAGGGTGTGTATACAGAGAAAGAGGTATTACAAGGATTGGCCCACGTGAGCGGGGAGACCGACAAGTCCCCAGACCTGTGGGGTGAGTCGGCGGGCTGGGACTCACGAGAGTGGGTGCTTTAGTTCACGCCAAGGGTGGAGAAGGGTCGATATCCTGTTTCAGAGGACGTCCGGCAGGAGAATTCTTTCTAACTCGGGGGAGGTCAGTCTGATGGGACGAGGAGGACAGTCTCAGTTCACAGATTTAAATGTTAATCTCATCCAGAAACACCCAGAATAACGTCGGACCAAAGACCTGGGCACCCCATGACCCAGTCAAGTTGACACATGAAATTAACCGTCACAGCACCCAACTACCATCGAGTCCTCTGCATCTAGATGCTACCAGTCACCTCCAAGCCAACAAGTCCACGGTAAGCGTCTGCCCCGCTCCCCAAGCCCACCGCAGGGAGCAGCTGTCCCACTGGCCCCTCACTCATGCGGGAGCCTGGGACCCACTCTCCACGCCTGTTTCTTGCTCGCCCAGCGTCCAAGCTGTCAGCACATGTTGGTTCTACCCCCGAAACACCCAGAATCTGGCCTCTTCTTGGCGTCCCCTGCCCCGCCCCCTCGCCTCGTGGCACAGATGGTGAGCCCTGCACTGAGAGCCACGTTCCCAGCCCCTGCTAGAGTGCACTGCAGCTGCCCCCGCCAGAGCCCCTCCTCCCAGGCCCCTGCACCCGCTGGCCCCATGGGAAGTGGGCAGCAGGGGGATGCCCACTCCTGGCCTGGCCCATCCGTCCCCGTCGGACAGTGGAGGCACCCAGGGGAGTCGTGGCACTGCAGACCCCAGCAGCCTGGGATCCCGAATGGCTGCGTGGAGCGCTTGCCGTCCGAGCCCGAGTGTGTCTACTGCAGCCGGAGCTACCTGAGCGAGCAGGTCGTCAGTCGTCCCCACACCCTCCATCCCCCCACGCTCCGCATCAGCATCACAGTCCTGATCTTGAAGTCCTCCCTGCAGCGTTAGGTCGCACATTAACTCAGAAGCCCTCCCCCAGCTCCTTGCTTCGCTTCCCTGCTTCAAGCATCTGTGCTGCACCCTCACCAGTGAGAGCCGGTGTGTGGGCTCTGTGTTTGTGTCTGTCTCTCCTCGAGGAAAGGACCGAACCTCCAGCCACCCCCATCCCCGCCCCCCATGAGCTCGGGAGTGTATTACTGGGTGAGAAAGCAAGGTGAGAAGTTTCAGCACAGCAAATCGTGACCAGGACCACCCTGGAGGCCCAAGGCGGTGCCAGGCAGGGAGCCGGGGGTGAGTGGGGCGGGGGAGGAACAGCTCCTGGGTAGGATGGTAATGCATCCCTGCCTGGTGGTTTGGGAGGGCAGAGGGGAGGGTCCTCCTGGCCTGGGGGGGAAGCTGTTAGCAAGAAGCCATCTAAACCAAAAGCCATCAGAGGGGCTTCCCTGGCAGTCCAGTGGTTAAGACTTCACCTTCCAATGAAGGGGGTGTGGGTTCGATCCCTGGTCGGGGAGGTAAGATCCCACATGCCTTGGGGACAAAAAAATCAAAGCATAAAACAGAAGCAATATTGTAACAAATTCAATAAAGACTTTAAAAATGGTCCACATCAAAAAAAATCTTAAAAAAAAAAGCAACACCCATCAGAGCGTTAAATCTTCAGAATCTTCAGAATCTTCGGAGCCTCCACGGGCGCAGAGTCCGAAAGGCAGGGGGCGGGGCCAGG
>NW_020837945.1:1141714-1370274 GCF_003676395.1 Aethalodelphis obliquidens | reverse complement strand
CCGAAAGGCAGGGGGCGGGGCCAGGCCAGGCTCACGTGGTCCAGGAGAGGTTGGGCTCCGCGGGGAGCAGGCCAGGCCACCCCTGCTTTAAGTCAGAGAAGGACATCCCAGCAGGATCCACGTGGACACAGGGGGAGCCACGGACACCCACGGACCCAGCTCTCGCGAGCTCCTGGGTTTGAGATCTCTCCATAATAAAGAATGGGAAGGTACGACAATTCAAACAAGGGAATTCACTTCCAGCCATGATGGAGGAATAGGGACCAAATTTGCCCCCTTGCTTGGAACAACTGAAAAACCCAGGAGAGACAAAATACATGCAACAATGGTTCTCAAGGTTGGGGTCAGACAAGGGTCAGACAAGGAAGGACAGCCATCCCCGAGAGACGGGAGACCCTGCGATGCCCCAGGCTGCGGTGAGGGGAGGGGAGAGGCCCAAGGACAGGTTGACCTGAGCCGTCTCTGCAAACCTTTGTGACCAAGACCTACGGCATCCTCAGAAACAGAGCCCTTGAGAGCTATGCTGGTGTGGAGCCCAGGGTGGGGGCCCTGGACTGTTTGAGCTCAGGGTGGTCCTCAGGGAGGGGCTGGAAGCCCCTTTCATTCCACCATCCCCCCCACCCCCCGCCTTGTGTGCTGTGCAGGGGTCCTCCCCTCCCAGGAGCAGACCACCGCTCCGGGTGAGCCCAGGGGATGCGGCCAGCGAGCCTGCATGTGGTGCCGGTGGCCTTGGGGGGGGTGGGGGCGGGGAGGAGGGCCAGCTCTAAAGGGAAGGGTTGCCAGGGAGGCCAGAGCAGCGGTGCAGGAACGGAAGGGCCACGCTGCTCTCTTCCTCCTCCACCCTGCCGGTGGGTCATGGCCAGGGCGAGACATGTGAGCCCAAGTCTGCCATCAGGTTGGGCAGGAAAGTGCACGTGTCGGGACTGCCCAGAGCGTTCTTCTCATCCCTGTGGGCGCCCTGAGCCCCCTGGAGATGTAGGGGGGCACGGCGTGGAGACAGCCCAGGGTGGCAGTGCTGTGGCTCCGGAAAAGGAGGTGGCTGCAGAGCTGAGACGACATTGAAGAAGAATCCCAGGGACAGAGGGCAGTGCAAGGGCGACTTCCAGGCACAAGCTGCAAGGGCAGGGCAGGAGCAGCTGCTGCCCCGCTGCACAGGCCACGGGCCCAGTGCCTGCACCTCACGGCGGTGGCAGCGCCCAGCCTGCCTCAGCCAGATGCTGCGAGCCGAAGGCTCTGCTGGTTTTACTGCACTAGAGCTGCTGGGACAAGAACAGTCACATTCAACTCCTTTCTGCCGAGTGCCCTGAGCTGGGGTGGCACACCCAGCACGGGAAGCCCGCCCTGCAAACAGTAAGGCTGGTGCCACGCTCCCACGTACTGAGAGGTCTGCTACGGAAACCCCTCTCCAACCCAGACTTGAGTCACCCGCTTCCACCTCTGGGCTCCTTGAATCTCAAATGAGCCATGAGAAGAACAAAAGAAAAAGCCATTTCTTTACTGTCGACGTGAAGACAAAACCCCAGAGCTGACCTGGGGGGCAGAGACGGCTCCGCTTGTCGACGTTTATCTCTCTTCCTGCACCTTCTGGCTTCCTCTATTCGTGGAAGGCCAGGACTGAGCTGCAGCAGAATGAAAGGAAACGCGGGACGGCAGGCGTTCTCGGCAGAGCGGGGACGGCAGCTGCTCCAGAAATCCTGAAGGAAAAATGGTTTCCCATGAAACATCTGCTTGTCAGAGAGGCAAATGAGAGACAGTTTTAGGAGAGATCAGTGCACCAAGCACTCGTTTGCAGACAGCCACTTCCTTCTTCCCCCTCCTCCACCCAAGGTCATCTGGGTGACCTTTTAAAATTCTTTTTGAGAATAGTGACTTGGTTGTTTTTTATAGGAGGGATGCATGCACATTGTAAAGAGTCAAACAATTCCAAAGGTTACGAGAGAGAGCAAAAGCAAACAAACACTTCACTGCCAGCCCCACGGCCAGAAATACCCCTTGTTCTCGTCGGGGGAAGCGGGTCCCGTGCAGACCACCGACAGACTGGCCGCTGGGTCACACAGGTGGATAGGCAGAGGGATGGAGCGCAAGGACCTTCGCTGGTTTCAACAGAAGAAAGAGAAACTGAGCGAAATCGAAGACTGCTAAGCTTCACGTAAATGAATCTTTGTCACAAGAGATTATCTCTGAAAGATCCTCCAAAGAGAACCAGAAAAGCCCCAAATAAAAAGACTCCAGGTTGGGACCAGCTTTCCCTACCACACAGCACCCCTGTCAGGTGTGTGAGTAGACAGCCAGACCTAGGATGGAGGAGAAATCGGAAAAAGGCCCATGTACATCAACGAGTTAGTATATGGCAAAGGAGACCTCTCACATCCCTGGGTCAAAGTGGATTTTAATAAACGGTGTGGAGTGTGGGATGGTCTTTGGGAGAGAGTAAAGTGAATCCACCCCCGGGGCGGGCGCTAGTGGGGGAAGAAACAGGTGAGGGAGGTTAAAAGGTAATGGGAAAAAAATGAAGAAAGAAAGAAATACAGCCAAGCTTCCCAGAAGAAAGAACAGTCTTTCTCGGGAAACTTCTTTGGAAGTCGTACGGTCCAATTTTCTTCCATGTAAGAGAAGACAAGGACAAGCGTGTAACAAGAGGTATTTAGAGACAACCTAAGGGTCACTTGTCACACTCCAGCTCCAGGACCACATCTGATGTAAAGTGACTATCAAATAGAGCCTTAAATATACTTATATATATATATATATATATATATATATATATACACACACACACACACACATATATACATATATGTGTATATATGTATATATATATAAAAATTAATTTAAAATAGCATTTCTGTATGCAGACTCCTAGGGAGACAATACACAGGGAGAAAATAACCAATCATATTAGAGGGGGGAAAAGGTAAAACACTTAGTACTTAGAAAAAAAATGTTGGGGGGTGCAGCTGGGAGTGAGGAGGGGACAGGGCAGGAGGAGGGAAGACAAGCCCGTGTGAAGATTCTAGGGAACCGTGAAAGATGCTGAGAGTGTGAACTAAGGCAATAGCACTGGGATGGGGGCTTGAGAAGGGGAGGGGTCTTAGCAGTTTTACAAAAGTAGAATGAATATGACTCGGCTACTGACGGAATGGGGTGCTGAGGGAAAGGGTCGATCTGGGGACTGTTCTCAGGTGTTTGGCTTGGGTGGTCGAACAAAGCTACCATTGGTCCAGGCAGGACAGGAGAAGGGCAGGGGCTGGGGGAGGTAGGGAAGGATGGGAAGAAATGAGGAGCTTGGTCTGGAGAGGCTTATGAGGAAGAGGTGATCGGCCTACAAGGGGGTCTCCAGTACATGGAGATGGAGACAGGGGAGTCCTCTGAACGCAGGTAGCACAATGCATGTGCACGTTTCACTTATGCAAATGCAGCCAACCCTACCCCTTTGGGGAAACAAAGGAAGAACAATAAGGACAGAGAAACCCAGTGATTATAAGGACACAATGGTTTCCCCATCATTCCTCATATAGCAGATATACCCTCCCCCACAAACACCAGACCCAGGAATGGACTTCTGGTGGAAGGGGACCTGGTGTGAAACAGGAAGCCACACGAATACCGCACGACGACGTGGTGGTGAAGTTCTCTCTCACTTGGATGTAGGGAAGGGCTTTCTATCCAAGACACAAAGAAAAGATTGATAAGTATGAGAATAAAATATAATATTTTTGCAGAGCAAGAAAACCCACCATGAACAAAAATCAAAACACAACTAAAAAACTAGGAGAAAATATTTGCACCATAAAGTTCTCATGAAGGACCAATAACCTTAATATATAAAGATCTCTTACAAATCGAGGGACAAAGGACCGAAAACCAGATAGAAAAAATAGGTTAAGACATAAAGAGACAATTCATGACAATGGACCTTCATCAGCCAAAAACTGCTCCCTCAGCCATGATTAACGGATACGAACTAGAGCAGCAGGGAGATGCTGATTCTCAGGTGTCAGACGGGCAAACCTTACGAGTGTGAGAACACATTCTGTGAGCGCAGCTGTGGGACGCAGCCTCTCATACATTGCTGGTGGGGGTGCAACTTGCAGGCCCTTCCAGGGAAGTTTGGCGACACCGAACTATACACACCCACTTATGTTCAGACTCGCCTATTCCACTTCTAGGGAGCTGCCCTGAAGATGCCTGGAGCAAAACGAAAATACCTGTGCACAAGGTTGTTCTACCACAGCCCTGCTTGTAACTGCAAAACCCTGGAGAAAACCTGAATGTACACACACAGGAGAGGGTCAAAAGGACCATGGACGGTCACTGGTCTGCGTGACTCTAGGACATGGCGATGGGACCAGAGCAAAGTGCAGAAGAGTGGTACGGTGCACTGCTCTCTGTGTGAGAAGGCAGAGGGAGGGCAGGGGGCAAGGTAGCGGTGTGGTGAGCAGGGGGCACTGGGAGGGCAGAAGGGGGCAGAGGGGCAGCCAGTCCGTTGAGGCTGATTAGGGAGAGGGTCGGGGGGGTGGGGGGAGGAGATGGGGCTAGCCCAGACAGCTGTGTTCCAACCACAGGGCTGTCCCCTCCCCGCCAGGTGTGTGATCAGGACACGTTACACGGGCTCCCTGGGGCTCTGTCTCACGAGCAGAACGGCTGGCCCATAGCAAGTGCTCAACAGTGTGAGAGGCCAGGCCCTGGAGAGCAGGCGGGGTCTATATCCCTGAGCACACACCTGGCCACGGTGGCCTGTGTCATCCGTGTGCGGGGGGGTGGGTAGGTATTGGATTCATCTCTGTTGCCAGGGAAGTGACTTATATGGTGTCCCTCATATGGTGTCCCTCGATTAATATTCCCCCAAATGAATTTCACAGCCCTAGATTCCTGCCACTGAAGAGGGAATCACACTAGAAATTTAAAAAGGACCCCTTTACATGATGCCCAAAACCCACCATCAAGTGGGTGAATCTCAAAGGGCTCTCAGTGCCTGACGTCGCGCAGCACCCAGCTCAGGGGCTCCGTGCTCGGTGCTCCATGCTGGGGGGCCATGCTTGGGGTGTCCCACCAGGAGGACCCTGTTTGCAGTTTTAATGTTTTGTCGCTGCCATCTTGAATTTTGATAATTGTATTGTTGAATTTGTGTTTTGAAAATGAAGCATGTGCAGGGCTGGAGCCTGGATTCACCTGAAGGCACTCCTCCCACCACCTGCCTGCCCCCACCCAGTGCCACTGCCACCTTTGCTCTGTTGGGGACCCGGGCACTGGTGTGGGAAGGGGTGCAGATGGGCACATGTGCCCAGAGTACCGAGCTGTCGGGCGAGGCCCCTGGTGCCTGTGATGGTCTGTGTTTGTCCTGCAACTCTTCCCACGCCTGAGGGGGCGTGACATTCAGTGGCAAATAATGAACACCATGACCAGGAGAGCGACAGAGACAGACAGAGACAGAGAGACAGACAGAGGTAGAGAGAGACAGAGGAGAAGCAGAGAGAGGGGGAGGAGAGGGAGAGCGACAGGCACAGACAAAGAGACACAGACACAGACTTTGAAAGAAAGGAAAGCTCTCTCCCTGCTTCTTGAACGAGGGCCCCACATTCCCATCCTTCACTGGGCGCTGCAAGTTACATAGTCGGCCCGGCCATCAGGCATCACAAAATATAAGCCGTCCTGCCAGGGTTTCCTCCTCTTGTGGTTTCCTGGGACCTGAGACGCCTGTGTCCCTCAGTAGCTCAGTTGTGGGCCCAGCGAGCGCTGCCAGCGTCACGGCATCTCAGCTCTGTCCAGTGCAACAAGGCAAGAAAAAGAAATAGAGTAAATGTGTCTGCTTCTAGGCCACATTACTTAGATGTAGAAAATCCTAAAAGACCTACTAAAAAGATTGGAATTAGTGAACACGGCAAGGCTGAAGGATACGAGGTAGCACAGCAAATCAGGTGCATTTCTATGTGCTGGCAAGAGAGAACAGGAAAGTTGGATTTTCTATACCTTTTACAGAAGCAGCAAAACACCGTAAAGAGCTTAGTAATGAATTTAACAAACAGATGTGTGGGACCTTTACCCTGAAAACTCCACAGCAGTGCCCAGAGAGAGCAGCTAGATGAACAGGGTACTGAGCATGAGCACAGATGGAAGACGCAGCACTCAGGTCCACGCTCCCCGGAAGGACCGGTCTACACCATGCTCACCAAACCCCAGCAGGCTTCTCTGTAGAAACGGATGAGCTGGTGAATCCCACCAGCGCAAGTGGAGAGCCGAGGACCCGAGTGGCCCCACAGTCCTGATGGGGTCTGGGGGGCGGCGGATGCAGCTCCCTCTGGGGCAAAGCTACAGGAATCATGGCAGCTGGTGGCGGTGACAACACTCAGATCAGCGGAATAGGACAGAGTCCAGAAACAGACCCACTCAGGGTCAGAGAGGAAAGGACAGCTTGACTTGAAAGGGACTTTCCGGGGGACAGTTGCTCTGATGTGACTGGGGCTCCGTCGAAGGTCGTCCTGCTGTGAGGCTGACCCTTCCCGTGTGAACCGTGTCTCCGTTCAGGGGCTTAGTGCTGGTGCCGCGGCAGGAGCCCTGCCAGGCATCGCTGGGAGGGACAGAGGGGCTCGTTTTTTCTGGTAAACCCACTACAGGCTCTTTTTCGGGCAGGGGTGGGGGTGGGGAAAGTGGAGTGATTGCTGTTTTAATGAATGTGTTAAGAAGTTTCTGTTACTTTCTAGAAATGTCTGATAATGAAGCTGAAATCCTCCTGCCAATTAGCCGGTTGTGATGGAGGCTGACGGTGAGCAGGAGTGCGCCAAGCTGGGCACGTTCTCTTCACACCAGCACGACGGGGGCTGCGGGTTTCCTGAAGTAGCCGGTTCATAGCAAGAGCGCATCCTTGGGGCAGGGCAATGACAGGGCAGACTGCCGCCCTCTCACTGCCCCCTTCTCCCTCCTCTTCCTCCCTTCCCTTCCCGGGGCAGGTGGGGGGCAGGCCTGGGACCCGAGGCCTGGAATCCCTGTGAAGGGGCTTCTCTGCAGTCCTCAGTTACAGAATGGTGGGCACGGCTAATGCCCTCATCCAAATCCACCTCCTGGGGTTCGTGTTAAAAACCGAAGCATAGGGCTTCCCTGGTGGCGCAGTGGTTGGGAGTCTGCCTGCCGATGCAGGGGACACGGGTTCGTGCCCCGGTCCGGGAGGATCCCACATGCCACGGAGCGGCTGGGCCCGTGAGCCGTGGCCGCTGAGCCTGCACGTCCGGAGCCTGTGCTCCGCAACGGGAGAGGCCACAACGGTGAGAGGCCCGTGTACCGCAAAAAAAAAAAAAACAAAAAACAAAACCCCGAAGCATTAAAAACGGAGCTAAATAAAGTAAAGGCAGGGTGCACACAGCCGGCTCCGGCTCAGGGGAATGGGGGGCCGCCAAGCCCATCCAGACCGAAGGCACCTACTTACCAGCAACTGTGATCCGTAAGACAGTCAAGGAAAAAAAAATGTGTTTTTCCACTTTGGGAAACAGTCAAAGCTTTTCTATTCCACCAAAAATAGAAGTGGAATTCTAGAAAGCAAAAATAGGTGGGCTTATCCATGTATGCGATTCTAACGAGTCTGCACAGCCGACCGTGCTCTCATCTTTCTGGAATGTGTGCCTGCGTTTCCACCAGGCCGTGGACCAGCCTGCGGCGTCTGGGACCTGCTCTGGGGCTGTACCAGCTTGGACACCCTGGACCCTCTCCAGGCCCTGGTTTCTTCGCCTTCCGGCCTCCCTGCTCTGAAGGCCTGGCCCGGGACCACGCGGGGCTGCAGGGGCCCTGCACTGCTCACAGGCCGGCGTTACCGGCTGGTCACGCCATCGCAAGTGCCCGTGGTGGCGGGCGTTGGACAGGTAGCGACATTTTCCCATTAGGACTCTAGGTGGTTTAAAGTGCTGAGAGCCACGTCCACCTGGTGGTGGTGGAGGGTCTCTGCATACACCCCCCCGAAGGCAGAAACAGTGACTTACATCTAAATGTACGCTTTGCCTAATATTTCTTATGTTTAGCTTACATTTTGTTTTTACAGACTCTGTTATGATATCGCCTACTTACCTTGATGATGGTTTAGGACAACCCCACTGAGGACGGTGCGGCCCAGAGAGACAAGCAGCCCGCTGGAGGGGTGACCTGTCCACCGGCAGGGGTGGCCTGTCCTCCACCGGCCAGGCTGCCTTCTCCCGAGGGCGTCCCCTCCTCCAGGCACAGTCCGGGGCAGGCAGGGCTTGGCAGGGCTGGCAGGAGGCCCGAGGCCCGAGCTTCCCCAGGCATCGTCCTTGAACAATGGTGCTTGCCCTGAGACTGGGGGTGAGGGGTAGGGCAGAGGGGCTCCTGGAGGGATGCTGGGGTGTCACAGGAACCCTGGAAGTGCTGGGCACACACTCCTCAGAGGCACAGGGAGCAGGTGGCACTAGGCCTCAGGCAGCGGCTCGGGCGCCATTACCCTGGGGTGTCCTGCCATCATGTCCTGCCATAAGCTGCGTCCCCGAGCTCCCCACCTGTTGTCAACGGGTCGTGGGCCGATCAGCAAACAACAGCCTCTCGGTGACACTTTACCCCCCGCCCCGCCCAACGGCTCCCACTGAGTCGGGCTCCCAGGCCCGGATGCAGGGTGTGAGGGGCAGAGCAGCCCAGGTGACCGTAAGGTGGCCAGTCTGGAGGCCACACTTGGAGGAAAACTCACGTAACTCATCCAATCACCATCAATCATCAAGCCAAAGTGTTCAGAGCTGCCCTCTTCGGTCCCCGCCTGCTGGCTGGATTCCACTGCGACACGGGAACAGCAGGGAAATGAAGAGACGAGATGGGCTTAATGACTCGCAACGAAGGGGCAAGACAGAGACTCCCTGAAGAGAAAACCACAGAAGCCAAGGCGGCTGGGCAGGGGTGAGGTCTGGAGTTTAGGGGGAGCCGGGCTTCCCAGGGGAGACAGCCAAGAGGAAGGTCTGAGTAGGTTGCCCCGCGTGTAGGAATGTAACCCCTCCACCCTTCGGCACCCTCTGACCGGCTGCCATACAGAGTTCAGTCACTTTTCAATTCTTTTCGCGTGTGAGACCAGCAGATCTTCCAAAGGCACCGTCACGCCAGGAAGGCGACCAGCTCAGCTGTCCCTCCCGCTCAGCCATCCGCTCCAGGGCAGCGGAGATCGGGTTTGGCAAGACCAGGATCTGACTCTTGTGCAAATGAGAAGAAATAGAATATCTCGATAGTCCTACGGCCAGAAAAGAAGTGGAATCCATCATTACAAACTATCTCACCAAGTAAGCTCCAGGCTTAGAAGGCTTCTGAATTCAACAAAGGTTAAGAAGGGATTAGCACCCACCTTACATTAAACGCTTCCAGAGAAGAGCAAAAGAGGGAACACTTCTTAACGCATTTTATGAAGTCTAGTAGAAACTTTGATACTAAAGCCTGGTCAGGACATTATAAGAAAGAAAAATTATAGCCTATTTCCCTCAAAAGCATAGATACAAAAGTCCTAACCAATGCATCAGAGAATCAAATCTACTAATATATAAAAGAGATAGCAAACACATTGTGACCAAATTGGGCTTATTCCAGAAATGCAAGATTGGTTTAACATTTGCACTTCAATCAATTTAGTTCCTCATGTTAATAGAACAAATCAGAAAAATCATGCTATCATCTCAGTAGGCGCAGAAGAAAACATTTGATAAAACTCAACATGCGTTCATGAAAAGAAACCCTTAGCAAAGGAGGAATAGAAGGGAATTTCCTTAATCTGATAGACGGCATCTATATAAACAATGTCCCTACAACGAATATCACACTCACAGGTGAAATACAGAATGTTTTCACTCTGAGGTCAGGAATAAGATAAGGATGTTCGCTACTGACACACCTGAAGTGGAGTGAGCAAGCAACAAGCAAAGAAGGAAGAAATTAGAAAGTCAGTGTTCGTGGACAAAATGATTGTGTGTGCGGAAAATCCAACAGAACCTACAGATAAGTCTTAAAATTATTAAGTGAATCTGGTAAGATGGCTGGATGGAAGGTCCATATACAAAAATCAACGGTATTCTTTTAACCAGAAACCAGTGGCTACAAAATAAAAGTAAAGAACATTTAAAAATATCATCCAGGGCTTCCCTGGTGGCGCAGTGGCTGAGAACCTGCCTGCCGATGCAGGGGACGCGGGTTCGAGCCCTGGTCTGGGAGGATCCCACATGCCGCGGAGCCACCAGGCCCGTGAGCCACAACTACCGAGCCTGCGCGTCTGGAGCCTGTGCTCTGCAACAAGAGAGGCCGCGATAGTGAGAGGCCCGCGCACCGTGATGAAGAGTGGCCCCCGCTCGCCACAACTAGAGAAAGCCCTCGCACAGAAACGAAGACCCAACACGGCCAATAATAAATAAAATAAATTAATAAACTTCTATCCCCAACATCTTAAAAAAAAAAAAAACATCCAAAGCACCAAATACCTAGGAATGAACCTAACAAGATATGTGTGAAATATCTACACAGAAGACTCTAAGTTAATGAGGGACATTGAAGCATCCTTAAATAGAGGGAGGGATGAACATTAATGGGCATCAATATTGTGGGAACATACATTCTCACCAGAGTGATCTATAGCTTCACTGCAATTCCAATCATTTTGGCAGGATCTGGGGGGAAACTGAAAAGCCAATTCAAAAAGATATATGGAAGTATAAAGTAACAAGTATAGCCAGAAAATTCTGAGGAAGAACACAACTGAAAGAACACAACCAGATAACAAGACTGTGATCAACTCCAGCAATTAAGACAGTAAGTGTTGGTGTGAGGACAGGCATGTTAACCTAACAAAATATTGAGTTCCCTATAAACAGGACACATGCTCCTGTGGGTACTGGATTTATGACAAAGGCAGCACTAGAGAACAGCAGGGCAAAGGGCAATCTTCCCCATCAATAGTTCTGGGTCAACTGGATACCAAATACAAACAACAGCAACAACAACAAAAATGAATCCAGACCCCTACCTCACACTGTACAGAAAAAACCAATTCCAGCTGGATTGTTGCTCTAAATTTGAAAATCAGAACAATAAACCTTAGAGCAGATAACAGGGGCATGTCTTCCTAAGCAGGGAGTAGTCACAGTTTTCTAGACAGGGCACAGAAAGCACTAACCATAGGAAAACGTTGATAAATTGGATCACATTGAAATTAAGAACTCCTGTTTATTAAAGGACACCATTGAGCTTGTGGAAAGGCACGCTGCTGAGTGTGAGAAAATATCTGCAATACACACAAATGACCAAGGACTTTGTGTCCAGAACATACAAAGAATTTCTGTAAGTAAATAAGAAAACGCTTGAGTAGCTTCTTCACCAGAAGGACGTGCCCAGGGATAACCGGCACACGCAGAGACGCTCAGCCCCACCTGCCACTGGTGAGAATCACACCCCCCCCAGAACGGCTGGAATGAAGAGGACCGCCAGCACCAAGTGCTGCTGAGGATGAGGGGTAGGTGGAGCTCTCATGGCTGCTGGTGGGAGCGGAAAGGGGTTCGACACTTTGGAAAACTGGTGTCACCTACTGAAGTGAGACATGTGCGTCCCCTGGTACGGTACACACCCAACAGAAACATGTACACGTGTGTACTGAAAGGCAGGTATGAGAATGTTCATTGGAACTTTATGCATAGAGCAAAAAATAGGAAACAACCCAAAACTCCATCAACAGTTGAATGAATAAATATATCGTGGAATGGTAATACTCCAGACTGCTGTGCTCAGACCCAGCATGATGGCTCTCCCAAGTGTGGCATCCAGTGGAGGCAGCGAGACCCTTGCTGTATGATTTCACTCAGGCCAAGTGAACAACAGGCATAGCCAACCTACGGTGCTACATGTCAGGGCAGAGGTTACTTTGGGAGCTTGAAGGGGAGTCTGGGTGGTGGCCAGGTGTGTGACAGTTGGCTGGAGCCCCTAGCATTCAAGTTTAAAACTGTAAACTACGAGAACTGACTCTATGGTAGTTGAAATCCCCCGGAGAGAAGGCTTTGAATAACCACGCGAGCCATCTGAGCTGTCATTAACCAAACCTTCCTCAGGCACAGGCTCCGCCTCCAGCCATCCCTAGAAGGGCCCCAGAGGAAGGGAGGAGAGAGCGTCGGTCCCTCCCACGGCCCCCTACCTCCTCACCCCCTTGCCCGGCTTCAGTTCTCAATTGCCTTTCAGCTGGAATAATAATTAAGAGATAACTCAGCAAGAAAGCAAAAAAAGAAAAGCTCCTTTTACTGGTACCAGTCCATTATTTTAGAATAGTAGGTACCAGGAGCCATGCTGTTTTTGCATCTGATTTCTAAACAACAACAACAACAACAAAAACCCCAAATAACCTACTACCATGCAAAAGAAGCGGGTGCAGGTGCTAATTTTGTTTGAATTATGTATTTGTTCCACAAAGAATTTGAGGTGTTTGGCCATACTAATCCCTAACGTTTATGGTCCCTTAGCATCTACAAAGTAGTTTGTCACATTTAGTCCTCACAATAACGTGTGGTGTTACTGTCCCGCTCTCACCATGGAGAACCACGTCCTCCCACACGCCGTCCTAGGGGATTCTCACCCAACCCCAACCTTCGTGGAGAGCGTGTCGCGTCTGCCACAGTTTTGATATTACAAACACTGCTGCGACATGTCTTCTGGGAAACAGGTACAAGCTTCTTTCGAGAGTGTGCTTAGGAGAGGGACTGAAGATTCTTAGGGGAATTACATCTCTCTGCATGAAAATTCCAAGTTGTTTTCCAAAGTGTTTTATCACTCTGTTCTTCTTTTAAAATTTACAGTTTAAAATATTCTTAAATTTTTTTTAAAAAATTGAAGTAAAGTTGGCTTACAATGTTGTGTTAGTTTCATGCGTACAGCACAGTGATTCAGTTATATACACATATATATGTGTCTTTCTACATAGATTCTTTTTCAGATTCTTTTCCCTTATAGGTTATTACAAGATATTGAGTAGAATTCCCTGTGCTATACAGTAGGTGCTTGTCAGTTATCTATTTTATATATAATAGTGTGTATATGTTAATCCCAAACTCCTAGTTTATCCCTCCCACCCCTTCCCCTTTGGTAACCATAAATTTGTTTTCTATGTCTGTGGGTCTATTTCCATTTTGTAAATAAATTCATTTGTATCTTTTTCTTAGATTCCACACATAAGTGATATCATATATTTGCCTTTCTCCGTCTGACTTACTTCACTTAGTATGATAATCTCTAGGTTCACCCATGTTGCTGCAAATGGCATTATTTCATTCTTTTCTATGGCTAATATTCCATTGTATAAATAGCCCACATCTTCTTTATCCATTCATCTGTCGATGGACATTTAGGTTGCTTCTATGTCTTAGAATATTCTTAATATGCTCTTTGATTTACCAAAAGGTTGTATGCAGCACATACGTAAGTCACAAAGCGTCATATCTGACCTCTCATCCACCACGCGACCCAAGACCAAGCCTGCTTCCAGGAGCCCCCATCCACGTGCTCGTCCCCTGACCTATTCCCTGTCATCTTCCTGCTTGCTGGAGGCTTTGTGCATACCAATCCCTTGCCAGTAAATGTATCAAGTGTACACATGCATGTGTGTATGCATACACACACGTGTATGCGTAAGTTATATATGTATACACAGCACTACGTACACACACGTTGCATGTGTTTGCATGTCTAAGTCCTCAGATGCTTAGTTTTCTCGTTTTTAGGCTCTATAAAATGGCATGCTTTTCAGCCAGCGTTTAACTTCCAAGATTTGCCCATGTTGGGTGCTGCTGTCACTGATCACTGAGCGGCTGTATGACCACTTCACGTGCGTGCCACATGTGGATCAACCCCCGTGCAGCTCATCCTCCCCAGGAAATGGGCGGTTGGCTATGGTGAACCCGGCCTGCTGCCCGTCTCCTGACCACGCGTGGAAGGATTCTTTCTGGTGCACACTTAGGAGTCAGGTCGTTGGCTAGTGGGGTACACAAATATTCAATTTTATGAGACAAGTGTTTTCCAAAAGGTTGCAAATTATCCTCCCACTAGCAATGGTCCAAAATTCTGGTGATCCACGTCCTTTCCAACACTTGATATCTGCTGTTAGCCTTTTAAATTTTTGTCAATATGGTGGCTCTAAACTTGTAGTATTTTGACTAGAACCTGCATTTCCGTGTTACTGATGAGGCTGAGCATCTTTTCATGTGCTTTTTGGCCTCACATTTCCACTTCTGTTCACATCTTTTGTCCATTTTTAATTAGCTTGTGTGCCTTTGCCTATTGGACATTTGGTTCTTTATATGTCCTGGATACAAATCCTCCGATAGTTGCGAATATTTTCTCCCTCCTTGCTGTATGTCTGTTTACTTCATTGCATCTTTTGACGAGCAGACGTTCTTTAGTATGATCAAATTGATCAGTCTTACCTTTTATGGTTAGCCCTTTTCGTACCTTACAGAATTCTTCCTTCTTTGAGGTCATAAAGACATTTGCCTATATTTTAGAAGTTTAAAAGTTTTATTTTCCTTAATCTGTCTGGAACTGAGTTTTGGGTAAGGTGGAAGGTACATACCTAATTCCAATTATTACCCAAATGGACAAAAAAATGTCCAAGCGTCATTTATCCAAGTCGCTGCCTTTCCCGCTGATCTGCAATGCCTCTTCAGTCATATGTCAAAACACGTGTGGGGCTGTTTCTGGACTGTCTAGTTTGCTTCAGTGCTCAATTCGTCCACCTGTGGGCCAACAACATGGCTTGATCTATTGTAACGTATTAGTACGTCTTGATATTTGCTGGTGCGAATCCTTCGCCTTCTTCTTCAGGGTGTCTTGGCTATATTCTGGGTCCTTTGCCCTCCCGTTACACACTTTAGAATCAGTCCAGGTGCATGAAGACCCATGTTGGGATATTTGTCAGAATTCCATTGACCCTATAGGTGATTTGGGGGAGAAGAGACATTTTTATGATACTGAGATCTCCTTATGTATTAAAATGTCTCTACATTCACTTGCTCTTCCAATCATTTTTTAAAACATTTTTTCTTCTGAAAGATCATATACTTCTTTTGTTAGATTTATTTGTAATTCATACTTTTGTTGCTATTACAAACAGGATCATTTTTCTAAATTATAGGTTGCCCATTGCTGATGTACAGAAACTCTTTTGGGGTGTGTGGTGATTCTATATTCAATAATCTTGCTGGATTTTATTAAATATATTAATTTAGATTATTTTTACTTTTCTGCATATGCAGTCCTATTACCTGTGACTGTTTTCTTTCTTTATCCATTTCATTCCACGGCCACGTCTCACTCTGTCGTTTATGCTCCATTGTAAGGCTGGACAGCGGTGGAAAGAACCATCATCCTCACCTCGTCCCTGGTTTAGGGGGAATGCACCTCACACTTCACCACTGCTTTGTTTCAGGGGTTTGTAGGTTCCTTTATCAGATTAAGGAAGTTCCCTTCTAGTCCTAGTTTTCTAAGCGTTTGCTTTTCTCAGCATGAGTGATGCTGGGTTTTATTAGGTGCCTTTTCTACACCTGTTGTGGGGATCATACGGGGGTCCTCCTCTGTTGTCTTGATGCAGTGATTTACAGTAATAGATGTTTAAGTGTTAAATCAGTTATAGTCTTGGGTAAAGCCAAGCTGGTCATGATGTCGTTGTTCTTGTTTTACATATTACTGTATTTTGGTTTGCTAAGTGTTCTGTTTAGGATGCTATGATAACTTACTTAGGCTTTGTTTATGAGTGAGGGTGGTTCATACATTTTCCCCCTCAGTCATCCTTTTCAGGTTTTGAGGTCAAGGTTAGGTGAGCCTCATATGGGAGGAGTGTTCCCTCTTTCTAGTCAGTTCTGTCCCCAACGCTCCACTGAAGTTTTCAAAGTCGCCACGACCTTCAAGAGGTTTTCCATCCTTGCTTTATTTGGTCTCATCATTTTGCCGACCTATCTTTTCTTCTCGAAGCACCGTCCCCTGTTGGGCGTCCCCTCTCTGGGTTCTCAGCCCCCCTGCTGCCCCCGTATCCCACGCTGACGGCTGAAGCTCTTCAGGTCTGGCCCAGGTTCTCTTCCCTCTCCTCTCTCCCTGGGCGACTGCTTCCACCTTCCAGGCTCCTGGCTGTGTGTCCCCAGCACAGTCCTCTTCTCTGGACCCTAATCTTTTATATCTTCTGAACACAGACATCCACCTGGACATCTTCTAGGCACTGCAAACCCAGCACAGCCAAGGGGGCCTCTGGCTTTTCCCAGGCACTTCCTTCAGTCTCCCCATCTCAGCACAAACACCATCACCCAGGTGACCCACTCGGATACACACAGGCCAGACTCCTGGGTGCGAGATGTGCTCCTTCCCTGCTCACACCCTTTACCCAACTTCCCACCAAGCCTGTTTGCGCCAAACATACCAAGTGCGTTTCCAAACACGTCTGAACTCTTTCTGCTCCCACTGTTACCTGCTGACCTAAGCCGCCAGAATCCACCTGGGTACCTGCACTGGCTTTAAAGCAGACGCCACCGGGTGCCTCACGAGCCACTTCCCCTTCCTGACGGGGCCCTGGTCTGGGTTCGCCTCTCCTTTCTCCCCACGCAGTTTCTGTGCTCTGATGGAGCCGGTCTAGCTCCCAGACCGGGGGGAGTCCCTACTGGGCTTAATCCAGGGGTGGCACGCGTTTTCTTTAAAAAGCCAGATGGTAACTAGTTCGGGCTTTTTCGGGCCACATGTGCGTCTGTTGTCTATTCCTTTCCCCAGCGCTTTATGAACGTTCAGCCTGGCCTGGGCTGTGGACGGTATAGACACAGGCCCCGGGCTGCGTCTGCCCAGCTGGGGTTTGCAGTCTCTGCTTTGACCACTTGGCACGTTCCATCGTGCTGGAGGTTTGGGGAGGACAGGGCACCCACGGGGCCCGATCAGGATGACTCCCCTGATCGCACGCTGAAAGAGCATCCCCCTTCGCCGGGGCACCCTCCCCGCCAAGGTTTCCTCATCCTCGACGGCTCAGCCCAAAGGCCTGTCTTCACGGGAACCTTGCCGTGATTACTCCCAAGCGCGGCGAGCTGCAGGTCCTCGGACGCACGCACCTCTGCACGCAGCGCCCACGCTCTTGACCCTGAGCCCTTCCACGCTGGGGCGTTGGGCGGGCCTGGGACGTGGGTGTCACGCTCTCCTTTTATGGATGAAGAAGAGGCTCCGAGCGTCCAGACGACGTCCCAGTCACACACTAACGAGGGGCAGAGCGGGTGTGAACCCCGTCCGACCCCAGCCTGTGCCCCTCACACCAGGCTGGCCCCCAGTTAGCCACGCCCTGCCCCTCCCCCCCCCCACCTCCGGACTAGGAACAACTCCAAAGTGAGTTCATCGTCTTAACCGTGTGCTCGCCCACGCACAGGCCACACTGCCTGAGGCATTAAAAAGCCATCAGAAGGTCCTCAGTGTCCTGCCTCTGCCTGACGTGCCACCGTTCTCACTTCAGGCTGGCTTCCCTGAGACGTATACAAGGCCGGCGATGAAGACCATCCTGCCTCTCTGGGTTTACACATTTCAGGTCCAAGGCGCACAGAGGGGCTCCAGGCCCAGTCAGTGCCAGCCCCGGGTTCCCAGCGAAATCCCCCTGAGTCAGAACTCCCCCTCAGTCCTGGAGCTGGGAGTGGAGGTGGGTGCGTGTTCCCGGGCACAAATGGGGCTGCTCCGGGCCCATCTCCTGACTGGGGGCTTCACTGTGGGGTCTGGGAGACTCAGAGGAGGAGACCTGTCCCGAGCTGAGCAGAGCCCAAGCCAGAAGTCCGCTCCCAGGATAAAATGACTGAAAGTTTAGTCGCATCTGGTTTCTATCACTCCGGTTTCATGTTTTTTAAAAATATATGTCTCAGATAAATGTATCACAGTGTACTGGTTACCACTCACTAGCAGGTGTAGCTTCCTGGCTGTTTTAGAAACCAAGGAGTCAATAACCGACTTTTAGACGATAATCTAAAGCTTCCAGTCCCCTCTCAAACGGACTGGGCAGAGTGAAAGAAAACAGAGCCCTACACATTTCTTCTTCAGACACACTTTTGGTTGTGCACAGGGACTGCAGTGAAAGGGACTCCAAAGGAACAAGAGAAAGGTAGTCCCTCCTCAGGGTTAAATGACTGACATCTACACTCCACGTGGTACCATCGCAGGCCTGAGCAAACCGGGACTGTGGCCTGGGAGCAGTCTCAGCAGGACCGGCCAGGACCGTGCCTGGCCGGCAGAGGAAGGGATGGGATCCCTTGGGTCGGGTCACCCCGTGTGGGCAGAAGGGGCAGCTCCCCAGGCCTGGAACGAGGGCCAGAAAGCCAGGCTGTGACGCCTGTCGCTGCCAGGCTGTGACGCCTGTCCCTGCTCGGGGCTGCACGGCTGCCACACTCCGCTGGGCTGTTGGATAAAAGAGTGGATCTGCACCTGCAAGCCTTGGGCACGCCCGTCCGTGTAAGGCCTTCCTGAGAGCCAGGGTGGGAATGTGCCCAGAGCAGCCCCTCAGCCGTCGGGCTGGGCACCTCACCCCTCCTTCCAGCCATTCCCGAACGGCCGGAGCTGCAGGCTGAAACCAGTTCACACCCCCGCTCCTGAGTGGGCGAGGTCTTCGTCCTCAGACCATTACAAGCCCTTCTGCACCATTCTGTCCTGGATGCAGTGCCTGTCATAAGTCCTCCTTCTGCTTGTGGGCTACAGCGATGTGGTCATGCCATCTGGTTCAGCTGGAGGAAGAAGGGGAGAGGTGGATCGGTGCTGTGCGGCCAGGGATCCCGGCAGGTGGAGTTTCACACACTCAGGTAGATTCTATCACCCCATCCCTGGGGCAGAGAGGGGACCAGCTAGATCCCTACAGGTGAGCTTTTGGGCATCATCTTCTCCTGGACACCGAAGTGCTATTTCATTTTCGCAGTTTGCACGAGTGAGTTAAACAACAGAACGGGGTCTGCGGGGCGGGGCGGGGGCTCAGGCCTGGTGCTGCCCTTTGCACTGAAGACCGTGTGGTCGCAGCTGCCAGCACCTCTATGGAGACCCGGGGCCCCTTCTGGGCGTCCACGGGTCTGACCCTGATGGTGAACAGGGGGAAGGATGGGCTTTTCTCAGTAGGCTGCAGGATCCCGCATCAGGGACCTTAAGCTCTCAGGTGCCTCCATGACCCTTCCTGTCTGGTACGTCCCACGTCTCGGCCCCGGGTGCCTGGAAATGGCTCGCACATCAGTACGAAGAGGCACGCTCTGTGAGCCGTTCCTGTGGCGCACAGGGGAATGGTCAGGGAGAAGAACGCCACGATAAACCTGTCCCTGGAGACGATGGCATCTGAGGAGGTGGAGTACAACAGCCAGGGGCAATCCCAGGCTCCTGGCCATCTCCAAAGGTGCCAAGAGGCCAGCCAGCCAGCTGGAGCAACGTGAAGGCCATGGTCACGGCGGCACTGCTCTCTCCACCGCTGCCGAGACGCACACAGCCCACCGCAACTGGAAGGCAGGCGTGTGTTTCCCTGCAGGTCACCGGGCTGGGCCAAGGCTGCTCCACCGACTCAGGGCTGGGCCCCTTGCCTTGCTTTGGCCAACAGGACATTAGTAAACACGGTTCAGAGGCTGAAAGAGCCCTGTGCGCCGAGCTTTGTGCCTTCCCTCTCGCTGCTGACCGAGCCACGGCAGCGCAAGCAGCAGCCCTGGCCACAGGCCGTGGGAGTGGCCCCTGCGAGTCCCAGCTAACATGGCCACACCCCGTTCACAGAGATGAGCCGTCCCAGCTGCTGGCCTTCTGGATCACGAGCAAAGAAACGATTACTTCAAGCCACTTAGTTCGGGGGTGGTTTGTTACACACAAAGTTCTCATGCACTTCTTGTTTATTAACAAAAATAGGATGAACTCCTAGAAGGCATCCCAGGAGTCTTTGATTTTTCCGTGTTGTCAACAAGCCCTGCTTTGGACCCTGTACTGGCATTTAGCCCTCAGGGAGGGCACTGGGCTTGCCTGGTAGCTGGCAGGCCCCAAAGGCGGGTTTTTCCTTTCCATCAGATAGCAACCTGAAGCAGGTAACTGGCCGGCTGCAGCACTTTCCCCTGTGGTTTATTTATGCTCCAGGCCACTGGACTCTCAGGGATGCTCAATTCTGTCCGATGACTGTGGGAAGGACAGCAGTAGCTAACAATTAAGGAGTGCTGGGCTGGGGTCTTTCCCCTCTATTTGACTTTTCTTCCCCATTTTAAACTGGAGCAAACAGGCAGCGGTCCAGAGAGACGGCCTCAGGCCCCACAGCTGAGAAGGGCGGCAGCCTCACTTGACCTTGGAGAGCAGTCTTGGGGCCCCGGCCCTGAGCAGCTGGACCCCCGGGCCTGCCCGTCACCCCTATCTGCACCCGAGTCCGCCTGGTGGACCACCAGCGCCCCAAGTGCATTCAAGAACTAGTTTTCTCTACCCAACCATTTTCTGTTCTGAGTAGAACCGCAGCCTCGAGTTGCTTATTCTGGTCTTCGATGTTGCATTTCCACAGATGCTTCTCATCCTGTGTGTAGCTGTTCTCGGTGCAAGCGCTGAAGAGCCAGTGAACACAGACAGAGGAGTCTGCTTACTGCACGGCTCCACGAGGCTTTGAATGCTTGCACCGCCAAACCCACCGACCCACCACCACCGTAACCGGTCATCTGGACTCGCTTCTGCTCTCACCCAGGGCGCCCCTCGGGGCCTGGGGGCGTGACCCCACCCTCTCCTCCCAACACGCCCCGATCTGGCCCCGCACAGGCCGGACGCACCTTCGCGTCCCGCTCTCGGCGCGCCCTCCAGCGCGGGGACTGTGCGGGCCCCAGGCGGCCGGCGGGGGTCTCATGGGCGGTCCCCGCCGGGTACCCCCCACCCTGCCCTATGGCTCTCTGCGCCCCGGCTCCCCGTCCCGGACCCACGTCCCCGCTCCCCGTCCCCAGCGGACCGCAGGAAGAGCCCGGCGCAGGGTGCGCGCGCGCGCCCGTGCTGCGTCGCGGCGTCGCTCCCCGGCGTGCGCGCGGCCGGCGGCGGGGGGCGAGGGGAGGGCGGAGCCGACACCGAGGGCGGAGGGTGGAGGCTGAGGCGGTGGCTGAGGCGGCGGCCGGTCTGGCCGCGCTCGGGGGCGCGCTCGGGGGCGCGCTCGGGGCCGCGCCAGGCCACGGGCAGCGCGCCGCAGCCCCGGGCGGCCGAGCGAAGCTCCGCGGACTCGCGGTCCGAGGCTCGGTGCGGCGCGGAGCGGAGCGGCCCGCGGCTGAGGTGAGGCGGGGCGACAGGGGCGGCGGGGGCGGCGGGGGTGGCGGGGGCGGCGAGGCTCTGGTACCGCGGCCCGACCACGCCGCCCAGCAGCGCGGGGCAGCGCCGGGCAGCGCCGTGGCCGCGTTTATGTAAGCGCCGCCGGGCAGGTGGTGAGGCCGCGCCGGGCGCGCGGCTCGAGCGGGACCAGTGCTGTCCGGAGGGGCTGTCCGGAGGGGCTGCGGGCCGCCTGGCGAGGGGAGGTTGCGCCCGGGACGGCCCCGCGTCTGCTCCCCGCGCATCTGCGCGGGATGCTCTGCGCCGCGGGAGAGCGAGGCTGCGCCCCGGGATGAAGCTGCGCCCCGGGGCGCGTATGGGGAGTCCGGGGATGAAGGGGAGGCTGCGCCCCGGGAGGGAACGCTGCACCTCGGGATGAGGCTGCGCCCCCGGGAAGGCAGCCTGCGCTGGGGACAGCACTGTCCTCTCCCCGGGAGTGCCGCTTCTGCTCCGGATGCGCTGCGCCCTAGGGAGGGAAGGCTGCGCCCCGGCACGAGGCTGCACCCAGGACGGCCCCCCCGCCCCCGTCCTCTTCGGGAGGGCACCGTGTCCGCGCGGGATGCCCTACTCTGCGGAGAGTGCACCCCCAGGGTGAGGCTGCGCCCACTGTGAGGCTGCGCCAGGGACGGCCCCGCGTCCCTTCCCGAGGGCGCAGTGTCCGCGTGGGATGCTCTTCGCCGCGGGCGTCCCGGGGCGGGGAAGTTCCCGCGGGTGCCGGGCGTCTGGAGCGATCCGGAGCAGTCTGGGGCGATTGGGGGCTCGAGGTGAATTCTGACGTGTTCAGATCTGCGGTAGGAAAATTACCGGGTAGTGAATGGGTCTGGAGGAAGGTGTCAGAGTGGGCTGTTGACGCTAAAACGGGTTGGAGTCCCAGTTGACATGCTGGGGAACCTAAAATGTGTTCTAATTCCTATTTATATGTCGGAGACCCGCGGCGCCGTGTTTGGTTCGCACTTCGTATTTTTAGCCAGCTGGTTTGCGTTGTTACTTCTGATAAGGTTACTTTCTAATAGTGGTTCGCTTTCAGCCCTCGAAGTATAAGGAAAAGTGGCTTGGTGTCAGACTTGCTTCTCTACTCTTAGTGCCCTGATCAGTTGATGATCAGTAAGTTTTGCGATTAGAAATAGTTAATTAATTAATCCTCTTTGTTCTCTCTTAAATTTACCGTATGTTTTATTCCTTTGAAAGGTGCCACCTAGAGCTGCATTTTCCGAAACACTGGGTTGTGTTAAGAGCAGTCCTGGGCAGTGTCTTTTGATTGCCATCTTTTCTTTGAGGCTGGGATTCTTTTACCTTTTTGCTGGGGGTTTCCCTGAGGGGAAAGGGAGAAGGAAAATGCAGAGGTTGGCTGGTACCCTTCCTCCTGGGTGTGGGAGTTAGCTGCCCTCCTTGCAGGGTCCCTCCAGGGACAGGGTCCCCTCCGCAGGGTCACCCACAGCAGGGCTCATAAGTATCGCTGAGACTCACTGAGCTGTCTGGCGATCCTGCCCTGCCTGCCCAGGTGACGGCAGGGACACACACTCGGGCTCTGCAAGGAAAGCATTGTCTGTGAGCAGTGCCCCGTTTGATGTCTGAAGGTTCCTGGGACTGAATATATCCAGCTACACCTTCAACAAAATTTGAAGCTGTAGTTGGAAGGGGAAAAAAAAAGAGGCCTTTCTGCAGGGGGCAGTGGTGGAAAGAAAATTGGTCCAGCTCTGAGAAATTGATGACACATGTATCTCGAGATGCAGCGTGCTCATGAGGTCAGTCCTGGGAGGTGAAGAAAGGATAATTAGCGCATAACGGCTTCCACAAAAAACTTCTTGGCTTGTAGGCTACTTCAGTCCTCTGTGAATTTACACGTCTTAAAAGCATTTCAACTGCTTAGATTGGAATAAGAACATTTTTTAAATTTATATTTGTCTGGTGAATGCACAAAGCAAACGAATTCATTTGGCAGAAGTACTTAATCCATGTCGTGCTGTGCTGGGCCCTCCCTGCTTTTGGCTCCTGGGATACAGTGCTGGACAAATTAGGCAGAGTTCAAAGAAGTTCAAAAGCTGGCAGTGTGTTTCATTAAACACTGTTACAGCATTACATTTCAAAAATAAAATTTAAAAACGTGTACCACTGAAATTTTTATTGATAGATTTGAAAGTATAAGCGTGCACACTGTACGCTCAAAAGGTACAAACGCATAAGAAAACCTCGTGTCACTCCATCCCTAGCTGATCAGTTCCCTGTAACTGCTGTGACCAGCTGACTACGTATTGTCCCAGCAGTAGTCAAAATATATACACTGTTATATGTATGTTTTAATATAGTTTTAAATATTTGCTGTAAGAAACAGTGCTGCAGTGAATATTTTTTTCTACATGGGTGCAAGCAGAACCCACTAATCATTTTTTATTACTCATCAGAATGCATTAGCTGTAAGCTTTATTTAAGTGCTGGGTTTTATTCTCTCGAATGCTCTGATGAGCTATGTAAGTACTTAGTACCAAGGAATTTATTTAAATAGGTGGGAGATAGTTAGAAAGTACATTTTGGAGATGAATAGGTGAAGTTATACATTTACCAGCCTATAAAAAACTTGTTTAAGAAGAATTGTCAGGGGAATTCCCTGGCGGTCCAGTGGTTGGGACTTGATGCTTTCACTACTGGGGCCCTGGGTTCGATCCCTGGTTCGGGAACTAAGATCCTATAAGCTGCGTGGTGCGCCAAAAAAAAAAAAAAAAAAAAAAAAAAGAGTCAATCTTGGTATGAAACTGAAGAGCTTAGAGAGGTCCAGTTTTATTGGAAAACTTGATCTTTTTGTGTCAATTTTCTAAACCACAGATTTCCAAACCTACAATTTGGTGTGATAGAAATGCTGCTGTTTAAAAACAAAACAAAACAAAAAACAACTTTTAGAAAGTATGTTCATAATACGTGAGGTAGGAAAGGCAAACAGGGAGACTTTCGTTTAAAGATTGTACGTTAAAGTCATTTCGATGTCCTTGTCCCTCGAGTGCCTTTCTTTGGAGTTACGCTTCGTTTGGAGTGTGGACCGAGGTATTCACCTGGCCTTGCTGCCGTGCTTGACAACAGTTGGTCCCAGGCCATTAGGACCAAATTATCACAGTTTTTTGGTGGTCTCATTAGTACTGCCGGCTGCTCTCCTCCTGTATGTGTGTACAGTGTTCTAGGAGTGTGCCAAAAAATGACTTTGTTTTTCAGTGTGTCTTTGTGGTGGATTTAAAATGTGAAGACGGGCAGAGACTGGGGGGGAAGCAGCTCGGAGGGGCCTGGTATTTTTATGGGAAGTGCAGTGACACTGCTTGCATCTAGGGCAGACTTGTTTCGCTCATGTGGTCGCCCCACAGGTATTGGTATTTGCCATGTGCCAGGTACTGTTCTAGGTGCTGGAGGCGGGAGTGAACACAGCCAGGGTAGTTCCTGCCCTCTGGGGGTTCACATTATGGGGGAGATGAGGATCATAAACCCCAGCTAAAGTCCTAAGTGCTGGCCAGAGAAAACCATAATTTGAAAAGATACATGTACCCCAGTGTCCATCGACAGATGAATGGATAAAGAAGATGTGGTACATATGCACAATGGAATACCACTCAGCCATGAAAAGAATGAAATAATGCCATTTGCAGCAACATGGATGGACCTAGAGGTTATCACACTAAGTGAAGTCCGAGAAAGACAAATATCATATGGTATTGCTTGTATGTGGAATCTAAAAAAAAAAAAAAAAAAGATACAAATGAGCTTATTTCCAAAACAGAAATAGACCCATAGACATAGAAAACAAACTTATGGATACCGAAGGGGAAAGGTGGGGGGGGAGGGATAAATTAGGATTTGGGGATTAATGTATAGACACTACTATGGATAAAATAGATAACCAACAAGGACCTACTGTAGAGCACAGGGAACTCTCCTCAATATTCTGCAATAACCTGTATGGGAAAAGAATATAAAAAAGAATAGATATATGTATATGTATGAATGAATCTCTTTGCTGTACTCAACTATACTCCAATATTAAAAAAAAAAAAGTCCTAAGTCCCAGCAGGGGCAAGTCAGTCTAGCAGGTCGGGAGGTCTGAGGGAGCTGGGCGCCACCTGGGTTAATAAAAGTCACAGCCTCAGGCCCAGGGTCCAAGCTTCCTGTCCTGGGCTGATAATAGCCCAGAGCCCAGTGTGGCCTAGGGGTGGGAGGGGGGGTGGCAGGGAGTGAGCCCAGAGGCTGGAGGGCTGCCGCTTTGGGGAGCAACCTGCTGGGGTATGGAACTTAGATGGTGATCTCAGCCTTACGAGGGCTGCCTACCTGCCTGCCTGCCTTCCTGGTTGACTTTAGAGTTTTGGACTACAGAATGGCATGATCTGATTCCTCTTTGAAAAGAATCACTCCAGCTGTCACGCAGCTACTGTTTGTCGGGAGCTCGTGGTGTGCCAGGCCATTTAAGCGCTCCACATACATTACTTAAAATCTCATGATTGTCTATAAGGCAGGCATGACTCTTAGTCTCCTGCCTTCTATGTGGGTAAAGCTAGGTGCAGAGAGGCCACAGATACGTGGCGGAGGGAGTACTGCCCTGAGTGTCCGCGCCGCAGGGACGCTCCCCCTCCCCTGCCCTAGGCAGAAGGGGAGCATCAGGGGCCCACGGTGGCCCGCCGAGGCCTGGCACCAGGGCAGGCGTGGGGAGATCAGATCCCGCTTCGTCTGTAAGTTGCAGCATTAGTTTTTGTACTGTTAACAGGAAAATGTTGCCAGTTTGCCTGTGACACAATGCTTTCCGCTCACTTAGGTGTCCTTTATGAAAGAGCGCTTAGACTTTAAGCACATAGACTTTTAAAATCATGCCAGCCTTGTGCTTTCATGAAAAAGGAAAATGTGAGTGAAATAAAGTAACGATAAAATGTCTTCACCTTTAGAATTTGGTTCCTCCCAATCAGCCCCATGGCATGGTCCGCTGTGCTGTCACCCGCCCTTGCCGAGGTGGCATTTCTCACGGCTGCACCACTGCTGTCTCTGGGACGCGTCCAAGCTGTGGATACATGATCCGCGAGTTTGGACGCTTTCTTGATCCTACCGGCAGGTGTTAAGGAGAGGTTTCCGGTCCTTAAAGGATTTGTGGACTGACCTGTTGATGGGTCCCATTGCCCTGTCAGTCACGCCTCCTAGAGGGACGGCTGAGTTTGACTACTCAGAGCTCCTGCCCGATTTCAGAGTCGTGAAGATGTGGGAGAACGCGGGTCTTAGAACTGAGGCACTGCGGTGTGTTTTGCAGGCGGCCCATCGGGGTTGCCAGTAGTCTCTGCAAGATGGGACAGCCCAGAGCGACCCCCAGGTCGCTGGCTGAGGGGCAGGCTGGCGAGGCTGTGAGGTGGGGAGGCGGGCCCGCGGGTGGGCGGGCCCGCGGGTGGGCGGGCCCGCGGGTGGGTCTCTGTCCTGTGCGCCCCAGGCGTGTGAGCTTGCGCGCTTTGATCCTCCTGGGCTTCAGTTTTCTCTCCGGTAAGTTAGGAGGAGGAGCAGGACCTGGTCTTCTGGGGTCGGTGGGTCGATAGCTGAGCTAATGTAAAGGGCCTAAAATAGTACTTCTCTAATGGTGCTTAAGAGGGCTTCCTTTGGCTCAAGAAGAGGTTGGGGCCAGATATGTAAATTTGGGGGTCATCTGTGTAACTGCTGACGTGTGAGACCGTAGGCTGGGCTGTGGGTGTCCACACAGAAGAGCAGGAGGGTGCAGCCTGAGCCCGGGGGCTTTGGGCAGGGGGTCCACAAGAGGGGGAGGGCCCTGGATTTGATAAGAGGCGGGTGGCCTTGCGGTGGGGAGGGCTGGGTGGAGGGAGGGGTGGAGAGCATCGAGCGTGGAGGATCCTCTGGAGGAGGACAGGGTAACGGGACAGAAGCCGGAGGGTTGTGGACTCAAGGGAGTTTTTATTTTTGATTTTTAAATGAGAGTGATTGTCATATGTTTTGGGCTGACAGGGATGATCCCGTGGAGAAGGACAGATTTCCAGTGCGCTGGGAAGGGACAGTTGCAGGGGCACAGTCCTTGGGACGGTGAGAGGGGTGGCCGGAGGCAGGAGCGAGGCAGGACTTCTGTGCACGGGGCCTCGATGCACTTCCAAAGTATTTCTAAGAGACATGCTGCCCCTCTGAAAGGAGGGCATAAAATAAAATATAATTTTGTGCTCAGTCCAGGAAACTTGGGAATTGTGCTGTAGGACTTAGGATCTAGTTTCTTATTAGCTTCTGGTGCTAAACACACCTTGGGGCAGCCTTACAGAAAGATGCGTGTGGAAATAGCGTTTTTCTTTATTTAAAAAAACCTCACTCGTCTCTAGACGTATCATCAGCTTCACTAGGAGTTGGCACCCTTATTCACCAAATTTAGTGCTACTCAGAGGACTAAGCAGACTTGGCTCCTGGTTAGTGCTTCCTTTGTCTTAAAGCTCTGGAGGGAAATGCCAGTTTTGCATCCAGGACGGCTGCCCCCACCTCCTGGGAGGCGGGCGGTGTTGCTTTGGGCCCTGCAGGCTTAAGCCCCATGGGGACCGCGGCGCTGGCTTCTGGTTGCCTGGTAAAATGGTAAAGCATCTGCCCTGCATGCCAGTTCATACTGCTTGTGGTTATTTGTTTTTTTTTTTCGGGTTTGGAGTTCCGAACCATCAGCCTTCTCTGTAATGGAGCCAGCAGGATGAAGCGCACGGGGCCCCCGACCCCTTGCGCTCCAGCCGCGCGGTGGGCTGGGGGGAGCTGGTTCCCACTGCTCTGCCTGATCACGTGCCCCTGCCCCGCGTGGATGTGGACAGGTTTGGCTGAGGGCCCTCCATGGCCGGATGCGGGAGGCGGGAGAGGTCTCTGCCCCGGGGAGCCAGCCTTCCCTCAGGGCGGCCCGGCCAGGCGGGGCGCCCACGTACTGAGCCAACGTGGAGGCCGCTTATTGGAGTGGCCTCTGTCGGGGCATCCGTGGGGATGCCAGCTGTGCGGGCTCTCCTGGGCCGAGGAAGGGCTGGCAGCGAGGGGATGAGGGGCCCCGGAGTGAGATGGGAGGCCCTGGCGGAGGACGGAGGCCTGGTCGGAGCTGTGCCGGGCGGCTGGGAGGAGAGAGCAGAGGTGTGGGCTGACGGGTGGGGTCCAGGAGATGGGGGGCCTGGAGGGTTAAGAAGGGCTCTTCGAGCTGTGGATGCTGAGACCAGAGGGATCTGAGGTGGGGATTCTTATCCCCTGGCGTGTGGTGTGCAGAGTATTTATTTTGCTATATACTTAGGTGTGGTCTGTCAGATACATCATGTGTTGTTTGTGAAGCGCGGGCACACGTGTGCTTAGCTTCTGTTGGGTAGGATTCGCTTCCGTCCGTCATTCCTTGCAGTCCTCACGGCGGACGCTGCCTTGTGCCTGCTTTTCAGATCAGGACTGACAGAAGAGGTTCAGTAACCTCCTGGGAAAGTGGGATGATATCTAGCTGACCTTGGTCAAGACCTCGCTGCGTGCCAGCCGTGGTGGGATCCGCTTGGTCTAGTTCACGATGATAACCTTAGGGCTCCGCCTCGTGCAGCCATCCTCACCCCCTTCTTACCTGGCTCACCTGAGCGGCTGCCCACAGCCTCCCCCCGCTGCCGTCTGTCCAGGCCCAGGCCTTAACTGGAGGCTCGATGAGAGCCCTGCACCTGCCCTCATCTCAGAGCTGTCCTCTCCTGCCGCCCCTCTGGCCGCCCACGCCCCCCAGCCCTGGGCCTCGCCTCCGGCTTTCTGGCAGGCTGCACTCCTCCGTACCCTCCCCTGCCCCCACCGGGTGCCCTGTTGTCCGTTCTGTTCATCTGCCCTCTGTACCCACCACTCCCTCCCTTTCGTCAGCCTGCCTGGTAGAGTGGAAGCCTCAGGAAGGCAGGGGTCTTGTTCTGTCTTTATCCTCAGGGCCCAGAACAACGACTGGCAGGTAGAAGGCACTTACCACTGTTTGTTGAATGAATGAATAACTCTTTCTTACTTTTAATGTAGGCAGTAGAATCTGAACTGAGGCTGTTTGCCTCTGAAAATGCGTTTTTTCTGCCTGAGCTACTGCACCCCTCCCCCCACTCCTATTGTACTCGGTGAATCAGTCATAGATTTACGCCCCATATGTCTGTGATATCTCCAGATTTCTGTGCTTTTCTCTGTAGAACAGAAACATTTACAAAACATTCAAAATTGCTCTAAAACTATAAAGTGCTGTATAGCAAATTAATCTGTTGAAAACAGAGACCTCAAGTTGAAAAAAAAAGATAGCTCTGTTCTGTTAACCGCTTTTAGGTGACATGTAATTGAAATGCGTTGTCTTAAGAAATAACAGTACCTGTTGCAGAGAAGTAATATTCATAACTACATCTTGGGGAAAGTGAGAATACTTTGAATAATTCCAGAAGGCGTCAGAAAAGCAGCCAAATACAATAAAAGGATTTAAACATTGGAAGGAACGTAGCTTCACAGCTGTTTGGTAGGGGAGCCAACAAAGAGTTGGCTGGAAATTGGGGCACTGGGCCCTTCGTCCCAGCCCAGCTCTGACCTGGTGGGCTGTCCGCTGCAGGGTCCTCGAGTGTGAAGGGGGTGGTCTAGTTGGTGATGTCCAAGGTCACTCCATTTCTAGAGGACTGTTGTACATAGGAGTCGAAAAACAAATTCTCAGTGCTTCGAGGGTCATTCAGTCAGATGTCAACAAATATTTAACCTCCGAGCAGCCCTGTGTGAAAAGCACGCGGTGCCGGTCACTGCGGCGGCTTTGGGTGCACAAGAGGCTGGCCTCGGCGCAAGGTGTCCTGTCACCTCCCTCTGGACCCGCAGTTTTCCCGGAAGAGGGGAGCAAGGTGGGCCAGCAGGCGGGTCCAGGGGGTAGAGTAATGGGCTCTGGCTTAGTGAGAAAACACCAGACCCCGGGGAGCCCGACTGATCCCTTTCTCTGGTTTCTTACTCTTAGGGGACGAGACTGTGTTAAATGTTGAATTAAATTGGGTCTGCAGGTCTCGAGCTTGTCAGAAATGAGTAAAGGTAACGCAGTAGTAGGTACTATTTCATCAGCCCTCTCGTGTCCCGGACGCGTTAGAAACTGAGGGCGTTGACACACGCGTTGGGCAGGTGGGAGAGTACGGTTCAAAGTTGCTTTGTGTTTGCGCCTCTTCTCACGGGCTGTGCTCACAGGTCCGGTTTCTTTTCTCGTTCTGGTTGCCAGCAGCCCAAGTTCCCTGCCGCTCCAAGTCTTCCTTCGCTTAGGGTGAGTGACCTCCCTGAGGAAGGAGTTTGCTCAAGGACGTAGGGCAGCTTCTCATCACCCGCGTGGGGCCGAGAGACGGCACGGTTCGCAGTTCCCGGTGGGCCGCCGTCGCCTCCCGGTGCCCAGCTCCCTTCTCTCAGCGCCGTCCTGGCACCTGCTCAGGCTCCTTTGCTTGGGGGTGAGGTTTTGTAGGTGTCAGGTGGGCACAGCCTGCCTTGTCCGCGTGCTGTGGCAGCGCGAGGACAGGGGACTGGATTTCTGGCTTCTGCCTTAGGAAGGGCAACTCACCCGGGGAGATGTGCCCAAGAAGGGGCGGGTGGCGGCTGGGCCTCCACAAATGCAACCCCTGAGCGCTCCGTGAAGGAGGCTGGAAAGCATAGTTCACGCAGACACTCGCCTGCTGTGGCCTGAGCACGAACAGCTTGACGTCCGTCTATGGAGGTGTAGGTCCAGAGGCTTAGGTGCTCGGGCCACGGTTTAAACAGCAGTGGTGTGGCCTGTCATGTCTGCTCTCTTCTAGGTGTGAATGAAATTAATTACATCAAATGCACATTTATTCGTCTTGATCATTTTGAAGTTGATTCCTTTTCAGAATAGGAATCTACCCAGAATAGTAGTTAAAAGGAATCACTGTTCTGAGTTGGTCGTCTGTGTTAGGTCATATGCCTGTCATGATACAGTGTTCTTTTGGCGGGATACCTTAGAGGATTATCCTTTCTTTCTTAATATATTAAAACTTCATTTTCATTAAAAAGCTATCTAAACGTTTAAAGATCCTCGTGTAGTGATTTTTTAAATTAACAGTTCCAGGGCAGTAGCAGCACAGGCAGTAAATAGTGAAGACTCGCTTGCTGCAGGTAGAGACTGGTACGGGGGTTGAGGCTGAAACCCTAATCCAGGAAGATGTGGCGTTTGTAGGAATGAACTGTAGGATGTCAGAGCTGCGAGAATTTAGGGCCACAGAGTTCAACTTAGATTTGACCATCAATGAAATCCTATGGAAAAAAACCTTTTCCATCAAGTGTCAGCCGGTTTTTAGAAGTGGTAAGATGACCACCTCTGTGTCAGGACCGCTGGCTTGTGGTCCTTCTGAGTAAGCGGTCCGGTGCCAGCCACGTGCAGACCAGGCTTACATCCACATCTTGTGGCGCCTCCTCTGGGGTTTTTCCTCCTTGTATTTTACTGGTGTCGCGTAGTAGATGGTTTTCACCCACGTGCACATGAATGACAGACGAGGGTATTGATGATGTTTCCAAAGGAAGAGCAGGTATTGTGTAAACCAGCCCAGCACCCCTTACATTCTCCCTCAGCGATCTGCCCTGGGCGTGCGCGGCACGGGTAGGAAGGAGCCGGACTTGATGAATTTCAGCGTTTCTCACCGGAAGCCTTGCTATAGGAACGGGAGGGCTTTGCCTATAGTTAGCCAAGACTTTGAGCCACGCCGCAGCCCGGGAAGGGTGTGCTGGGTTTGGACTCGTGGGGCAGAGCCCTGCTGCAAGGGAGCCGTGCTACGTGCCCGCGGCCCTGTCCACGGCAGGCGTGTGCTTTTCACAGGGAGACCCCGCCGCCCAGGTGCCTGCCCAGCCTCACGGGTGGTGGAGGGAGACTATACAGATGGTGCGGACGGTCAGCCCGCGGTCCGAGCGCCCATCTTTACGTGCCCGGGAAGATGTGGGCAGGAAGTGCAGCTGGGGCGGGCACTGCGGGAAGCTTTGTTTTCTCTTGCTTGCGAAGCTACCATGAGATTCACCCTCAGTAAGTAGAGAAGTCAGCGATTTTCATGCATTTCTAAGCTGTGCAGCTGTTACCACAGTCCAGGTTTAAACGTTTCCATCACCGCAAAATGCTCCTTGTGTGTGTTTGTGGTAAATTCCCATTCCACCTCCAGCCACTGGCAGCCGCCGATCTGCTTTCTGTTTCTCTGAAGTTGCCTTTTCTAGGCATTTCATGTAAATGGAATCGTGCCATATGCAGCCTGTTGAGTCAGGCTTCTTTCACCTCGTGTAATGTTTTTGGGGTTCGCCCATGCCGTACGGTGGATCAGTAGTTATGAAACCGCTAGGTGGTGTTTTTGGGGGAGGCTCCCAGGAGCTTCAGTTCTTTATGTCTCAGCGCAGAGAGAATTCAGTGAGAGGCAAAGTGATAGATAAGAAGCGATTTATTAGAAGAGGACACTTGTGAGTCTTACAGGCGGGTGGGCGTGAGGGTGCCGTGGCCCGAGCACTTAGTGGGCTACAGTTTTATAATCAAAGGAAAAGTGGGAGGGGGAAAAGACCACCTTCTTCCTCATTCTTGAGTAGACGTCACGCTTCCATCATCAGCTCCTCCTCCAGGTTGCACTGGGGAGTTTTCTTGTCTCTACATGGTCGAGCCAGGACTGTCATGGTGCAATGGAAGAATTATTTCAGGTCTCAGTACAATGCGGGTCTGAAATGTCACCTTTCCATAAATTACTGTTTTTTATGTGTGCAAAGAGCATGTCTTAGGGGTCACTAGCTTACCGGGGCCATCAACTTACTGAGCTCATTGGGCAGCATGTGGGTCTCATGCCACCATTGTTTTATTGTTTTGAGGCATGGCTCACGCTTCTGTTACATGGTTTTGTGGTTGAGCAAACCTGCTTTCTTGAGTGATCCTTAACTTACTGTTGTCTCCCAAAGCCCCCCTAAAGTTCCCTGTCTGTCTACAATCCCCTAATGGCATTTCTGAGCGATTTGATTATCCTCTTCCATCCCTATCAGTTTGTTCCTTTCAGTTGCTGACTAGGACTCTGTTGAGTGGGGGTCACACACCTGTTTTAGCTCTTCGCCAGGGACGGGCGTTTGGATCGTTTCTGCTTTTTGCCTCTGTGAAAAGTGCTGCTCTGAGTGTGAGCGAGCACATCTCTGTGGACAGGAGCTTGGAGTGGGGCTTAGAGTGACGGCATGTGTGACACTGACAGCACAGCTGCTCGTGGGACCCCTGGGCACGCTCTCAGGTCTGTCTCCGCGACGTGCCCTGCACGTCTTGAATAGCGTGGACCTGTTATTTGCGGGATGAAATACCGTGGACCTGAGGTCCAGCACAGGCGACCAGGGTTTCTAGTGGTGACGCCCTCTGTGCTCGGTATAGGACAGAGGAACTCTTCCCCAGTATTTGGTTTTTCCTTTCACTCATCAGAGGAAGTCAATGAAGAACTATTAGGCGTGTTAAAAACCACACTCAGCCTGCAAACTCCATGTGCTCAATGCTTTGCCCCTGCAGTTCCCTCCTAGGGATTCAGCCTGAGGACACGCCTCCAACAAGATGAAAATACAGATGGAAGTGACCTAAATGTCCAGTCAGGGGCGGGTGGATCGACTCTGGGTGACCACGTCACAACGAGCCGTGTGGAGGGGTGGGTCTCTGGCGATTTCCAGAACATGCGGGAAGGGAGCAGGGCTGAGTGCCAGAGGGTGTCGAGTGAGCTCCCTTCACATGAGAAAACACGCATATCTGTGCCTCCATGCAAAAGGAAAACAGGAAGGAAGATCAAGGACGAAAGGGATTGGGCCCTGCAGGGGTGGTGGTGGGGCGCTGGAAAGGAGAGGGGGGCACAGGTGGCTGGAGAGGTGGGCGTGGGGCTTCTCTGAGTGGACGTCTCAGTACAGCCCGACTCAGAACCGTGGACCCCAGAACAAAATACATGAACCTCAACCAGGACTGGGGGGACCCAGAATGGGATAGAGACAGAACCAAAGCTCAGTATAGGACAGAACAATAACAGAGCTACAGCAGGGGTGGGGTGGGCAAGAGAAGAATCAGCTGGGTGTTGGGAAACAGTACTTTTCTAGCTTCTGTAAAGCCACAGACAGAAAGGGCTGCACACAGTACTGCCCAGAAACTGTCTGTTTCTCCGGGGGGTGAGGTTGCGTTGCGGACGTGTTCATAAGGATGGAACGGTGAGTGTGTGGTGGGAAGAAGTTGCAGACGAGGGGAGGGGACAGAGGAGCCCGGGCACTGGGCTGGAGCCAGGTGTCAGAGTGCACCGAAGTTTTGAGTATTTGTCCATATGCCAGACGGTGCAGAGACACAGATGTTGGTGCTTAGGTCGCACAGCTCCTTACCCAGTCCCCCGAGGACACCCAAGTGCTTTCTCTGAGCAGAGAAGAAGGGGTCCTCCAAGAAGATGCGACTGGACCCCCTCATGGTACAGGGAAGAGCTCAGAAAGGACGGGGCCACGTGGGCAGGGAGAGGGTCAGAGCTGGTGGCTCTGAGCAAGGACTTGGGTGACGATGGTGTTGGCTTGTAATCCGTAGAATAAAGTAAACGTCCATCAGTCTGCTGATATACTTGAATAACGATCGGTAAGCAGGGAGAAGGGGAGCCAAAGAATCCCAGTTACTCAA
Organism: Aethalodelphis obliquidens; assembly: GCF_003676395.1. NCBI lineage: Eukaryota > Metazoa > Chordata > Mammalia > Artiodactyla > Delphinidae > Aethalodelphis > Aethalodelphis obliquidens. The sequence goes on along the minus strand of NW_020837945.1, from coordinate 1,335,416 downwards.
CGGGGAAGGAAGGAGGAAATAGGCGATCACCGTGAGGCCGACCCCAGGGCGATATTACTTTAGGCAGGACCCAGGACTGGCGCTAAGTTAGTGAATGAACGTTTGAGGAGAAACAGGATATTTTTCTAGTCTCAAAGTTATCTCTTCCCCAAGTCACTTATTTATTGAAAAGGGAAAAGTAGTAACTTTAGAGTGGAGAAAGCCAGCAGACACCACCTCACCCAGGAGATTGATGTGATAAGACAGGTCGCAGTCATAGCTTCATAGCTTCTCCCCGACATGGGCATGGGCACAGCGTAGGCACGAGGAAGCGGCAGGCAGACCCCGGGAGAGGGTGTCCCAAAAACACCTGGCCAGGGCTCTTCGCCGTCCACGTCCCGAGAGACGGGCTTGGAGGGGCCTAAGGAGACACGCCAGCGAAATGCAGTATGGGCTTTCGAGGGGGTCCTGGGGCAGAGAGGATGTTAGTGGGAAAACTGGTGAGATTGCGGTAGTGGAGCTCATGGTATTGTCCTGACTTTGATCATTGTTCAGTGATGCCATAGGTAGATAGGTAGTGGGAAGCAGCTGCATAGCCCAGGGATATCAGCTCGGTGCTTTGTGACCCCCTGGAGGGGTGGGATAGGGAGGGTGGGAGGGAGGGAGGCGCAAGAGGGAAGAGATATGGGAACATATGTATATGTATAACTGATTCACTTTGTTATAAAGCAGAAACTAACACACCATTGTAAAGCAATTATACCCCAATAAAGATGTTAAAAAAAAAAAAAAAAAGATGTGACCCTTAGGAGAAGCTGGGTGGGGGCTACGTGGGAATTCTGCGCCGCTGTCCACTGTCCCCACCCCGCCGCCGCCGTCTGAGCTCTCCTGGACTCTGCCTCGGAGGGAGGGTTCAGCGTTCCAGGGAGAAGCACTCTCTTGCCTTCTCACTGGAATTCTGGCCACCTCGAGCCCCGGTGTGGAGCATTCTGGAGACAGGCGTCCTGCACCCGTGGCGCGGAGGGCACGGTTCTTCCAAAGGGCATGAGAATCTCCTGGACCCGGTGGGAAGAGGCGCTGTGACCAGAGGCGCAGGACCTCGCACATGGGCTGCGCCTACAGGGGCTTTCCTAGGTGTCCTTGGTCTTTTGATGTTATTATCTTTTTCCAGAGAGAAATGTAAAATTTTTATATATTCAGATTTATCAGTCTTTTCCTTTACGACTTGGGTTTTGAGTCCTGTCTAAGAACACTTTCCTATGTCGGGAGTCATTCCTCCTTAATTTCTTTCAGCAGTTTTATATTCTGTTTTCCACATTTAGCCTATTAATCTGTGTGAAGTCTGTCTCTATACAGTTTGAGGCCAGGATCTAATATTTTTTCCTGTTGGCTAGACAGTTGCCTCAGTCACTGCACGGTCTGGTCTGCCCTTTGCTCAGCGACCAGAAATGCCACTTGTATCCTTGCCTAAGTTCCTCCTTCAGAAGGTGTCGTTTCCTCTTGCTTGTCATTGTCGGGTGCCAGCTGTGGAGGTTTGCGTGTGGATTGTGTCCCCAACTCATCCTGGGGAGAGGATCACATTGTGCAAGCAATGCCTCTTCCTTTCTAATTTTTGCACCTTCCCCTTATTCACTGGCTGGAACTCGTGGTGCCAGGCCGAGTGGGGTATTGGGACAGTGGTGGCGACCAGCAGTCGCTTCTCTGGTTCCAGCTTTACTGTGGGTGCCTCCCATGCGTCCTCACTGAGGGTGATGTTCACTGTAGTCGCTTTGTACATGCCCTTCATGTAGTTAAGCAAGTCGCCGTCCCACTTTGCTGAGAGTTTTATTAAAAATAAACTTTATCATTTACAGCAGTAGAATTTTATTGCTTGCTTTCTCTGCATCTGTTGAGATGGTTGTATGGTTTCCCCTCCTGTCTGTTAATATAGTAAATTTCATTCATAGATTTCCTGATTTTAAATATTCTTCATTTGCAGGAAAAACCTTACTTTACTTTTAACACTGACAGTTAAATTTGCTATTTATTTTCATGTTTTCTCTTTTTCAGAATGAGTCCCTCCTCTCCCCCTCTTCCCACGTGCTTTTTTTTGAGGCATAGTTTACGTGCTATAAGTTACTGCAGCGGGGTGCTGATAAATGCTTAACAAATGGCTTTTTTTGGTGGGGGGGACTGTGAAAAGCCCTGATTTGTAGCATTTGCCAATTTCCGTGGCATAAATGTTCTCACCATTACCTATTTCAAGCTACTGATGAGCTGTTGGCTGGTGGTCCACAGAGTTCCTGAGATGTAACAGTCCTCTCTTGAGGTGGTAGGAGCTGGCCCAGCTGCTGAGAGCCTGGTGGGCAGCCTGGTGATGGCCGTGCCTGTGACCATCTCAGATGTCCTCTGTGGCTTCCCCTGCCCACCTGCATCAACACCGCGCCTCCCTGGGGTCTGACCGTGGTCATGCTGCGTCCTCAGCCCGTCTTGAGACCTAGCGTTCTGTCCTGTGCGTTCATAGCACATAGTCCCCCCTGAGAACAGCCTCGGCCACCTTGTTTAAAGATAGTGAAATATCGAGCTCCCACTGAGTTTTATTGAAAACTTGAGCATCTGACTCATGATTCCTATTGTGGCACTAACTTTATTAGAAAACAGCGTGGCTTCTGTGATAGTAACTTTCCTTACATCTGAGGGGCTGCTAGCATCATTATAATCGTGGAACTTTTCATCTTCCTTAGTCTATTAAGGCTTTTTTCATTCACTGATCTGTGTAGTCATTCAGCAGGCAGCTTTTGAACGTCTACTGTGTGTCAGGCATTTGGATTCCAAAGGTGTAGCAGTGGGTAGAGAACCCAGTGTCTTCCCTCGTGGAGCGCAGGTTCTGATATACCTTTAAGTTGTGTGTCTTTCTAATCTTACCATCCTTGCCCGTTTTCTCCTTGCTCAGACACCTACTTGTCTTTGCCCCTGGTGATACCTTAAATCAACCCTGAATTAATCTGATTCCTTCCACTGCTTCAGTTTTGAAACTCCCTGCTTCGATGCTAGTTGACGTTTAGCTTAACTACTTATATAATTATTTCTGCTTTTACCAAATTTTCACAATGAAAAGGCCAAGGTGATTTTGACATTAGGAAAGGTCGGTGTTTTAAAAGGGTTGCGACAGTAGACTCACTGGAGAAGTTTAGTGAGGTGACGCTCTTTATGGTGTGTGGCCTGTCGTCCGAGGAGGAGCCGGGGACGAGCTGACATCTTCCGCTGCAGTTCTGGGGCGTCCGTCTGAGGGCTGCTGCCCACCAGCATGGTCTCTTCTAGCTCCCGATGGCGTTAGGGTGTGTGGGGCTGTGCTTCTGGTAGCTGGGCGCTCAGGGGCGGGGGGAGCCTGGTCACCGAGTGCTCTTCCGTGTTTGCTGCATGCCTTGGAACCATGTGGGGTGGAGGGGGGGACCCTGTGCCCCTGTGGGCTGCAGTCCAGGGAGAGTGGCAGGCCTCCCTGGGGAGGAAGAGCTCGAGGACCTTGATCCGGGGTAGCTGGCATGGAGGGCAGGCTGGGGAATCGGGATGCAGGCCGGTGGGCCCGAGAAGTTCACCTGCCCGTAGTTCTGCCACACTGATTGGGAGTTCTGCCTTTTTAATGCTTTGCAAAATTAGTTTGTTTTTAATTTAAAAGTCAGTATTTTATTTTGATAAGAAAAAATAGTTCTAGTTTATTTATTCAAGCAACTTAGAACACCTCAGAGATCAACTTCCCTCCTTGCTCTGGAGATGCTGGGGGAGCAGTCAGGGTGTGAAAGCGCAGCTTGGGCGGGTCTTGCTCCTGGCCCTGGGCAGCCGTCTGCAGGGAAGAACCTTCCAGGGAAGGACAGGTCCCTGTGCTGCTGGGGCCGTTGGCGCAGAACGTGTGGCCTGGCCCTCGGTCGAGATCCAAAGCCAGCACCCGTTCTCGTTCCTCGCCCCATCCCACTTGACACCTTCACCCTCTGGGGCCTCCGTTGAGGATGGACAGAAACTCTGGGGTGACTTGTGACCTCTCGGGAATGCTGACCGGGCTGGCCCTCCTTTCTCTTTTGACCATTTTGCAGCTGGCTTATGAGGGCGATTTAAAAATGGATGTCAAAGAAAACATTTTTCATGGGAATACCTATTGTGGGGGGGTATAGTTATACCTTGGAATTTAGCCTTTGAAAGTAACAGTTATGGGGATCAAGTCTTAATGTGAAGGTTGAATCCTCATAGATTACCTTTTTTGTTTTTGTTTTGCGGTACGCGGGCCTCTCACTGCTGTGGCCTCTCCCGTTGCGGAGCACAGGCTCTGGACGTGCAGGCTCAGCGGCCATGGCTCACGGGCCCAGCCGCTCCGCGGCATGTGGGATCTTCCCGGACCGGGGCACGAACCCGTGTGCCCTGCATCGGCAGGCAGACTCCCAACCACTGCGCCACCGGGGAAGCCCCTCATAGATTACCTTTAAATCTTAGAATCAAAATTCAGGAACCCTTGTCAAAAGTAATTTTCCGTTGTTGTGCTCCTACTGGATTTTTAAAAATGGATACGTCTTATTTATTTGTACTTAAATGTATGTCAGACTAATACTAATAGTATCACAGAATAGGAAAAACAAAACATCTTTCTATAAATATTAAAGTAATGAGCAAATTAGGGATTGTACAAGAACACAGCAGATGATGTGGAGGAAATCAGTGAAGCTCTTAATGGCTTAAATCTAACTCTTGAGTAATTATTTTAAAACTTTTAGTAAGTAAAGCCTCTCAGTCCTATAAAAATAGGAGGAATTCATCATCACACGTTTGTATTTTTAGTTCTTTGTCTTGGAGATAGATCCTGGGTCCTAAAGAAATCAAAACTAGTATCACATCTGGTTTTCTAAAGCCAAGGAAATCTTTAACCTGTTTTCTGGAGCCAGCAAGGTAATCTGTTACTAGGCCATTGAACCCCTTTTGGGGAGTCTCAGGTCATCCCCTCCCCCCCCACACTTACACAGTCGGTACAATGAAAACCAGGAAACCCAGGCTCTGAGATAAGCAGAGTCTTGGGAGGACGGAAGCAGCTTGGCTACTGACACACTGTGGGGTCACACCCGCCTGCACGTGACTCCGGCCAGGAGGGGCCTGGCGGGACCCCGGCTGGCAGGCACTGGGCCCCGAGGTGCGGAGTAGCTGCCGGATGCTGGCTTCCTTCGCACTTCCCGGCCGGCTCCGGAACTGGATCCGGGCCATGGGGTCCCTCTCATGCCCTGGGCACCGCTGTCCCAGCCCAGCTTACACTCCCGTTGGCTGCTTTCCAGAAGCACCCGCGGCATCCCTGAAGATCATCGGTCATCCGAAGAGGGAAGCGGGGATCCTGTGGGCGCCGCCCTGGGAGCCTCCCTGCCGCTGTCCTCTGACTCCGCGGCCCTGGAACTACCTCGTCCCCCTCGGTGAGGCTCTGCTGTGCACGACTGGGGCTGCGGTCTGTCACTGTGGGTGCACAGCTGTGTCTGAGAGGAGCCTCTCCCGGGAGGAGGCCGCGGGGCCCAGGGCCTGGGGAGGCACAGGCCGCGCTGCGGGGCTGGGGGGCTGGGGGTGCGGGCGCTGCCGGCGGGCCTCCTGGATTTCTCAGTCATAGTCCAGAACCCCCTTCCTCCGCGTCCCTCCCCCCCCGCCCCGCAAAGCACCTTGGGGCTGGGCTTCGTGTCCCCGCAAATGGGAAGCTCAGAAGAGGTTCAATAAAATCTAATCGAATGACCTGCTTCAGGCGTTTCATATTCAGGGTGGCTTGTCTAGTTGCCGTCTCCACTTGCGAGCCATCTGATGATTTGTATGGCTCTAGGTGATTGTAACCTTCTTATTCAAAGCGTTTTAAGAGGTGGTTTCTTGTTTTTAATGTTATGTGTAATGTCCTCTTTGAAAAGATGGGTCTCTAGTGATTTTGTGTGTGAAAAGTGAGGCTCTTTTCAGATATGGAATAAATCAAATTATTTGTTCAGAAACGTCCAGAAGTAGATTTCACAGCTCTGTGAACAGCTGGGTTTAAAGCACAGTCTTTAGTGTGTGTTTCGAGTCTCATTGAAGACCCAGAAGATCAGCTAACGGCAGGCTGCTTGCCTGTCTTTTTATCGAGGGCAGGGCTTCCCAAGGGCTGTGAGCCCACTCTGCACCTAATGCTATCGATAGTTTGTTGTCCGAAATTACCTTTACGTTGGGAAATCTTTAAGCAGCATTTGGAAAGTTCTGGATTCGCTCCCTAGGGTGCTTTTGATGTGGATCTGGTGGAAAATGTCCTTTGGATGTTTTGGCAACACCACCACCAGGTGCCCTCACTGCTGTCTGGGCTGGAGTGGTCGCCAGTCGGGACACCGCCTCTGCCGGGTGAAGCAGCCCCGCCGCTCTGGGCAAACCCAGCCCCACCCCAGGGCCCGAGCGTCTGCTGTTCCTCCCGCGGCGACAGTCGTTCCCCAGGTGTTCACGGGGCTGCCACTGCTCCCCGTTGAGCTGTCCCCTAGTGGCTCTCTGGCCTCCCCCGTGCCGTTCTTGTCTGTGCCCCGTGTGTGAGCACTCGACATGCCCTGTCTGTCTGTTTGCACGTGTGCTGTCTGTCTCCTGCCCTGGTGTGTGAGCTTCTGGAAGCCCGAGGCGCTCTGGCCACTGGTGTAGCAGGCCGTCGGGCCCGGGCCCGGGTTTGGCTCGTGGCTGCTTTGGCAGCAGGTAGCAGACCGCCTGGCTCTGGGCCTCCCGTCGGGGCTGGGACCCTCCGTCTCGCCACTCTGCTGTCCCATCGCCATGTGTGGCTGCTTGGCCTTGAGGCGGCTGTTCTGAGGGGAAGCAGGGGGACGGGGTCTCTTTCAGGGCAGCAGTTCAGGGGCCCTGCCGCCACCTCGCCGGCACAGACCGCACTCCCCAGAATCAGGCTCTGCGAGGAGGAGTGAGACGGTGCCGGGGAGGCCAGGGCCTGCCTGGCAGGGGCTTTAGAGCGTGAGCTCCTGTCGTCCGCACCCATCACTTCCCGGCACAGGTTCTGGCCAGGAGAGAGCCCCACACCCCATAGATGGGCCGACTTTATGGGAAATAGAGGATGGGGCACTCATCTTTCATCTCAGATTAGACAGACTGACCCACCTCGTGGCGAGCATGGTGGGGGCAAGTGCAGGTGCCCTCGGCAGGGACGAGCCCCTTCTGCACAGCAACCCGAGGGCACAGTCCCTGGGGTGGGCCGCCCTCCCTCCAGACCATTGTTGGCCACGCCTCGCTCCTCGGGGACGAGCTGGCTTCTCCCCACAGGGTGACGGGAGCAGGAATGTGGCCCCCTTGTCCCCTGTGGACTTTGCCATCTCCCGTGGGGGAAGCCTGGATGCGGGGCAGCCTTGGGGACGGCGGCCCCGGCCCTGTCCTCGTGCAGCCCCTGAGGCAGCCCCCCTTGTACCTCTGCGAGCCCCCCCGGGGGACCTGCTGACCCTCGCCCCCTTCTTGCTGCCTTGCTCTCGGCTTCTGAGGAGAAACCCACCCAGGGTCGATTCCAGGACAGTCATGAGAGCCGAGGGGAGCCTCTGGGGACACTCGTCTGGCATTTGGGAGGAGTCCCCCCCGCTGTGTTTCCTGCAGGGAAGGGGCTGGAGGACCGGGTTTCCTCTGCAGCCCCCAGAGGTGGGCGAGAGCGGGGGGACAGGCCCCTTCAGTTCTTCAGAGAGAGTGTAGTTCACCGCCAGGTGGTCCCAGTACCTTCTCTTTGTTAGTTGATGGCGAAAGAGCATAGCTTTGCTGGAAAAGTGGAGGTGGGCGTGGGAGCTTTGCTGGAAGTCTGGGGTGCAGGAGTCCGGCGGAGGGTGTGTGGGCCACCGCGGGTAGTGGTGTCTGTTCTGAGAAGCGGGTGAGCCACTGTGGTGGGGGCCTGCGCCCAGCGTTGCGGTGTGGAAGTTTCGATGGTGCAGGCTGGAGAACCAGTGTGGGTGGGGCGGGGAGGTGGCCTGCCCGGAGGGGGGTGATGGATTAGGGCAGGTGGAGAGCTCGGGCACGTTTGGGGCTGCGCAGGGTGAGAGGGGGGTGCCTCTGCCTGGACAGAGCTTGCAGGGAGCCAGCTTTGGTGGCGGGAGGGCTGGAGCAGCAGGTCTGTTCTGGACACGCAGCTCGGATGCTCAGGCGGTTTTGCTTTTCCACCTCCAGCTCCCCCCGGTGCTCTGGGCCCCCGGCCTGACAGGCAGCATTTTGCACCTCCCTCTCCAGGCTGACGTTTCACAGGCGACCCAAACTGAACATTTGGAACCAATCACTTTATTTTCCTAAATTTTCTACCCTTTTTCCTCCCAGTGAATGTCACAACACCCTCAGTTGCTAGAAACACTTAATTTACCTTTTTCCCCAAACCTTATGTTCAGGGTTTTAAAATATGTTAAAAAACTCACCTTTAAATTGTAAAAATTATTCAACATACAGAAATAAAGCAGCAGCATTTGAAGGTTCTATGAGATTATGTATGTCTGATCTCTGGGTCACTCGTGGGGTGTGTAGGAAAGCAGAGTGCACAAGCGGACTTACTCACTGGGCCTGGATTTGGGGATGATCTGCCGTCACTGTGTTGGCCCCTGTCACTTACTGTCCCCAAGTCAAATGTAGCCACCAGCTCCTAAGAGAACTTGCAAGTTACAAGAGCTCTGTTCGTGGGAGACCTGGCCACTGCCCATCACCCACAGTACAGAGAAAGGTTTTGCACGCCACCCAGTTGTTTTTTGACTTTATAATTTAATGAACCAAAGTGAAGGTAAAATATCTTTTGATTCCCAGGTGCGCAGATTTCCTGAGCCACATCTTCAGTTTGCTGGGATTGTCCCATCCCCTCTCAGTCTGTTCCTGGAGTGGAGGGAGGTGTGACCATGGCGTCCATGTGCTGCACACCGTGGGGTTCTGCTTTATGAGTCCGTTTCTGTCCGTGAGGTCGAGGCGTGGAGGCCGGCGAGGCGCGGGTGCTGTGTCCACGCTGGGCAGGCCCTGACGTGGTGCCCCTACCCGAGGACCAGCCGCAGAGCGAGTGGGCCCAGCGGGGCCAGCAGTGTGAGCGGGCCGGGCGCAGGGCTCGGGCCGCGGGCTTTGAGCTTGACGCCGGGCAGGGCCCGGCTCTCCGAGGTGTTGCCCTCCGGGGTCGGGGTGGTTGCACTGTCCGTGGGCTCCGTGCAGGTCTGCGCGGGCAGGAGCAGGGCCACCAGCAGTAGCGGCAGTGGCGCGGGCGGCGCTGCCATGGCCGTGCTCTTTGGCGCGTCCCCGGTCTGGTCCGGTGGGGCGGTCGCGGCCGGCGCTGGGTGAGTCTGCTCGGCTGAGACTTTTTGGGGGTCCTGTCGGGCGAGGTCTAGGCCGCTTCACCTGGCGAACTCGCGCTGCCTGCTGTTAACGGCCTGCCCCGCGGCGGCCGCGCGCCCGCGCCCTTGCACTCCGGAGCCGCTGTGCGCGCGCCGCACTGTGCCCCGCGCGCCCGGCCCTGGGTCAGGGGCTTAGCAAGCCGCCCGCGCCAGGCCCCCTCCCACCCGCCCCGCCCCCGCCCAGTTCCTCAGAAACCCCGGTTCAGATATTTTTAGGGGATACCGGAAAACCTTACGTCCTAAAGTATACAGAGCTTTAGTTTTAGAAACCTTGAGAGGATACTTTTTCTTAAGTATGCCTGTGCTATAACTAGAACATTCTTTGGCTAATGCTTTGGTTTTGCTAATGTATAACATTTACTTCCTGCCCTGGAGTTTAAGGGGTAACTCATTTCTCAAGTAAATCAGGGATCCTTTCGCTCTGGGGAGTGCCGGTGAGCCCCACCATCTTTCCAGCTGTGAACCTTCTCTCCCCAAGCACAGCTGTTGTGAAACCTTCCGAATGCCGCGCGCTCCACAGAGACGTTTGGATGTTTGGATGCTCGTCAAGTTAGCAGACCAGCGTCTCTGCCGATGGTTCAATGGGAAAAGAGCAACTTAAAGTTGTGGAAGAGAAACCGAGCAGACACAGTGGGATGTCCGTTGCCAGACTCGGTCCACTCCACAGCAAGCATGCTTTGTGTTTATTTTTAGTTTAAATCAGAATCGTCAGTATGCTTCTTCTTACTTAGATTTGGTCTCCACTTGTTGACAACACAAGGGTTTAAATTTTTTTACATTTTTAAAAATTGTGGAAATAATACACATCCTTGGAAATAATTATGCAGGCAGTTTAAAATGAAAAGTTTAGGCTTCCTCCCCCATCTCGCTCCCTGCAGGCAGCCCTTGCCACAGGACCACCCAGTCAGTGTCCAGTGGGAGAAAGCCATTCCCCCAGAACAGAGTTGGGGTGCTGTTACCAGAAGGAGGAAGATGGATTCAAGGTAGGCTCAGTTAGCTGTCTGCCAAAAGTGTATTATTTTTTTTTTTTTTTTGCGGCATGCGGGCCTCTCACTGTTGTGGCCTCTTCCGTTGCGGAGCACATGCTCCAGACGCGCAGGCTCAGCGGCCATGGTTTACGGGCCCAGCCGCTCTACGGCATGTGGGATCTTCCCGGACCGGGCCACGAACCTGCGTCCCCTGCATTGGCAGGCGGACTCTCAACCACTGCGCCACCAGGGAAGCCTCACAAGGGCACTTTTTAATGTGTAACTGCATGCTCCATAAACGAGCATATAAAAAAATAGTGAGGGTTCCTTTCTAAGACTGTGCAGGAAATACCCAACATGATCCTGGAGCCCCTGATAGTGCCAGGAAGTATGGAAGTGCAAAAAAATACCAGCCCCCATGGATGGGTGTAGCAGGGGGACAGTGGAGCCAACTGAGGGAGCTCCCAGGGGCCAGAGCTGGAGCCGGTTCAGCAACAGAACAAAGTCGTATTGGATCATGGCCCGAAGTATAAAATAAATACCCACGGGTCCAAACGGACGTAAATGAGTGATTGATAAGGAAACGGGGGAAGAGGGAATCTGCTCTGCGGGAGAATCCACGTGGTTCTGCAGACACTCTGTCCTCGGGGAGGGGAGGGGAGCGTCCCCCCACCTTGGGTGCGGGGTGTGCACGGCGACCTCCTTCCAGAGGACAGTGGGGAAGGGGGGAGCAGCTGCACAGCGGAGAGACCTGACAGACACACCTGCGCCAGGTGACCAAGGTCAGCGTCCACGGTGCAGGTTACGTGACAGCACGCACCCCGGAGGGGACGTGATGAGACGGGCCCTTCCCCTCTGTGGTCTTCACTGAGGGACATCCTGAAAAATGCCTGACTGGTCCTCAAAACTGTCAAGGTCATTAAAGGCAAGAGGTCTGAGAGATTGTCACAGCCCAGAGGAGCTCTGAGGGGACATGATGACTACACGTCACGTGGGGACCTGGATGGGGTCCTGGGACAGCAGAAGGACACTAAGGAAAACTGAGGAAGTCTGAATAAACTACAACTTATTAGTTTCATCAATAATAGTTTATTAGTATTGGTTCATTAAATGTAACAAATACAGCATACTAATGTAAGATGTTAATAATAGGGGAAAACGCGGTGGGTATGTGGGAAATCACTGTGTTGTCTTCTTAGCTTTTCTTTAAAATTGTTCTCAAAAATAAAGTCTTTAAAAAGTGTTTTTTAAAAAAGCTAATAATTCTGTAGAAACTCCTTTTGTGTCCTCACCTTCTGCCCTGAGTATCAGCCCAGCGTTTTTTTCTTTTTCTTTTTGGCTGCATTGGGTCTTTGGTGCGGCACGGGGGCTTCTCTCTGGTTGAGGCCTGCGAGCTTAGTCGCCCCGCGGCATGTGGGATCTTAGCTCCCCGAGCAGGGCTCGAACCCGCATCCCCTGCGTTGGAAGGCGGATTCTTTACCACTGGACCACCAGGAAAGTCCCTCAGCCCGACTTCCGTGGCAACGGTCCGCTTGGTTTTCTCGTAGATTCATTACCTTTGTTTGTTGCCCTGGACAGTATCTTGTGGTTTTGCCAGTGCAAACTGCGCTCAGCAGGGAAGGGTCAGGTCGCCAGCGAGGACTCCTGGGCGAGGCCAGGGTCTTAGTGACTGTGGGTTTCCAGGGACTTCCCTTGCAGGCGTCCCTCCGGCAGTGTCTTCACTAAGTCACACAGGTTTATACATTTTTCAAAAGTGAGACTTTTAGTCAGTTAGGACTGTGGCCAGCCCCTTCCACTGGCTCCCCCCTCCCCGCTCCTGTGCTGGGAGGCCTTGGATGGCCTTGGGCATCTGTTGCGAATCCGCCCGGAGGAAGCCACACTGGGGGTGCGTGTGGTTGGATTTAATGGGACACAGGTATGTGGGGCTGGTGGCTTCTGTGAGAGTTAGGGGCGTCCATGTGCCGTCAGCTTGGATGTTGGAGTCGTTCTGTGCAGCTCGGGGTGTGAAGGACCAGGGCCAGTGGAAGGGGCAGGTGCCCACTGCACCCAGTGACCTCAGGACCCCAGAAAGGAGAGGACAGGTGGGGGCAGTGGGGGTCCAGCTGGGGTCTGGGCAGGGACCGCTTGACTGCGGCTTGGAGAGGACGGGAGCGTGGAGGCTGGGGCAGGAGGGGGAGGTGCTGGAGGACAGGGTTCCCGGAGCTGGGAGCTGAAACCCTGTCCTGCTTGCCGGCAGTGGCCTCCAGCAAAGGCGAGGTGTCCCTTTTGCCAAGTGGGACACTGTGAGGGTCTGCAAGCACAGGAGTGTCGGAGGGACAAGGAGGCTCTGCCTCGCCGGGCGGGAAGCCCGTGGGGCGCAGATGCCACACGCGGCCCTGGCGAGCATCCTGACAGCGGCCCAGGGGCTCTGCTCGGAGCTTCACCTCCACACACGCTCCCCCGAGAGGCTTTCTGGGGTGACTGCCGGTCTCGAGGGGTCTCGGGTTTGATGACCTTAATACGCAGGCTGCATTTCCCCCAGGGGGACATCCTCCCAAATGAAGGACACGAATTCTAAGTGTAGGGTCAGCGGGCAGGGTGGAGTGGAGGAAACTCGCCTCCCAGCTCAGGGTGAAGTGCCGGCGCGGGCGATGTCCGTGAGCTCGCTGGGTCGCCTCCTGTGTGGTTTTTCTGCTGCCTCAGATGCATCATTGAGCCTTCGATGTTCAACTTTTGACTGTCGTTTGTGTTTTTCGAGGAACGTTCGGTTTCATTTTGGCCCTTTAAAGTGTGATAACCTAAGGTGGAAGGCCAGCTCTCTCATGCTGGTCACCTCGAGGCTCTCAGAGGACAGTTAAGTGAATACATTCTAAACGAGAGAAGCCCCGAGAGTTAGCCCTAAGGAGACAGGGAAGCATTTTGAACGTTGTGCAGAATCAAGCGCCCGAACGTTGTGTGGGTCCTGTGCTCTCTGGTGCACCAGCTTTACAGGAACCTGCGTGAATGGGCGTATTTCAGTAACCGGCCACCTCTATGAAGACCCCCTGGGGCCTGCGGGAGGATGTGGGACCGACCGACGGTGGGATTCGCCTGCCTCGGAAGTGCTGAGACCCTTGCCCTGGCCGGGCTTTCTGGACCTGTCGGGTGCGTTCTCTCTTCACAGTAGGCCCTGTCTAGAAATGTGGCTGAAATCAGCTTCTTTGCTTTTTCAGTCTGTTTTGCTAGTGATACTGGTGCTTTTGTTCTGTAGAACAGCTGCGGGGGAATGTCAACAGTCTGGTGTCCATTCTTTCCTGAGGAGAAAGCTACGTGCCATTTCACGTTTTAAGATTCTTTACTTCTCAACTTGCTGACAAAGTTGTTCTTAGATTTTCAACCGTTGTCAATAGGGTTTCAAGCTTTCAAAGCTGGTTGCCTTTTTTTTTTTTCTTTTTCACAGCAGTATTAATTCCTTTCTTTGTCTTAATTGCAATTGTATCCTGTGAAAACAGGCTTATTAAATTCCTTGGGAGGTTTTTTTTTTATAGGTCCCTTTCTCCACTTGCCTATGATGCCTGCTGAGTTTAAAGCCCTTTTCTGGGGTTTAACAAAGCTCTCTGTGTTCAGGGCGGGTTTTGGGCCTGTTTCATGTTGCAGCCTAGACTAGTATATTAAGTACACATGTAGTCTGTCAGTTAACTCATCATTCTAAGTGTTTTCACGATCATTTCTCTATAGCCATCCTGATGCGTGATCTTGCATAGACCAGACCGATGCGGTGCCTAGATTAAGCTTCCTGAGTGTGGTCTCCATGGTAACCCTTGGAGAGCACCGGGAGGCCATGGACCTTTGGCGTGTTTGCTGACCCCTTTTCTCTTATTCTTCTAATAATGAGTGACTTGGCAATTAGAACAACAAATTAATAAAAAACGAATTTTCCCAGCAACATAAAAAAGTTCAGCCCACTTCACTTTTGCAGACTGGGTTACTGTGTCTGCGGTGGACTCGGGTGCTCCCAGTGGAAGGCGTCCCGAGCCGGGGAGCAGCAGGAGGAAGGGATCCCACGTCCCCCGAGCGTGAGAGTGACGCCGCGGCTAAGTGTGGGATTGGCGAGGTGTAGGATTACTGGAATACTGCAGTCGTGGAATGGGAGTCGGAAATGTGTTTTCTGTTTATTTCGAATTCTAATAAAAGTAACATTTAGAAATCTAAAAAAATCTCTTTTTCAGGGTCCACAAATATCATTCAGTTTGTCCCACGTGGCAGTTTTGTTTTTCTCTATGAAAAAGTCTTAGCAAAGGTTTAAATAAGAGCCAGAAAAGTAAAGAAGGTTTTATTGAAAATAAATTTTAGGTGCTCGTTGGCCCTCCCACCTCCACTTGTGCTCCCCACAGAGGAGTGGGGCTGGCGGTGGACCACAGGGAGGGCGGGAGGCGGAAGCTGCAGGAAACACGGGTGTGCAGTGTGACTACTAATCACAGTGTTCCTACCAGCCAGGCTGAGAAAAGAACAAGAGGACACAAAGGCGTGGGGTTTGGCCTAGAGGACGTAAGCCGTCCCTGTTTGCAGCTCCCCCAGCAAACCCAGGCGGTACTGTCCAACAGAACCTTCTGCAGCGCTGGGGCGGGCTCGGTCCTCACCCCTGCACTGTTTGTGCAGAGGCCGCCACGCGGAGAAAATGGCCCAGAGGATCAGTGAGGAGAGCGAGTCACATAACAAAGGAATCTGCCCGGGTAGCAGGAACACAGAGCTACTGCGCGGACGTGAGCGGTGCCTTTCACACACACAGAGCTAACCACTTAGAAGGTATTGGGGAGGAGACAGCCCCTGTACCACAGCAGAATACAATGTTCTGCTGAATACACAGCAGCAATGTTCGAAACCTGCGTGGAGAACATTCCACAGATCCTCAAAGTCACAAAAGCAGCCTTGAGCAGACGGAAGGACGCACCTCATGCTTGGTTTGGTCGTTGCAGTGTCACTGAGGTGGCGGTGCCAAGTAAGTTCACGAATTTAATGTGATTCCAATAAAAATACAAACTCCAGAGTCGTTTTTTTCCCCTTGGGCTGGACACGTTGATTCTAAAATTGACAGAAAAAGAAGCATGCATGAATACCTGGAAAACCCAGAAGAGAAAGGGCTGAGGAAAGGAATTAACGTGTCCCGTAAAGCCTCTGTAAGTGCGGTGATGGCGCAGGACAGACAAAGAGAACAGACAGACCAGTGGACCAGTCGCCCAAGTACAGATGGAGACCTAGTGTGTGAGTAAGAGGGCTGGGTCGGGATGAACTTTTGAAAAAGTGATTTGGGGACAATTGGACACCATTTTGTAAAAGACAACATTAGATTTATGCCTTAGACCATGGACCAGTGGATCCGAGAGCTGAACGTGAAGAGGAAACCGTTCGAGTGTTAGACACATTCGTCAGTATAACCTAAGTGTGGGAAAGGCTGTTAAAAGTATAGCTCAGAGTTCAGGGTCCACAGAAGAAATGATGGCGAAACTGATGACATTAAAATACTAGAGCGATGAGGAGCCTATGCCTGACCAAAAGCAAAACAGCAACGACACTGTCGGCAAGGTCAGGTGACAGAAGGTCATTTGTGAGAGAAATCTACACAGCGTGCCATTCATATTTTAGAATTGTGGGCAGTGAAAGGCCAAAATCCTGTAGGAAAATAGGCAAAAGGCATGAACAGACAAGACACACACACACACACGCACACACACGCGCACACACACGTGTAAAAATGGCCCTTCAGCTTCACTGAGGTCCCGTTTCTCACGCATCAGATTAGCAGAAATTCCAAAGCCCTTTTGAAAGCTGTCACAACGTTCGTGCTTAGTGGTGGTGAAGGGGCCTCTTCGGCTCACAGAGAGCGTTGAAGTTCACGGTCGTTGATTCTGAGCTAACCCGCGGTTGGCTTTGAAATGGACTTTATGATGAAAGTGACAACTCTGCCCCTAGATTTCATCGTTGTTAGGTGCTGACCACAGGGTGGGCGTTTGGGAAGCTGTGTGCACGAGCTGCTGGGCCCCCCCGGGCCCCCTCACAGGCGCTGTCGGTTGCTCCAGGCCACTGTCCTCCCTCATCCCCACGCTCGGGAGTCCTGAAGCTTAGGAGCTGCGCTCTGCTGCCCTTTGCCTCGGGGTGGCGCTGTGCTCACTGTGGATTTCACACTCTGCTTGGCGGGGAGGCATCCGCGATGGGTGCGCAGATTCGGCAGAAGGGCGGTGCCCTGTCTGTGCGGTGCAGCCCCCCAGCCGTCCACGAGCCGGGTCACCCTAGGGGGCCTGCCCTCTCAGGTGGCCAGTGAAGAGAGCATTGGTCTGTCTCAGGAGCTTGACCTGAAGAAGTCAGACGGAGAGGAGGAGAGGCCCGTCTGCAGGTCAGAACCTCGTCTCGGGCTGGGCTGGAACCTTGCGTCCTGAACCACAGGCCCGGCCCTCCAGCCGCCGTCTCACCACAGACACCCGCTGCTGACAGTGGACTGCCTTCTCTGCTCCTGGGTTTTGGTTAAGGGCCGAATTGTTTTGATTTTAAAACTGATTTTGTGTTCCAGTTGTGGACCTGAGAACACATGGCCTTTTCACACAGAGAAGACAGTCAGTCTGGCAGGTCCGATGATTCTGAGCTGCGCTGGCGCTGCTTCCAGTCCTGTGCCCGGTGCGCGCTGGCGGTGGGGAGAGAAGGTCCCGGGCCAAGGTCCCTTCCAGGCCGGGCGCCGCGCCCTTCTCCGTACGGGGGACGTGGGGGGCGGTGTCCCTCCTGCCAGCCGCCCATGGGGCTGAGGCCTGCTTCTCGCTGGGGGTTCGGCTTGGCCCTGGGCAGCTTCCAGCAGTGGGACAGCAGCCTCCCTGCCCCACCTGGTGAGGCCATACCAGGGGTCAGCAGTGGGAGAGGGCGACAGGGCCCACCCCGTGGTGGCGCTGCGAGGACAGCTGCTGGACGTTTGCTCCCTTCCCGCCCCCCGGCGCCGGGCAGTCTCAGTCCTCCCCTGTTGGCCAGAGCCCAGCCCGGACCCCGGACGATGCATTTGCAGGGGAGAAAGCAGTAATTTGGGTGGATGAGGGGCGTGGCAGGTGTGCACGTGCCCCCTGCGTCCCCCTCGTCCTCCCCGCTGCAGTGCGGGGCAGCCTGCCGTCCTTCACAGGCTGTGTGGCACCGCCCGTCGGAAGCTCCCATCCCTGGTGTCTTCCAGCCTCCTGCTGAAGAGCGGGGAGGTGGCCACAGTATTTGAACCCAATCGTGCGCCTTTTGCTCGTTTCCAGGTTTGCTGTTCAGACCAGTGTTTTGCTGTAGCTCTTAGCGTACTTTCAGCTGTAAGGATAGAAAAGCCGACTCAATCTAAGTTTCAGCAAAAATAGTCAATTTACTCCCGAGGTTTCCTTGAGAGTCCTGTAGCAGATCATTCCAGAGCTGCTCGCCAGCCACACAGTGAGGAGTTTCTCCTTCGAGCTGCGCAGTGGAAACGCGAGGCTCACGACCCAGCCCGGAGTCAGATGTGAGCGTGTATTTATATCCTCAGCCTTTCTCCAAAAAGCGTTGAAAGACGCTTTTCTTTCAAACTCTAGCTTTCTGCTCTATTAGCTAGTGCAGGGAGAAGAGAAGCTCAAATGAGTCAGTTTGCTTTGTATTTATTTTTACTTGGCCTTTTCACTTCCAGATTTTGAGAAGAAAATGTGAGATTCTTTTCTCTGCATAATTTTCTTCCTTGACGAGAAGCCACTTTCAGCAGTAGAGTCTCTGAAAGTGGTGGAATTAACCTCAGGGTGACGTGTGCATTTTCCGTTCAGGAAACAAACTTTAAAATGTTGATCTGTTTACTTTTTGAAGTAATTATTAATTCTTTTTTCAGTAAATTGGAAAACAGCACACTTGCATCCCGAGTAGCGCTTGTGTTTTCCACACAGTCCGGCAGGTTTCCAAGACAGAGGGACGTGGGGTGGCTGCCCGTGAGGACCATTTTGTCAAAGAGCCAGATGAGGCGAGAGTGCGCGGGACTTGTTTACTATTTGGTTTTTATTTATTTGTTCTTCAGGAATTGAACTAAATACTTGTCACTGGCAAGAATCTATTTTAATTCAAGTCCTCGCCTGTAGCACTTTGAGGGGTCATCCTAATCTACTTAAGCACTCAGCCATCCCTTTGGAAATTGACAGGCAAGGAGTTGCTAGCATTTACTGCACCTTTGATATTTCTACTTACAGTTGCCGTCAGGATTCATGTTATTTTGCACAGGTGACAAATTTTTGACCATTGTTAAAAAAAGGTAATAAACAAACACGTTGAATCTCGTGGTATGTGTTATGGAAACAGAGATTCCTGTCCTGCTTCACGGAAGCAAGGCAGCGTCTCTCCCCATTTCTGTCCTGGAGGACACCCATGGCGCCCTGCTGGGACCTCAGTTCCTCCCCCTGCTGTCCGCACTCTCTTGTGAGATGAGGGTGCTCATGTCTCTCAGGAGCCTTTGTGCTCTTACCCTCCTTCCTCTTCCACCTCATCAGCAGTGACTTTTTAAATGGTTTGTGTTTGAACTGTTGTTGAGAAGCATCACACACGGGAACGTGCACAGACCACGGATACGCAGCTCAGGCTGTTATTACCGAGCAGACTTCCACCCAGGCCAAGACCCTGAGCGCTGGAAACGGAGCCCTGACACCCGCAGCCCCCCCGGCCCCCGTGGGTGCATCTGCCGCGGCTCTGGGCTGCAGGTCTGCTTGCTTGCTTGCTTGTTTTATACAGATGCGATCAAAGCATGCATTTTTGTGTCTCTTTCCTTCTGTTCAGCGTTACATGTGAGCCTCCCTGTGCTGTTGGAGTTTATTGCCACGTGCAACATTCCACCGTTTGACCACCATTCTACTGACGATGGATAGTCAGGCATTTGGGGGCAATTATGAGTAAAACTGCTGTGGCTGTTCTGAGGGCGGCGGACGTGCTGACCCGCGGCCCCGGGCGGCTCTCCTGTCCCCGCGCGCTCCCCGGGCCTGGCTTCTCTCCTGTTCCCGCCTTGTTACATTTTCCCGCTCCGCTAGGCGTGTGGCGGGGTCAGACTCCTCCGGAAGTGCCCGGGGAGGTGGTGGAGAGGGGCAGTGCTCCGACACCGCTCATGGCACACCTTCCCCTTTGCTCTAAAAAACAAAAAACACTTCTTTTCCTGTGTAAGGTGTAGAAATTGGCTCATCATTTTCCAGTTCTGTCTTGGGTGTCTTTTCCGGAGTTGCCTGTTCTATTTAGTTTTTCAAAGGCATAAGCTGGTCATCACTTTACCGTAAGTGAGGCAGGTGCCCAGGAGCCACATGGAGGCTTTGGGCAGCCCGGGACCCGCCGGGCCACCTGCGGGGAGGGGAGCCGCTCTCCCTGGTCATCGTGTGGAGCTGCGCAGCGAGACACGGCCCCCTCGTGGCCCGTGTCTCTGGGCGCGGTGGGAACGAGGGGCAGCCAGCAGGTGTCTGCAGACCCCCCTCACCTCCCGGCCGGGGACGGGGGCTTGCGTCAAGAGTGCTGACCGGGCAGTGACTGCCAGAACGGGGACACCTGCGGTCGGTAACTCCTGGAAGATGGCATGGGGACTGGGCGTCCTGGGCAGATGGGGTCAGATCCCAGAGCAAGGCCGAGGGGGTTGCCGGAGGATGAAGGGTGAGCTGGAGTCGTGGGGGCCAGAGGGGCCGTGGGCAGGTCACCGGGGCTGGAGGCCAGGGTGTCTGAGTGCCGCACGCCCTTGGACTCTGTAGTTTACATCCGTGAAGAGGGAAATCTGCTCCCCTTGCTTGAATGCTTCCCAGGGCTATCTGGGGGGACAAGACGTGCAAATAAAATTTAAAAATATTTTATGGGATGTTAATTGTTCACCTTGCCCTCAGCTCCTCTTGTTTACTTTTGATGGGCACTGAAAGGAAGTGCTTGGAGAACTTCCTCTCTTAAAACTACCAGGAAATGGCCTGGGACAGTGGAATTTATCTAACAGAGCGTCTGAAACGTGGTCCGTGGGTGACACCTCAGAGGGTCCTGCCTGGAGGTGCCTCTCAACTACTGAGAGTTCTTTGATATTAGCCACTGTGGAAACAACTCCTTCCCACTGACGCAGCTATATCCCAGTCAGCCCTTCCTTGACAAGTGCAAAGGTCAGTTTAGCTTAGCCACTTTATAACTTTCTCAAAGATTTCAAGTCACAATTGACTTTTACTTTTGTGAGCTTAATCTTTACTGCTAAGATTAGGCATATATACATATCACATGTATGAAGATTAATATTTAGTTAAAAATACCTTTAAACACCTGTTAAGGCACCAGAATTCTTTTATAAATTGAGGATAACCATGTGATCTAACACGGTTAGTGGCGTGAAGTTTTCTTTTAATGAATCCCAGGGTTAGTAGACGTCGCCTGTGTATCAGTCAGAGGTTACCACACTCAGTAAGAAATACTGAGCACGTTCTTACTAGGCAGTGGCTTGGGCCTGAGAATACCTGGAGGTTTTCTTGGTTCCTGCCCTCAAAGGCTCCGGCCTGTTAGATGACACACAGATAAAACACGGACCGAACAGGAGGCAGGCAGGGTTCACCAGGTACGGCAGGTGTTGGAGATGCATGTGGCATGCTTTCCCTGGAGACCACAGATCACCCCAGGATGCGTCTCAGGGGCTTGGAGCGGGGAGGCCTTCCACCCTCGTGGGGCAGAGGGGCCTCTGGGCGGCGGGAGGGCTTTGCAGTTGCCAGGTTTTCACGGAGGAGGTAGTACTCGAGCTGAACATTCTTTTTGGGTTTGATTGTACTGAATCAGATATTAAAACTATTCAACATCACTTAATTCTTGTAGATTACGAGCATATCGGGGTTGATTAACAGGTAGTTTCTGTCCTCACCTGGGCATCCTCGCCCCCCACTCCGTCCGCAGTGCGTGAACCCTGAGGAGTCCTCTGCCTGGATTGTCGTATTCACTCCCTGTGCAGCCCCGGGAGGTGGGCGTCCAGGAGGGAAAGCCTGGAGCCTCTAGGGCTGGGCAGCTAGATTTTCCAGCAGGCACGATGCCAGCTCTGTTTCTAACCTGGCACGCGGGTCACACTGATCTGCACAGAGGCCCTGTGCTGGCTCGCTGGGGAGAGGGTCCAGCCACAGCAAAGCAGGATCTTTGGGAGGTTTGCTTCTTCCAGCTCCCGGGTCGCTTACCCAGCTGTGCAGGCTCAGGAGAAAAGTAAAGTGACCGGCCATCTGGTGACAAACAACATTTTGAACTGAGTTCTATTTCTTCATCCCAGAAATGCGAAAATACATGTTTTTGGATATTCGATCTCATGTGTTGGTGCTCAGGGGGAGGTGGTCCGCTCTCGTCCTCTGGCTGGTCACAGCGTGAGTGACAGCTGGGCCCGTTCTCGAGTGTGCAAACTGAGTAGCAGCGGTGCCGTGGCTGGAGCTCACGGTCGGGCGGTGGGCGTTGCCATGTGTGCGTTTCCTGAGTCCCGTTGTTACGAGCGTGCTGGCTTGCTGTGCCTGCGCGCCTTGGACTGCAGCACGATCCCCCTTCTCCCGAAGCCTGGGGTTTTGAGCTTCACGTGGTTAAGGGTTGAGACATCGTTTTTTATTTGTGTCAGTTAAACCCAAGGATTCCTGCAGAAGTCATCAGCTTTGTCTGGAAGGTGAGGACGATTCATTCGCTCTGAAACTCCAGTGTTGGTCTGCAGTGCTGTTGTGTAACACGTATGTCTTGGGGCTGAGCCCAGAGCCGTGGCCTTGTCCGGAGTGTCTAGTGTCTCACCTGAACTCCAGGGCAAGGGCATCCCCTGACCTAAGTATTAGGGACGCAGACTTATCCATTAAGGGAATTTATTTTGTCATTGTCTGCAAAGCCAAAAGCTGAGGAGATATGCATCTGTCAACTAAATGACTTCTCCATTGTCACCTCTTTACGCAAGGACCCGTGCTCTGCATTTTTACTGTGGAGACTCAGCCCTTTTGCATGAGGGTGGATACTGGGGGGAGAGGTGCTGGTGAGGGTGTCCCCAGGACGAGGCTTCTCCCAGTTCAGAACAGGAACAGCTGCTTGTTTGAGCCAGTTTTGTCATATAAACAGGGTCAGACTGAGACTTGGCCTTGTCCGAGGGCGGGGGCTGGCGGGACCGGTGTCTGTGCCCTCAGGCAGCCACTGTCCCTTTGCCTCCACTGCTGTCTTTGAAGAACACTTCTTGCATTTCTGAGTTTCTTTTACGTAAGATTTTATATTTTATTCAAAAACAAAATATGCTCATTGTGGACTCTGTGTACTTTGCAGAGATGCAAAACTAGGAAGAAGGAGGCGCATTAATCCCATCGCCTAACAGCAGCTGTTGCTACTGACTTTTGTCTGTGTCCTTTGAGCCGATTTTGTGTGTGTTTTATTTTTTCCCTAAACACAGTTCATAGGCTGTCGCTCCTCTGCGTATCTCTGCGGGCCTCTTAGATCACTGGAGCAAGATGTGGTGCAAATTAACAGCAACAACTGGAGAAATGGCTTATATTTTCGTTTTCAGTGTATAACAACATTTAGTAGGGACTTTACTGAAGATGTTTTCCGTGCCTGCTCTTATGATCCCATGTGGAATGGACAGCATCACGCTTCCGGGCTTTCTTCCTCTAAGGACGGGGGCACAGCAGAGAGGACGCGGCCTCGGTGCAGGGCTGCTCCTGGCCACGTACTTCTCCCAGGACGGTCTGCCCACTGCCCTTTTGAGTTTCCAGGGAGGTTGTCTCCAAGCGCCGTGGTATCTTCCCGCAACAACTGCTTACCCTCCGGGCCGGCGTGTCAGGTGTGTGAAAGTGTGTGTGGCGGGGACACGCAGGAGAAATGTGGAAGGAGGCAACTAAACAGCGCTCGTCAGCACCGACTTCTGTGCTGTGTGTGACTCTTCCATCGTAGACGTGGGGGATTTTTGTTATGTATGTGGCGTTTCCGTCGTGTGCACGGGACTTCTGTTGCATACATGGGATTTCTGAGATCTGTGTACATACTTACCGTATACGTGTGATGCACATGTGGACGTTCTCTGTGAAATCCTGGTTTAGTCTCTGCACCATTCTGTCATATACCTTCGTCATTACACCATGGATGTGTTAGTACAGAGGTACCTTCCTCTTCTGAGGACCGACACATTTTATCTTTTTGCTTTCACGGTAAAAAATAGTTGTAAACGCATTCAATTTCATGTAACTAATATAGTGCTCATAACTGCTTCACTGGTTACGAGGAGGGCTTATTATTCTGTCCTACAGATGCACTGCGGTTGTTTCATACACCCTGATGGATAAAGGTGTCCTTTCAGTTTAACTGTTTAAAAAAAAACCTGAAGTGATATCTGCACGTGGTATAAAAGTGTACTCAATTTATAAAAGAACTGGTGCTTT
The DNA here is from genome assembly GCF_003676395.1 of Aethalodelphis obliquidens. Taxonomy (NCBI): domain Eukaryota; kingdom Metazoa; phylum Chordata; class Mammalia; order Artiodactyla; family Delphinidae; genus Aethalodelphis; species Aethalodelphis obliquidens. The sequence goes on along the minus strand of NW_020837945.1, from coordinate 1,311,803 downwards.
AACAGGTGTTTAAAGGTATTCTTAACTAAATGTTAACCTTCTTACATGCGGCCCGCCTTTGAGCGAGAATGCAGTTACACGTTCCCTCTTCCTCTCTGCTCTCCCCAGAGGTGAACAGGTGATGGTGTGCGTCTTCTCCCTCTGCTTTCACAGCCTTCTTATCTTTACCCCGTCACTTTGCCTCACTCCTGTTCACGTGGGGAACCAGCAAGCAGTGCCTCTCTAGTCCCTGGCTTTTGTGGGTTATATTTTTAGATTTCTATTGGCAAAACTTAAAACATTTGTAGTCTGTTTCCCATCTATCATTAGGCTTTCTGTGCTTTTTCCACAGCTTTAGTCCAGAAATGTTAACGTAAGGAAAGCAAAGTGTAAAGTATCATGATGGTATAAATATATTCTACTGCAGAGCCTAATAGCTTGAGTGGAGAAGGCAGAAAACGTAATTCTGCATCCCAGAGCTCCTGCCCGGGAAGGAGGATGTGCAGACGTAGCCCCTGACTTCCTTTCGGGCTTCGGCGCTGCCCCTGGCTGCTCCAGCTGCTCTGCTTTCTCACGTCCCATGATGTTTGTTTCTTAAATTCCGTTGTAGTTCTGCTGGAGCACCTCCTTAATCCACTTCTTTTTTTTTTTTTAAATAGATCTTTGTTGGAGTATAATTGCTTCACAATACTGTGTTAGTTTCTGTTGCACAACAAAGTGAATCAGCCATATGCATACACGTGTCCCCACATCCCCTCCCTCTTGAGCCTCCCTCCCACCCTCCCTACCCCACCCCTCCAGGTGGTCACAAAGCACCGAGCCCATCTCCCTGTGCTGTGCTGCTGTTTCCCACCAGCCAACTGTTTTACGTTTGGTAGTGTATGTATGTCAATGCCGCTCTCACTTCGCCCCAGCTTAATCCACTTCTTTATGGAATGCATGGCTCAGAGACTTCTTGGGTTACTGCGTGCAGTGTTCAAACATGTGGTTTATTTGTTCGCATACTTGATTGGTAATTTGGCTGGGTCTAGAATTCTCGGTTCTTACAGTTTTCCCTTGGAGCTCAGACAGTATGCTCTGGTGTTTTCCGGAGTCTGGTGTTGCCAGTGAGAAATCAGGTGGCAGCTCGACCCTCGTCCTTTTGCAGGTAGATGTCTCCTGCTCTCTCCTTGTCTCCCTGCCGTGGCCTCCAGTGCTGTTATTTGACTCACAGTTACTCTTCACCCTGATACGCTTCTCTTCCAGGTCCAAGTGACCATACTTGGACACCCCCCCGCCCCCGCCCCGCCGCCTTGGAAACCTCAGACTGTCTTTGCAGAGTATTCTCAAGTTGTGGTCCGGGAGTCATAGCCCTGCCCTTGGCTCCTGGCTCTTGGGAAGCCGCACCCCGCTGTCTTGCACACGGCTCCTTCCACTCCGCGAGTCAGCCTGGGTCCGCCTGCTGTCTGCCATGACCGCCCGTCCCAGCTGCCGGGGCTGCAAGCCCCCTTTGTAATTTTTCAGCACTGTTACGACTCCTTCATGGCCAGGAAGTACCTCTTCTGACCTTTCACCAGGGCCTTGGGAAGAAAGGAAGGAAGATGTGGACTTTGCCACTATTTACAATTAAAAGTCTTTAGATCACTGTTAGTGGCAAGGTTCTGTACCTTTGAACATCTTGAACGGGGGGGCGGGGGTTTCTTTCCCCTGGAAAAATTGCTCAACATTATCAAAGGATTGGGAAGAAATTAAATGAGGCAGTTCCAGTAAATTTGTCAGCAGCATATATAAATCTTTTAAGAAACGGTTTGTACTTTAACTTGTCATTTTGTATTATGTAACAGTGCCCCATAAACTTAAAAATAGCTGGGTAATTTGGTTACGCTTACCTTGATAGTTAGTTACATTTCATATACTGGGAGTCAGCACACTGCCAATAAATGAGACATCTCTACCTCATTGTACCCCTACGATTCGGAGCGGTTCTGTGCATGTGTTTTGCAGTAAAGTCGGAGATGATTTATGATGCTGGTAAGTTTAGTTTTTGGAAAATTATCGTTCCAGAAAGCTGACAAAATTTTCATCCCTGTGTATACAAACAACCCATATTAAACTAATGAGAAATGATAAAACAAAGCTAAAGTTATAGCGATAAAAATAACAATAGCAGCCATTGAAATCCATGGTAAATTAAAGCTGTCGTCGAAAATGAAGTGTTCTTCCTGAACGTGGGACGCGTGGCCCTCTGCGGGCGCCTGTGCTGGGTGTGGGGACCACACTTCTGTCTGCAAACTCGGGACGCCCCAGCTGTGCGTTAGGAATTACAGATTTGCGTGCTCCTTAATAACACTTCATAGGTTACCATCAACTAGTATTGGAAAAGGAAAGGCCCTCATGTTTTGTTGGTTAAGTGCCAAAGAGAGGACTGGGTTTGGGGTCAGTCACAGCCAGTGGTTAGATCCTCGCCTGAAACAGGTTGCAGGCCAGGGGCTCTTTGGGCATCTGACTGAAGCCCTGTCCGTTTTCACTGGGAAGATGCGCCTGGACACACAGACACACCATTTTGTGTCTAATTTCACTCTTTCCACGGACTTGGGGAACCCTCCGCACCCCTGCTCTAGGAACAGTGTGGAGCAGCCCTCTGCCCGGCGCCCACCGGGAGGCCGTCCCATGTGTGGAGAACAGAGGACAGAGGCTACGTGGCCAGCTGGCTGTCCCCCCTGCCTCACCCTGTGGGTCTTCTTGCTACTTCCTGACGGACACCGAGCCCTGTCGCCCTTCCTCCTCCCCAGGGAAGGAAGCGGGGGGCGGGGGCTTTTATGTGCTCGGTCTTTATTTTCATGATTGGCAGAAATACTGTTTTTCATCCTCTCAGCTTCTGTATTTCTTCTCTCCTTGTTTTCAGTTCTCTTCCACAGTGGGGTGTGGTTTTTGAGCAGAGTACCGGGTTCATCACACCAGTGGACATTGAGGGAGATGCCAGTTGGGGTTACTGAGGAGTCCGAGTGAAAGTGCTCTTGAGTAGAAATGTCACTGGCGACATGGAGTGTTGATTCACTTTCAGACTTCAGCCAGCCACCGCTTCTTGGTGTGGACACGTCGCACTTGGTTGTGACGTGCTCTTTTCCAGACGTGCGTGGGTTTGAATTTGCTCGTACTTTGGTTACGGTTTTTGTGTCTCTGTTTGTAACAGAAGTTGGCAGTAGTTTTTAATTCCTGCAACGTCCTTGATGGGTTTCCAGCCAAGGTCACAGCGGCTGTGAGGAGAGTCAGGAAGCGTGGCCCCCTTTCCCTCCTCTGAGGGCCTGTGAGGTTCACAGCCGCCTGTTCCCACCTTGCTTCTTTCCCGCTGCTCTCTCTCCGCGACCCCCCCCTCCTTCTGAGATGGACCCTCGTGTGGCGCTGCTGGCAGAGGCCCGAGGTGCCGTTCGAGATGTCTTGGCTTTTCTCACCGTGGAAGGGGATCTGCCCCCTCCCCTCCCACTGGCGGGGGTCTTACCATCCCTCCCGGGCCCCGGCCTCCTGGTCTCTGGGGTCTAAGTTTATAATAGCTACTTTCATTTATTTACCCAGGGAGGCTGGTCTCCCCACCACGGGAGGTTCCTTCCTTCTAAGGACCTGCCCTTTTCTCCTCTCTGTTCCCTAACCAAAGGGCATTTTCTGGTTAAAAACTTATATTTAGTTCATCTTATGTAAGAGCAAAGAGACAGATTTGAGAACTTTCTATCAAAAATGATTAAAGGTTTTTTCCTATTTAGACAGCTCATCTCCTTGCAGCGGATTATAGAATATATTAATTGTCAGTATTTGATAAATAACCGTACCGAATACTTTTAAAGTTATACCATTACTTAAGCAATACAGAGATATCACATTTGGTTGGATTTTAGTTAAGAGCTAATGAGAACGTGTTAGTTTGACATGAATCTGATCGAGTGTGGCTGGTGGATGTCCCAAGTTTATGTAACGCAGGATGTGACGGTAGAAGCTGGCGCTGTTGTCACCCAGGGACACACGTCCCTAGGGAAGTCTCCACGTTATTGGTATTTTTAGACCTTGAAGTGTATGGTCGGTCTCAGCGCTCCCCCGCCCGGGGCCGCTGCCCCTAACATCTCTCCTCACCTGCTCTGGCCTGTGCGGGTCTCGGGTCCTTGTTCTCTCGGTTACAGGAAGCCTCCTGAGTGTTCCTTTGCATTTAATTCTTCCTTTCACTCTCCTTTGTGTACTTGGTTCGTGCATTTCAGTCTGGAGGGCTTTTCGTTTTCTCCGGCTGTTCTCTTCATGATCCAGTCCAGGTTTCTGGGGGGAGGTGGGCGGGGCCGTCGTGGTGGGCTTCCCGGCATCTGTGGGCAGCGGCTGTGGCCCTAGGGCGGGCGGGCATCCTCTGGGCCAGGCCCCCCTCGCCTGCTGCCCTGGGTCCTCCTCACGTTTCTCTTGGTCCTGTGCTTTGTCGGCTGGGATGGAGGAGTCTAGGCCGCATGCCTCTGGGCTCCCCTGCAAAGACCCCTCTTTCGCTCACCCGCTGGCCTTGCTGGTTTGTCCTGAAGGGAACAGGAGCTGAGGACAGGGAGGCCCCGAGCGCCTGTCCCTCCGCACCTGCTGCACCTGCCGTCCTGGAGACTCAGGCCGTCCCCGCTGAGCCCGGGACTGAGTCGCCCCTTTTCTGTGCTGGGTGCGGCCGGTGCTGCCTTCGTTGGGTGTCAGCATCGTCCTGGGCCTGAGTGCAGGAGAGGCAGGGGGAGGCTGTGCTCTGGGCGCTGCGGTGACAGCGCCCTGCTCGCCCGCTCTGTTCCCGCCTCTGTCTCTGTTCCTCGCTCCCCTTCTCTCTGTGACTCTCTGTCCCTCTCTCTCTGTGTGTCTCTCTGTGTTTCTCCGTCTCTCTTTGTCTGTCTCTGTCTCTCTCTCCCCCACTCCATCCCTGCTTTCTTCCTGTGGAGACGCAGGGCTCATTCCTACTGGTGGGAACATTGGGTTTCTCTAAAAAACATCATAAAACAATAAAATATAGAGAGATAGGGAGCAGTCTCCCACCTATTTAATGAATTGTTTTAATGTTTGCAACACGCGTTAATTTCCCATGAAGTATTTGATGGTTGAAAGTTTGAAAAAATAACATTTCCTTCAGGTCATAAAAATATTTCCAGTAATGTTACCAATTCACTTCAAAAAATAGGAAGAGGGGTTTTAAAATTCAGAACAAAGTAGTCTTTTAAATTTTAATTATTTATTTAATTTATTTATTGGAGTATAATTGCTTTACAATGGTGTGTTAGCTTCTGCTTTATAACAAAGTGAATCAGCTATACACGTACATATATCCCCATATCTCCTCCCTTTTGCGTCTCCCTCCCTCCCACCCTCCCCATCCCACCCCTCTAGGTGGTCACAAAGCACCCAGCTGATCTCCCAAAGTAGTCTCTTTTAAAAACAGCTTTTTTTGAGGTGCGGTTGACACGTGCCCAGACCCTGTACCCTGTGACGTATACAACTGGATGAGTCTCGAGACCCCGTGGGAGCAGCGCCCTGTGAAGGTCATGAACACGACCCCACTTGCCCACTTCCTGCCACAGTGGGTCCTTTGCACCTTCTGGAATTGACGCGGATGGGTCAGGCAGCACGTCCCTTTTTGGTCTGGCTTGCTTCACTCGGCGTGATGACTCAGAGACCCAGCCACGTTGTTGCAGTGCTTCATCCCAAAGGAATCTTGCTTATGAGGGAAAGTACGTTATGCGTATTTGCTCAGAACCTGGAATGTATTTAACTCACTAAGTAGAGCAAATGACAAAGTCCATTTTGGTTGGTCTGTTAAGCCCAAAATGCAGGGGAAATGAAAGGTTGGTAAATTGAGGCACTGTTGGGAGGTACCAAGGTCATGTGAGAAACGTGTTTGGTTGAGCCTTCAGGACGAGGTGGATCCAGTGTTCTCGACCTGGACCCAATCCCGTTGACTCAGACCAAAGTGGGCCCTGCGCGGGAGCAGTGACAAGTGTGGTTCTCAGACGTCACGGAACAGAATGTGCCGTGTAGAGCACTTCCCAAATGGACTTTATTTAGGCTGCGCCGCGCGGCTTGCGGGATCTTGGTTCCCCAACCGGGGTTTGAACCCGGGCCCTGGCAGTGAACGCACCAAGTCCTAATCACTGGCCTGCCAGGGAATTCCAAATGGAGTTTAAATCATACAAAAAAGATGAAATCAGGGGCTTCCCTGGTGGCGCCGTGGTTAAGAATCCGCCTGCCAATGCAGGCAACGCGGGTTCGAGCCCTGGTCCGGAAAGATCCCACATGCTGCGGAGCACCTAAGCCCATGTGCCACAACTACTGAGCCTGCGAGCCACAGCTACTGAAGCCCGCACGCCTAGAGCCCGTGCTCCGCAGCAAGAGAAGCCACCGCAGTGAGAAGCCCGCGCACCGCAACGAAGACCCAACGCAGCCAAAAATAAATAAATAAATTTAAAAAAAAAGATTAAATCAAACCAAGACCTCTGGACTAGACTACCATTTCCTTGGGCATTTCTTTCTTCATAGAAGTATCAGAGGAACTGAGGGCCAGTGCCCCCCTCCCTGCCCCGTTTATCAAGCCCTGACTGCGTGATATTGTCTAAGGGCGGTTCCCCTTCCTTGGGATTTGTACTGATTAGTTGAACGTTCTTGTAGTTAAGTGTTCATTGCAGTTTTACCACGTGAAGCTTTCACTTCTCTCCATAGCAGTTCACGTACTAGAATTGACTTTATTCTTATGGAATCTCAGCCAGGAAAGGTTTTGTCCTTGTTGAAGCTGAAATACCAACGACCCCAGTTAATGTACTGCAGAGGTTTTCATAGTTCAGAACAATTGAAAACACCCACCTTCTAAAATTTCCTGTTTTCTTTTGCTTTTCTCACATTGGTTATTGGAAAGCCTCTCTGCCCCTTTGAAGGGACCAGCATCCTTGGAGACACTCCGGCTTCGTTTCATCCCTCCCCCTGCAGGCCTCATTCCCAAGGCCTGTCCGTTGCACCTCTGAGATACCTCTGACGTTTTCCGTCTCTGTAATCCCTCTGTCCCCTAACTGTCCCAGCCTCACCCTCTGGCCTTTGCCCACGGAGCTGTCAGCGTGATCTTTCTGAAAACACAGCCTGGATTCCTCTTTCTCATGCCAGCTTCTCCTGAGAGGCCTCCCCTCTCCCTCTCACCAGAAGCATCCTGATGGACTCCTCCTGCTTTCTGTGTCAGCGGAGGGGCATCGGCGCCCTCCCTGCCCTGGCTCCGTGTCTCGGGCGCCACCTGCAGCCTCTCTTCCCGGTGCCCGTCCGCTCGCCATCCTTCTTTGGTGGGTACCTGTTCATAGGACTAGTTAATAAGCACTTAACGCAGTGGCCGCTGTCAGCGATGCGGAGAGGCCGCTGCTTGTCTCGGCGTCCCTCAGGTGATCGTTCACCTGTTCACTCGCCTTGAGCACACAAGCCTTGTATCTGGAACAATCGGTGTCTCTGAACATCGGAGAATCTGCACGCTCATGTAACAGGTTTACACACCTCCAAGGTAGAAAATGAGAGCACTTGTTTTGTGGCAGGGTTAAGCCCTAATTTCCAGTCTCATTAAATTATACCGATAAATAGCACTTTAAAAGGAAATGCAATTGCTTCGTTTAATCAATGGGATCATCAGGGCACAGCAACCCACCAAGTGCTGAGTGAGGCATTTATCTTAATACAACGAGTTCTGGACTTGCCGCTAGTACGAGGCGCGCTAAATCTCACGTGACCCCTGTTTTATCATCATTGCTGTGGCATCTGAACTCCTCTTGTCAGCAGAGAGGTGGCTGGAACCCGCTGTAGAAACCCCTCCAGCCCAACTAATTTGGGGTCATGCCGCTGTCAGAGGAGGGTGTCCCGACCCAGGCGCAGTCGCCAGGAGGAGGCTCCAGAGGCGGTGGTGCCTGAACGTGTCAGGGCCGGAGGCCACGGAGCCACCAGCTGGCGGGGCTCCTCTGTGTGTCCCACCCCACCTCCACCCCGTTTGGGGGTTTAAGGGTGTCCCGTGCTCTGCCCGTTTCCTATGGTGCATCCAGGCGAACGAGACGGGGCAGGGTTCTGACTCAGCCCTGCTTCACCACTGGCCTCTTCCCCCCAGAGCCTGGCTCCCCAAGCTCCCCGCCTTTCCCCACAGGGTCTTTCTTCTTGTCTTCTGCAGGAAGTAGGAAACCTCTAGCTGCCTCTCCTGACTCTCCTTGCGGTCCTGCCGCCACAGCCCTCTTGCTGCTGCAGGTGCTTGGCCGGTAGCTGCCTCTCCTGACTCTCCTCGCGGTCCTGCCGCCACAGCCCTCTTGCTGCTGCAGGTGGTGGCCGCCGCCACGGGCTTCATCCTGGTCCATTGTGTGGCGGCTGCAGTTGGCCCTGGAACAACATGGGTGTGGCCCGCTCGGACTTCGACCAGCCGTCGGTTCTACAGTGTTGCGCGGCCTGCGGACGCAGAGGACCCGCGGCTACTGAGGGGCCGTGCGTGGGTGTGGCAGACCAGCCCGACTGCGGGCGGTCGGTGCCCTCGCCCCCGTGGTTCCCGGGCTGGCTGTGCGGGGCTCCGTCATGATCGGCGATGCTCCTGGATGCCGTGGACACTGCAGGCGTGGATTGCTTTCCGTGCTGGTTGTTTCTCAAGCATCTGTGTTGTGAGCTGTGTGGTTCCCGCAGAAGAGTGCGGGTGTAAGAGAGTAGTTCCTTTTTTATTTTGTATTTTTGTGGCACGCAGGCCTCTCACTGCTGTGGCCTCTCCCGTTGCGAGCACAGGCTCCGGACGCGCAGGCCCAGCGGCCATGGCTCACGGGCCCAGCCGCTCCGCGGCACGTGGGATCTTCCCGGACCGGGGCACGAACCCGTGTCCCCTGCATCGGCAGGTGGACTCCCAACCACTGCGCCACCAGGGAAGCCCAAGAGAGTAGTTCTGATGACACGTCCGTGCAGCCGCCCCCCGGGTTAAAAACAGACGTTGTGTCTCCGTCTCCTTGACCACTGCCCCTCCCTCCCTGTCCATATGGCCGCTGTCCTGTGTTTCAGAGTCACCCTGTCCTTGCCGTTCTTTTTAGTTTACCACGGAGCGTGCACCCCTGAGAATCCAGCTTAGCTGTGCCTGTGATTGGGCTTCACGTACGGAGTCGTGGGTATATTCTCTTATGTCCCTCTTGCCTTACTAACGTGGTGGATTACATCAGCTGATTTTCATGCACGCAGTCATTTTCGTGTTCCCAGCACAAATCCAACTTGATCATGCTGTATCAGCCTTTAAAAACATTGTTGGATTGCGTTTGCTGACGTTTTGTTGAGGATTTTTACATCCGTCTTCAGGAGTGAGTTTGGCCCATACGTTTTCTTCATGTGCTTCACAGATGTGTTCCTGCTGGATGCTGGGTGGGACTTTCTGGAGAAGCCATCTAGGCGTGGAGTGTTCTTTGTACATTGAGTTTTCTTTCTTGATTCTAATTCTTTAATGTTGGTAGTTTAGTCAGATTTTCTGTTTCTTCCTGAGTCGGCACTGATGAGTTGCGTTTTTCTTGGAATTTGCTCATTCTGCCTCAGTTTACCAGAGTTTTGGAATAAAGCTCCTAGTACCCTCTTACTCTCCGTTAGTGCTGTCGGGGTTTGCAGTGATAGCTCCATTTCGGTGGTCTCTTGCTGCCTAACTTACCCACCCCAAAACCTGGGGGCTGAGAACAGCCACCGTTTGGTTGTGCTCGTGATGTCGTGGGTCGGGTGTGAGGGAACGGCCTGCCTGTGCTCCACGGTGACTGGGACCGCAGCTGGGGTCACCCAAATGGCTGGAGGGGGCCGTGGGTCTGGAGCGTGTTGTCCCAGGAGCTGGAGAGGCCGAGTCACCGCTCGCAGAGCCAGGGTGTCCGCCCAGGGCCCTGCTCCAAAGCCCGCCCTTGCGGCCCTGCAGTCCCCCCGGGAGCATGGCAGCCTCCATCTCCCCGTTCCACCACTTTGTATTTAAAGGTCTTGGTTTACAGGCTCCTCTGTGTGTCCGAGTGCAGCTCCGCACCTCTTGTCGTGACGCTCCTGCCGCACCTCTTGTCGTGACGCTCCTGCCGTGTTCTCCTCGCTGTGTTTTAGTCTGTGGACTTTCGCTTTGTGAAGCTCCTGCAGTAGCACGTCACCCCGAGTGGTTCGCACTTGGTCCTTCCTCTTTCTCCTTGGAGTGCGGGGGGTCGTGTCCCGGCTGCTGCGACCCACTCCCACCTGCCGCGGAAGTGGGCACCGAGGCAGCGCCCCTTTACTGTCTCCCCCCGGGCGTGGAGGTGGGCCGCCGGGTGGTGACGGGGTGGGTGACGCTGTGGGTGGGTGACGGGAGGAGCCCAGCACAGACGTCATTTGGATATCAGTTTGTTTTTCAGAAAGAAAATAGAGACGTCCCATGTTCAGGTTCTGTAGGTGTTTTAGCGTGTTGCGGTCGTGCTGCTGGTCGGCGGGGAGATAACATGGAGATGCAGACGCAGGGCTGGCCTCAGCTCCTGAGCCTGGGTGGGAAGGGGCAGGGAGGATGCCGAACGTGCAGCTCTGGGTCTGTCTGCACTCACGCACGTGCGCAGGCCCGTGCGTGTGACGTTCCCTTTTTCGGAAGATAGGTCCATACAGGACTTTGCCTGAGACCCCCCTCCTTAGCGCGTGGGTCGGTGCTCGTTTGCGTTGGCACGTCCGCCAGCAGAGATCCGGTGGCGCCTGTCACGTGCGCGTCTGTCTGCCTATCGTCGCGGGGGTGAAGGCGTGACTGATCATCGGGTATCTGCTTTAAAAATCGTAAGCGTACAGTAAAAGTAAGTGAAACATGTTTAGGAGAGGACTCTTTTTTTTTTTGCCTGTGCTGTGTGGCCTGCAGGATCATCTCCCAAGGAGAGGACTTTTAATTAACAATATTTATTATTAGAGTTAGCTCCTGCACTGGTGAAAAGGCTTTACTGTTGAGTTAAATTAATGCAAAGTAATGGAATGCTTCTGTTACAGAGGGAAGGCTTTCAGGCTGGGCACAGAGAGCTGGAGAGGGGCCTGAAGGAAGCTCGCCAACCAGACGCCGCACTTAGGACTTCTCCGCCCCACCTGCACCGAAGGGCCGAGGAAACAGAAACACGTTGAGTGCGAGGTAAGAGCAGACACGCGTACATCTCTGCTACCATTTGACTAACAAGAGTGCCTCTGGCTTGCCGTAGATGATTAGTTAAGCCTTTGGCTTGCCATTTAACATGCGTGTGATGGGCTCGCTTCCAGCAGAGACGGTTTGTTACGGTCCCTGCGGTCTCTCGGCCGGTGCTCTGCTGCCCCCCAGCGGCCGGCGCGGTCCCTGCAGAGGGGACGCCACGCTGGACTTGCTGGGAAGCCTTTGCCGCAAATTCTTTTCCTTGAGGTGATTAAAAGAAAATTTCGTTAGCACTTATTTTTGTGACTGTTACATGATTCAGCGTCTGCTTTTGAGAGGAGTTGAGACAGGTGTTAAAATCGCGGTAGTGTGACGTCAGGTTAATTTGCGGCCTGCAGAAGGTCTAGCGTTGAACTTTCACGGAGGTTTTTTCACGGGGAAGAAGTATAGGGAAGTGGCCGCCAGAGGCAGCTGAGTGCAGGAGCGCGTTCTGTGTACGTTCGCTCCCTCGCTGGGGGCTGGGAAGTGTCTGCAGCATCACAGCACCCTCTAGGCCGGGGGACGTTGGACGGGGCAGACGTGGAGCCCACGGGGTCGGGTGGGGGAGGAGAGGTGCGCCTGGAAAGGCCTCCCCCCTGCCATTTCTGTGTCTGTCGACGTCAAGACTGTCAGGCACCTGGTTCCCAGGGAGGCCTTTAAAAGAGGTTTTGCTTACTCTTCGACTGATGCTTTTTTTTTTTTGGCACATGGGGAGGGCAAAACCAAGGTTACTTTTACCGCTGCTTGTGCCAGAGGGGTGGAGTCTTACGTTCAACCACAGCTCATCTTTCAGCTCGATTAGTGATCTTGAATCAGTTTCTCTGTAGCTGGAGTTTGTTGAGAGACGGCGAGAACCCCAGAGTGAGACGTGCTTTAGTGCTGCAAGTGAAGTGTGATTTATGGCCACCTACGTCCAAGGTGCCATAGACGTAAACTGCCTCATTAGTTATGCTGTTTAAGTGAAATAGAAAGTGTTTTCTATGTAATGTAAGCATGTACCGGAGAAGCGAGTTATTTATGTTCCTTTGCACAAGTAAATTGTCCTTGAGGGCATAGAAGAAATAACCAAGGACAAAAGGCGGCATCTGAAGCAGGACGGAGGGCTGGGAATGACCCGATACCACAACGTCGTGAAGCACGTCTCCTGCTGATTCTGTGCTGACAGATGTTAGTTGCAGAACAGACATTTTGTATTTGTTTCATAAAATGAGAGCTAATTCTGGCAACAATAATCTGATGTATTAGTCTTTTTTTCAGAGTGATTTGAAAAAGAAAAAAAAACCCATGGAAGTGGCCAGAAAAAGTCTCCACTGGGGGAAGCGCTCCTGTCAGTAGCCTCATTTGCCATCTGACGGTGACGCTGGAGGGAGCCTGTATTTCTAGTTTCAGGCACAGTTGCTGCCTTTGCCTCTCTTGCTCCTTAAAAAGATTGAAGTTGCTTCTTGTGTCTTACAGGTGAGAACATCTTCCGAGGTTGGGGCGTCTCGGGGGTTGCGCTGTGGAACCGCTGCAGCACTTACGCAGCTGCACACATCTGAGGGAGGCCCAGGGAAGCGCTGAGTCTGCTCAGACGCCGGGGCTTTTCCTCGGTGTGTCTCACTGCCGCCAACCCCAGCATTCTGCTTATAACAAATATTGATTAACTCCCCTTTTTATTCTGAAATGAAATCATAGAAGGTACCACTTTATATAATTACAGCCGTACTCAAATGTAATAAAAGAGAAATTAAGAACGTACCACGAAATAGTTCTCGTGTTGACATGTGAACGCCGGGCACCGCCGCTCTCGGGAGGACCCTGTGCACGCACGCCTGTAAATGCAGAGACGCAGGCGCTGCAAGGGTGACACAGACCGAGGGTGTAGATGAGTGGGATGGCGTTCAGCTCGTGGATTCATTCTTGGAGAAGCGCGACGCAGCTCTCCCTGCTTTTCGCTTGGCAGTTACGATTCTGGATGGTTGGGTGTGTTGGAAGTTGATTATATATGAAACGGGGCTTAGTAACCATGAACCTCTTTGTCACCTGCATGGTAGTGCTTCAGGCAGGACAGTTCTTTGTTTCTGGGACAGTCCTGCTGTCCCACACACTCCCTCTCCCTGCACGGTGCCAGAGTGCCCCAGACCTGCGACGACCAGACCACGTCCACACGTGGCCACCACCGCCACCCCCAGCGGTCACTGACAGAAGGCTTGGCCGAGAGGAGAATGTGGCAGGGAGGGGCTGTCGGGGACAGGGTGGCGTCGAGGTCCTCACAGGCCTGCAGGGTGTCCTGAAGGCTGGAGCAGCTGTGGGCCGGGGAGGGGCCGCCCGCGGCGTGAAGCGTGGGCCCCCGGGAGTGCAGGCGACTCCAGGGCTCCTAGTGCCCGAGGTGGGGAGAGGCATCGCTGCAGGGACACCCAGCGCTTATGCAGGGGGCGGACTCCTTACATGGGGGCAAATACTTGACATTTTTCCCCTTTAATGTGATTTACTGGCTAACATAACCTATTTAACACAGATGACACTTCAGTTTATAAACGTTCCTGAAGGTCAGTGAAATAAGACAAAATCTGGCTGAGAACGAAGAGTGATTCTCAGTGAGTTTCTGGCATGAGTCACTGCCACTGAGAAAGTGTCCTTGTGTCATCTGGACTGACTCATCAGCGTCAGCTCCACAACGCGCGTCCAGGAAGATGCGCTCCGGGTTGTGAGGTCACGGGTCTGCTGCAGTGTTCAAGAAAGATGTGTATTGCGTCCCCCACTCTTTCATTCACCCAGCAGATAGGTGCCTTGCATCTGTGGGCAGGCACTGACCGAGGCCCTCGGGACCAGGGTGGGACGGGCCGGACATCACTCGCTGATGCTGGTGGGAACGGAGAAGAGTCATTGTCGCTCCAGGCAGCGTCGGCCGTGAGGGGGACCCTCAGGGCAGGGGTAGGGACCTCTCCCAGGGGGTGGTGTCGCAGAGAGGGCCCAGGAGGGACCCTCACATGCCTTCTCTCCACACCCCTGCCTGAGGGTGGCTGCAAGCAAAATGGTGCACAGTTAACCTCAAAAGTCTGACTCTAGTGAATAAAACTTCAATTGCCTTTGCAGTGTTGGGTGCAGAGTGGTATCTGCTGCTCTTAGTAGCTGCTTGCTGACTTTCTTGTAGCTGTTTTGTGCTCTGGTCATGACCAAATGCCAAATAATGGCTCCAGATACTTAAGACTAACGTGTAAAAAGAAACAGATACAGGAAAAATCTGGTATTCTTTCCTTGTTTCCTCGTGGAGGGACTTGTAGAAATACAGCAGTGCCCTCTTGTGGACAGATTTCGTTGTGTAGTCACCCCGCTGTAAAATTCGAAATGCTGAATTTATCAGAGAACCCCTGCCCCTCCTGTGCAGATGGAGAATTCTGGAAGGCTGTCTCCTGACCGCCTTATTACCAGGATGCTGCGGGCCCTTGCTGGTCTTACGGTCTACAGATGACGTTTTGGACGTGGGCTAGGGCATTCGATGTGGTCTCTCCATCACTCCCTCAAGTTTGTGGGGCAGCAGCTGGCAGCGGCGATGAGAGCTCCGTGGGGCCCGTTCTGGAAGAACAAAGCCCAGAGCTGCTTAGAGGAAGGGGTGGGTCTCTTGGATCATGGTGGAACTCAGGCCTCTGCAGCGCTGCCCAGGCGGGCACTGGGGCGGGGACATGGCTGGGGGGAAGGGAAGTGAGCAGGTGACGACAGTGGTGTGTCTACTGCTGCTGTGACAGAAGTAGGGGCCAGAGGCAGGTGGCCTGTTCTCCCCCCTGCGGTAGGGGCCGCAGGCTTCGTGGAGGCGGGAGGAGTCTTGAAAGGTGTGTATTTTCCAGGCAGATGGCATGGGGAGGGGGGCAGGGGGCGGGGGGAAGGGGCAGGAGAGGACCTCAGCAGCCTGGTGGGCCCAAGAGGGGCTGCGACTGTGGTGGGTGGGGGCATGCAGGGGCAGGGCCGAGGCCGGCTGGGTGGAGGCACGTGGGGGTGCGGGAGAGGAGACCAGGCCTGCTTGGGTTCTGTTTTTCAGTTTTTACCAGCGATGTCTTCCGAAGTCAGACAAGCCACGTAATTTAGAAGGGCTTTTGGTGGAAAGCAGCGGTCCGCAGTCCTCGCCCTCCCCAGAGGCAGCCCTGATTGTTCTAAAGAGTTGTAGATACCTGTGTTTCTGGATTGGCCAGTGTGAGGACTGGCTGCGGCGACAGAGGCGCCGCGTGAGGAGCTTCACCAGGAGGAAGGTGAAGCAGCAGCGCCCGTCCAGGCCCAGACCGTCTGTCCTGGTGTCCGTCTGTCCTGGTGTTCGGTCTGCTGTGTGTGAACCACCCATAGCTGGGGCAGGTGCTGGAGGGGGTGTGATATAGGGCACCTGTGTGCTGTCTCTTGGCGAGGTTCCCAGAAGCTGCCTCGTGACGCTTCTGTTTCCATCCCAGTGGGTAGAGCTGTCATCACGTGGCCATGACCAATGGCAGAAGGGCTGGAAAGGTCGTTCTCCGGGGCTGGCTGGGCAGGTGTTCTGCTGTTGGTGCGGATGGCAATCACTGCCGTGCTTTCTGTTTCTTAATAATACACGTGCAGTTATTTGATTTGTTAATTTTGGACAGTATCTGTTGACTTTCAGTTTAGATACGGGAGGATTTAGCTCACTTGCACTTCTGCCTTCCCTTCTTTTCCCGTGTCATTTAGGAGTGCTTTTGGCTGAAAGTAACAGAAAACATGACCTGTGGTATCTTAAACAACTGGGGGTTTATTCATTTACTTATTTCATAAGTAAAGCAAAGGTAGGTTTTTGCTAGAGCTGGCTCAGAGCACGACCACGTCAGGAGTCTGGTTCGGTGTCTTTGCAGTTCTCCTAACCATTCATGTCTGCAGTGTGGCTGCTGCAGCTCCGGCCATCACATCTATGTTCAAGGCAATAACAACTGGGAAGGAAGGAGCAAGCAGTGCAGCCCATTTCTGTCGTTTTCATCAGGGGCATTCCAGAAGCCTCTGCATATTTTCATTTATATCTCGTTGGCCGGAACAATGTTGTGTGGCCAGCTGTAGTCACAAAGCAGACTGAGAAAGCGAGTATTTAACTCTTGTAACATCTCTGCAAGAGGGGGCAGGAGAAAGGGGACTTGGGGAGGAGCACTGGGTCAGCCGGCCAGGTTGGCAGCCACGTTCCCTGCTGGTTGTCTTAGGAACTGCGGATTCTTAGGCAGTTTCTTGGACCTCGGACGTCTCCTGGCTCCCCACGTGTCAGGTGGACCTGGCCACTTACCCTACCCTGCCCATCACCTCCTCCTCACTCTCCGCTGTTCAGCTTCTGTCAGCTTTGGTGTTCTGGGTTTCTTAATGTTACCAAAGTAGAAAATTTTATTTTCTGTTTTGTAACCACGGTTCACTCAGTTTCAAATCCGTACATGGCATTTATGTTATTATGATTAGCAGACGGTGTTCACTACAGAGCCAGGTAAGATGCAGGTGATAGTTCCTCCTCCATCACACTTGTGCGCGCAGAGGAAGATTTTTAAGTGATTTCTCTTTTAGGACACTACACTAACTGCCGAAAGTCGTGCCACGTTTGAACCTGCTTTATAGTTGGGTCGTGTCTTTTTTGCTCAGTGCCGTCTTCTTCCTGCGTTCTTGCATTGCCTGGGGTGGTAGGGCGGGGTGGTGAGAGGTGGCTGCAGCCTGAGTGTGGGGCAGTTTGCTCGCTTCCCCGCTCTGGTCTCCTCAGGAGTCAGCCAGCGGCAGCAAGAGCCGCTGTAAGCCTTCCTCTGCAGTCCTGTTGAGAGACCCGTGTGCGTTCTAGTCTTTTCCAGCTGATTCATTCTGTGTTTGGAATCCATTCATTCCTTCTTCTTGAAATCTATGTATTTTCCATTTTATTTCAAATTGAGACTATGACTTTCTCCTACTATTTGTGTTTTTTTTCCTGCGATTTTTTAAAGTTGCTTTTATTGAGGTGCAGTTTATATGCAGTAAAAATCACCCTTTGTATGTGTTCAGTTAGATGTGCTCTGACAGTGTGCTCAGTTAGCACAGCACCACCCCCGTGTCCTTGGTCCCAAAGGTTCCCTCTTGCCCACTCAGGTGTCCTGATCCATCCTGACCACAGAGTGGCCCTGTCCGGCGTTGGCATTCTGTGTCATTGCGTACTTTGGACAGGACACCAGGACACAGCGGTGAGGGGTGAGGGCAGGCCACGGGGCGCCCACACGTCAAGCGTGCCGCGAGCCCCGGGCGGATGGGGGTAGGTCGCGCTGTGAGGTCACGCTGAGACGGCAGGAAAAAGCCTGTCTCACATCCTGAGCACGGTTGTCCTGCGTTCCTACCCCGAGCCCAGGTAGCAACTTCCTGCAGAAAAGTTTCTGTTCACTGGCTTTGCTTTAGCCGTTTTCAAGGACCCGTGAGGCAGTGGTATGGAATACTTACAGCTGGTTTAGTTCCGTGAGTGACCTGATTTGTAAATTAAATTTTATCAAATAATTTATAAACTTAATTCTAATAAGTTGAGCTCCTGGTATGGAATTGGAAAGCACAGTTTCATACATCTGTTCCAGTCTTTAAAAAAATTATTGCTTTGCTTATTTATGTGTAATATAATTTTACAGTTTCATTATTTTAGCTTAATATTTCAAATAGGTTTTATAATTAAGATAAAATACAAAAGCAACAAAACCCCCAATAGTCTATACTCTCAAGTTCTGAATGTGTGGTGACAGATGGCTAATTTTAATAAGACTAAATTCACCCAAAGTTGTATATGTGTGTTTGATCTTTAGTGAAGAGTTGCCAGCATAAAGTGGAGAAATAATGTGAATGTTTAAGGTTTAAAATCTCTCTCCCGTGAGCCCTTGTCTTGCAGCTGCTCATCCCTACGGCCACGTTGGCCCACACGCCCACTCTAGTGTCCTGTCCCTGCCGCCACTTGCTCTCCCCAGGCTGACTGTGCAGCTGTGTGTGCTGGGACAGGGTCCCGGGGCAGGGGGTGGGTCTGGCCAGGCAGCGGCCGGGATCAGTGATGGAATCCAGGGGCTGAAAGCCCTGGCTCAGACTCTGCCCACGGGGTCCCAGAGAGCTAGACTTCTCGAGTGAAGGTAGACTTTGGCCAGCGGGGTTCTCTGGGGCCCGGGTAGAGTGAGGGACCTGCCCCCACACGTCCCTCTGAGCATCTGCCCAGGATAGCGCCCACCTCTCCTGGGAGCCTCCCAGCAGTTTGGGGACACAGATCTGGGGTGGGGGTGTATCCTCCAGCCCTTGTGCCCTCGGGTCTGTGGAGGTAAGGCCTGGGGGCTGCCCTGCACCGGAACTCGGGATTTTGTGGGCCCCCCACCTTCGTAGTTGACCAGCTTGATGGGACCCGAGCTGGGATCGTACTCCTCTCTCAGACTGGGGGATATCCCGTCACCGCCCTCCGGCCCGGCTTCATTGCCTCAGTAACCAGTTTGCTCTGGGCTAGACTTCCTTTGAATTCTCTAGTCATGAGTTTCAGTGATATTGCTGAGAAAAATGTGAGTTTTCGTTGCTTTTTACCACCTTCTCTGTGCACACGGTGTCCGTTTGGTGGCAGATTCAGACCTTCATTTCTGGGGAGTTCTCTTCTCTCACAGCTCTGGTGTGTTCCCTGGTCGTGGGTCTGGTCCTTAGACACACGAGTTCTGTGCCTTTGGCTCTCCACCCTGCAGATCCAGGCTGAGATGCCTCTGATCTCTTTTTAAGTTTTTTCTCTTCCATGCAGTCTTGTTTGAGTTTTTAGTCAGATCTGACCATTTTTGTCCTTTGTACATTGCTTCTACATCGGCACGTTTATGTTGGTTCTTTCATGTACACATACCCGGTTTTAAAAAAAAAACCAACCCTAGGATCAAGTATACGTAGGTTGCCTGGGTCAGAGGTTTTTCTACTCTAGACTGAGCAAAATCACTGTCTTCTTTGAAGGCCCAGCCAGATTTACTTGATACTTCAAAAAGTATA
This sequence comes from Aethalodelphis obliquidens, assembly GCF_003676395.1. Classification (NCBI taxonomy): domain Eukaryota; kingdom Metazoa; phylum Chordata; class Mammalia; order Artiodactyla; family Delphinidae; genus Aethalodelphis; species Aethalodelphis obliquidens. The sequence continues at coordinate 1,292,758 of NW_020837945.1, read as the reverse complement.
TGTTCTCATTTGTTTTTAATAATCAGTAACAGAAAACATTGTTTTTAAAGTTTGGTTCAAAAATAGTCTTTAAAGAAATACCTGTCTAAACCATGGCTATCAATTGCATACCCAGTTCAGTTTCAAATTTACGTTCAGACTTGATGACACTATTTGTTTCAAAGTTTCCTTCGGTCTGTAACTAGGAATCCGAGCTCTCTGTGCGCAGCCCAGGCCTCTCAGATTTGAGATGGCCTCTGCTGCCGGCATTGCTCCATGGGCCACCTGAGCCATCTGGGGCTATTTTGTCATCCGTGGGTCACCCCAGCCATTCGTGGGCCACCTGAGCCATCTGTGGGTCACCTTAAGCCTCCGTGGGCCGCCTGAGCTGTCTGCGTGGCTCATCCTTGTTTTGGGTGGCCTTAGGCTACTGGAACTAATTTTAGGGCCTTCAATTCAAGTGTCTCCCCCCCCCTTTTTTTCAAATCCAACACCTGCTGTACTTACCTGATCAATGTAAATTTTTATTTTAATCCAAAGTTCCTTGGTAAAGTCACTTCAAAAGAAAATGGAAAAAGCTTACTGTAGTTCGTGATCTTAATTGAGTGGAGGAAACTTGCAGGCGCCCTGCAAACTACACTCACCCTAATCTGCTCGGAACCGTCTTGCCGTAGAAAGTAGAAATGTGCTTAGTTGAGGAAATACGTGCGTGTTACTTTGACCTGATATTGTGAGAAATCTTAACAGATTAAAAAAGTAAACTTGAGTGGCCGTGCTTTTGCTGCAATGGCGGCCTTGTGGAGGGTGAAGAGCTTGGGTCCCGAGCGGGGAGTGTCCTGGGTTCGGAACAGTGCCCTGCCGCCTGCCCAGTTGTGACCTTGGACAGATCACCTAGCCTCTGCAGCTGGCTGCTTCTCTTCAGAAGGTGGAGGTCCTGATGATACGGCAGCAGCTGAAGCCAAGGTGGCCCTACTGTGGCCTGCACACTGTCCTCACTTGGTCCCCCCAGCAAGCCTGAGGGCAACCTTCGCTGTCACCTCGGAACCGAGAGGGTGAGAACTTGCCGTGGCCCCAGGCTAGAAGGAGGTAGAGCAGGGCTTCAGCAGGGAGACCTGCTCCGGGCTTTGTGCTGATGACCCCTGTGCTGTAACCATGGCCATGCTGTACGGCCATGCAGGTTTCACACTGCACAAAAACGCTTGAATGGCATCCCTGCCGGTTGTGAAACAAGTGGGGGTTGTGTCCAGGCCGCCCCTCGTGCGGTCATTGCAGAGTCTCCTTTACTAAGATTTGGTGACATTTAACTGGAGTGACCAGCGGGCGATGGTCACTCAGTACACTCGTCCTGTGCAGGCCGCCTCAGTGGCTGTTCCCTCCCCCAACCGCCCAGCTGCAGTGCCTTTCCCAGCTCCGTCTACACTCAATACTCAGGACTCACCCACTCTAACCTCTGTGCAGGTGAGTCCCACACCTGAGTCTCCAGCCCAGACCTTTCTCCTGCTCTCTAGGCTCAAACCCCGGGTCCCCCAGCATCTTCTGGGGAATCACCTCATCTCCAACTTGGGACATCAGATTGACCTCCCGGTGCCCCTCCCCCCCACCGCCCATCCACAGGCCTCCAATCTCAGCAGCTCTGTCCTTCCGGGCTCTCAGGCCAAAAGCCGGGGCTGTCCTTTCCCTTCTGCCCCAGATCCAAGCTATCAGGAGAACCTGCCTACTGTGCCACTAGGGTGCATCGAGTCTGGTTATGTCTTACCTTGTCCATGGCCATCAGGCTCTGACCATTGGATCTGTTTACAGTGGTCTCCTAACCTGTCTCCCCGCGTCAGCCCTGCCCCACACCTGTCCTTCCCCAGAGGCCAGAGGCCAGAGGCCAGGCCCCATGAAAACTCCCGGGCAGAGTGAGCCGACCCTGCAGCACTTCTGGCCTCCTGGCTGTTCCTGGGCCGCGCTGGGCTCTGCCTCGGCATCTTCGCCCTCTGTCTCCTTGGGACGCTCTTCCCCGGGGCCTCACGTCAGCCTCCTCAGCGCCTGACGCTTGGCTTCGTTACCGTCTTCCTGGAGCCATGCACTGTCCTCTGCCACGCCAGTCCTTTAACTGCGGTGACGCTCACTGCTGACTGGGTTTCTTTTCCTGTTGGACGTGAGCCCCACGCGAGCCTGTGAACGTCCTCTGTTCACCGGCAGAGCCCTGGCCCCGAGGATGGGCCCGGCACGTAGTAGGTGCTTGCTCCCAGGTGGATGAGTGAGTGAATGTTTGCTGTGTTTCTCATTAAGAGATGTTTCTGAGGCACCATGGTATTAAATCAAGTACCATTGCAGTTTCCTGTGTGTTGATTATATGTGAATAACTAATGAAGAACTGACTCATTTAGAGACTGTAGAATTCTGATGGAATAAAGTTGTTTCCTTCTTGAAAGAGTAGAAAAACAGTTTTCAAGAGTCTTATCCTAAATTAATAGTCCAGGAACATTAAATGTTGGAGTCTTTACTCTAGGACATAGATAAATAAAATTAATTAGGTACCAGGAATGTCAGATGCTAAATGGTGTACAACTGTTTCTGACATTCTCCTGGAATTCAGTAGTTATTAACTTGCATAGATGTGACAGCTGAAGTCTGAAATCGGTGTACCTTTAAAATTGGAAAAAGCTTTAAAGTGTTCTTTTAGATTACTAACTGTCAATTTAGTGGTTCTAGAAACCATATCTGATGCAGCAAATCATCGTCATTCTGCTGTGAATTTCTTGGTTCCCACGAATACAGGTATTCTATTTTTATGCTCCTCTCAAGTAATCCTAAAGGTAGCAGAAAGAAATGGGAAGAAAAAAGAAGAACGCGATAGATGCAGAGAGAGGATGTTATTTCACCTGTGGGAACTTCTCGTGGAATGGCTGTAAGATAAGACGCGCTGAGAAAGGCGGTGCTCCGTTAGGGCCCCTCCCATCCACGGCCACAGGCGCTGCACCAGGGCGCCACTTGCCTTGTCGTCCCGGTGGGTTCTGACTCACTCTGATTGTCAAGAAAGCGGAAAACACGGCATTTATTAGGTGAGGAAGATTAACTGTGCATTCGGTCGTGTCATCTGATGAGAAAAAACAAATGATCCCTTTATGAAGTGAAGGCTATATGCACGTAACTGCCACTTTTACCTGAGTTTTTATACGAATGTAGAGCGAATGTGAAATTGGGCTGTACCGTGCGATAGTAGGAAGCCAGCTTGTCCTTGTGTTTCATAGACTATTCGGTGCTCTTTAGTTAAAAGGAACCTAAACAGACTCGATGTTGTCAAACCAGGCGTCTTGAGAACCGTGCTGCTGTCCCTCCTGCACCCGCGGGGTAGTCGTGAGTGGGTGCCGCAGGTGCCGCGGAGACGCCGGGCCACGTGGCCCACCCCGCAGGACACGGACACCCGTTTGGGTCACAGGAGGGAGGAGAGAGTAAGGAGGCCTTTGGGGGTTTCCATGAGAACAGCAAGGCAGGGCAGAGTAAACCACTTAGGATTGGCCAGTTTGAGTGACCCTGGCAGGCTCTGGGCTGTAGCAGTGGTTTCTGGTTGCCTGGTCCCTGCCCGAGTGATCTGGGGCAGGGGCGGGGCAGCAGGGGCCTGGCGGGAGGTTAGATCTCAGTGTGGGCTGTGGCTTGCGTTGCTCCTGGCCGAGCCCTCTGTTGTCTCTGCAAATCAGCTCATCTGGGAGGGGCAGTCTCTCCTTCCCAGGGTCTGCAAGGCCCCCAAATGCCAGAGCATCAACAAAGAGAAAATATAGTTAAACTAATTTGCAGTGGGATGTATGGATGCCACATAGACAGCTACTGTACAGAACCCAGGGAAGCAGAGTTAGAACGACTGCCGCTAGGAGCTGAGCTGCACCTGCAGCTGGGGACGGGGTCGGAGGGCGTGCTCTCAGGGTTGCACTATGGTCCCTCCCCAGGGCGAGCGGTGGGCTCTGTCCCACCGGTGCCCACTGCCTGGAGCCCTGGGGAAGGGGTTCTGCGGGGCCACGTCTTCTGTGGAGCATGTCGGACGGGCACACACAAATCTAAGAGTCATAGGAGCTGCTCGATGTGACAAAACATGGCTCAGGCGCCACGTGCAGTCGTGGTGAAGCCGGCGTTAATTCGTGTGCACCTTTGGAATAATAAGTTGGAAAAGCGATGCTGGCATTACCAGGAAAGGAACGCTTTTTATGCAAGACACGGGCAGTTGTGTGGAGAGAAAGATTTTGACGCGTCGATTAACTTTTCTTTTGCTGAAGGGCTCTGCTACTCACATCCTCCCTGCACTCTGACTCCCCTGCAAGACACCCCCGACCTCGGGGCTCTCGGATGCAGTTGCCTTTTGTTCCAAGGACAGAGACCCCAAGATGTGGGAGAGCATCTACACAGTGTGTCTGGACGAGGGGGGCTGAGGGCTGTGCTGGGCCAGTCCAAGTGTGGGTCCCGCGCCCTGAGATGTGTGTGCGTGCGTCTGTCTGTGTGTGTGCGTGCATGGGTGCGCGCACGCATGTGTGTGTGTGTGTGTGTGTGCATGTGTGTGTGTGCCCTGCTCTGCACCCCCCAGCGAGCCAGGCTGGGTGGGAAGGGGAGCGTCGTGCCTGCCTGGCACCAGGAGCCCACGTGCAGGTGGGGCCAGCGGCGTCCCCGAGCCGCGGGGTCCTGGGCCCCTGAGCAGTGCTGCGTGGGAGCGTTACTCTGGGGGGTGTTATTTTGTGAACTGGACTCTTGGTGGTTCTACTTCATCATTTGAGGAACTGTGTATATTCTGGAGACGTTGGGGTTTCTTAGGCAGGACTCTGTCTGATGGGGAGATGGTGTCACACACACACACACCCCGCCCCCGGAGTCGTGTCCCTGCCCACTCTGAAGGGCTGAGGGCCCCTCCACCTGCGCTTTGAAGAGTGAGCCTGGGGCGGGGGAGGAGCCGCCCTCCCACGTGTCCACAAGGGCCGTCGCGGCCGCGCGGCTCGGATGCCTGGCTGAGCGCCCACCCCAGTGGCCGGGGGCTGGGACGGGGCCGGGCTGGCCCGGGCTGGCCCCGCTCATCGCGGGGACGCTGGCCATGGGGACTGTCCTCAGCATCCACCGGTGTGAAAGGAGGCGCAAGAGACGCTCTGAGAGGAAAGGTAACTCCTTTGTCTTTCATCCTGAAGTGCAAATACTGGGCTTCCAACGCAGTGCGGTGTGGGAACGTGTTCTGACCTGCCTGTGAGTTTATCTTGTTGATGCCGGTTACTTCTTGTTTTTTTTTTTTTTACATCTTTATTGGAGTATAATTGCTTTACAGTGGTGTGTTAGTTTCTGCTTTATAACAAAGCGAATCAGTTATACATATACATGTGTTCCCATATCTCTTCCCTCTTGCGTCTCCCTCCCTCCCGCCCTCCCTATCCCACCCCTCTAGGTGGTCACAAAGCACCGAGCTGATCTCCCTGTGCCATGCGGCTGCTTCCCACTAGCTATCTACCTTACGTTTGGTAGTGTATATATGTCCATGCCTCTCTCTCACTTCGTCCCAGCTTACCCTTCCCCCTCCCCATATCCTCACGTCCATTCTCTAGTAGGTCTGTGTCTTTATTCCTGTCTTGCCCCTAGGTTCTTCATGACATTTTTTTTTCTTAAATTCCATATATATGTGTTAGCATACGGTATTTGTCTCTCTCTTTCTGACTTACCTCACTCTGTATGACAGACTCTAGGTCCAGCCACCTCATTACAAGTAGCTCAATTTCGTTTCTTTTTATGGCTGAGTAGTATTCCATCGTATATCTGTGCCACATCTTCTTTATCCATTCATCCGATGATGGGCACTTAGGTTGTTTGCTTCTGCTTTCCCTCTAGAGCGCCTCTCTTTTCTTCTGTTGGCATTTCGTAGAGTTTTAGCTAGGGACTCACAGAGGTAGATTTTGAAAACATGTCTCTAAACATGTCTAGAAATCACGTTAGCTTCAAGGTTTAATGTATTTTTTAGGAAGACATTTATGAAATCTTTGAAGTGTGTAGCTTTGAGTCCCAGGAGATTTTCCCTCTAGAGACAGATGCTTTGTAATTTCTCCTTTGCTGCCACTCTTCCTTACTGACTGACTTTTCTAACGTCAAAACTACTCTTCATGCTGTGGTAAGACCGTGGCTGCCGCTGTTACGGTGTTTTCCTTTTAAAGACACGGAGAGCAAATTCCTTCCGTTCAACACTCCAGATAATTTCAGTCTTTAATTCAACTTGATGTGTTAAGATCAATATTTTTTTCTTAACACCAGATTTAAAAGTTGCCTGTGACTATAGAAATCACAAACTGCTGGCTTTGGGGTGAATTGTCGCTTTAGGAGGTGTTGAGAGTTTGCTGTCTCCACGTACCATGCGTTAACCAACAGAAAATGTCTGAGGTGCAGAAATGCTCCTGCTGAGGCGATAGCCGGTTGCTTTCCGGGTGCCCCTCGTTACCCAGCAGCTGACAGGGCTGGAACGGGGTCTTTCTCCAGCACCGCATCTTTGGGGTCTGCTGCGACAGGAGACAGTCATCTCTCCAGGAAAGAAAATGAGCCACGGTTCTCTAGTGTGGCTTCCCAAGAGGAGGAAGAAGAAATTCATTCTGGAGTCAGCAGTCTGTGATAAGAGCACGTTGCTCGCTGTAACACAGACGCTGGTCCTAATGGAGCTCTGTGTCTAGGAGCGGCGGGGCCTTGTGATGTGTGACCTCTGTGGGCCCCATGCCCACCGTGTGTGTCCAGGACAGAGGCACTGTCCCCAGGGCACGCGGGCGTAGCCTTCTCGGCGCGTCCCTGCTGCTCCCGACCTGCACCTGGTTACAGCGTCGGTGTGCTTGCTCTCCTCAGTCAGGCGTGAAAGAGCAAGGTGGCATTAAGACAAGCGGTAGGAAATTAAGACAAAGGCAAAAGCCAAAACTGCAAGAAATTTTCATCCAAATACGCTGAATTTAGACTCGCCACTGTTTTTCCTCCATGGCTTCTCATCACTACACATAAGTTCAGGAAAATTTTGAGAAGTGAACGAACGATTCTGTCATCATTCTGTCGGAACTTATCGTAATTCACATGGTGTGTATTAGTCCCACTGTATACAAATTCTAAGTGTCTTCACATATTCTAGAATCTTATTCTTCAGTAGGAAAATCATTCCCAAGTATGTTGCGGTTTCAGACCAACATCTTGAGAAATTAGCTGTTACGAGATGTAGCAATGCAGCCCCGTGTATTAAGTGAGCCCTGTTCACGGGACGTTCCTGTGTCTGTAGATTCATTGTAAACACTGCTAAACAGCATTAGGTATGTGTTAATACACGTTCCTATTTATAACATGCCCTATATTTGAAACTAACAATAATGCCTTTAAAAATTATGAGTATTATTAGAACTGGCCATCCCATCTGTACCAAACTGGGACAGTTTTACAAGATGTGAAAGGTAGTCTCTTAGTGTTGTATAATTTTAAAGTGCTCCAAATCCTGTGTAAAGACTGGTATGACGTGTGCCTCTTGGAATGGAGTTATGTGTCAGTACAGTGTAGCGGCAGGTTCCTTGGTTTCGGTAGCAATGCGATTGCAGTGATTCTTCGCTGCTCCTGTGGAAGGGTCACTCCCTCCCGCGAGGCAGGGTATTGGCTGTTTACTCTGGGTGAGAGGCACGTGGCTTCGCTTCGTCGTCAGAAAATTACGGTTAGAAGAGAGCAACGTGCAATTTTAATACTGACCGGGACCCCCAGACAGCAGACACTGCTGTCTTGGTAGGTGCTGCCCCCTGAGGCCCAAGGTGGGTCTGGAGCCCAGGTCACACTCCCGGGGACTGTTAGACCAGCCCTCCCCGGGCCCGACCAGTGCAGACGCTGTCGCCTTCTCTCCACTCACGGCACTGCTGCGGAGTTGCGGGACAGTGGGGGGGCGGGATGGAGAACCCAGAAGGCTCCTTCACCCCCCTGCCCCCCACTTTATGAATGTCCTCCTGTATTTTGCGATTAAGGGCTTTCTCAGTGAGTACTTTGTCCTGAGTGTGACAGCACCCTTGTCTGTGCCCAGTCATATGCACACCCTGTGACGGCCACTGTCACTGTGCATGTGCTGCAGTCCAGCTGGGCTGCCCCACGTTTCCAGGATGGAGAAGTGAATGGGGTGTGGGGACCTTTTACAGAAACGGAGGCCCGGACCTGTAGAGGTGAGCCACCTCCGATAGTGCTGGAGGACGGGGCACGGACACCCTGTGCCCTCGAGGAGATGCAGACACACCTGAGGGAGCAGGCAGCTGCCATGCCAGGCCTCCACCTCGCTGGGAGACGCCTCTTGGTGAGGGGCAGAGGGCTGTGGCGGCTGGGGGCCTAGGGCGGGGCGGCATTTGTCCACCCACCCACCCACCTAGCCATTCACCCACCCACCCATCCATCTGTTCATCCACCTGCCTATCTACCCACCCACCCATCCATCCCCCTATCCATTCACCCACCCACCCATTCATCTGTTCATCCACCCACCCACCCATCTACCCACCCATCCACCCATCCATCCATCCACCTAGCCATTCACCCAGCTACGCATCCATCCCCGTAGCCATTTGCCCACCCACCCATTCATCTGTTCATCCACCCATCCACCCATCTGCTCACCCATCCATCCATCCATCCCCCTAGCCATTCACCCACCCATTCATCTGTTTATCCACCCACCCACCCATCTACCCACCCATCCATCCATCCATTCATTCACCCACCCATTTACTCATTCATCCAATCCACCCACCCACCCACCCACCCATCCATCCATCCATCCATTCATACAACAAGTAGCCATTAGAGCCTTCTGTGTGCCAGCACCAGGGATTTGGGCACCCATGGGACAGGTGTGGGTGACAGGGTGGCAGTGGCAGAGGGGTAGCTTCAGCTTTCAGGCCTGGAGCTCACTCTGGAATGGGCCACCTGCAGCACCATTTGGTGGGTGAGGAGGGGGATTTCTGGGATGCACTGCTGCTGTGCTGTGTATATTAGGAAGGAAGGGATCTTAACCAATCTCTGGCAAGAGTGGGAGACACTGTGTCTGCCAGGAGAGGGCGCAAGTGAGGGAAGTTGCTGACCCCTGGTGGACAGCAGTTATGGATGGAAGGCCCAGGGCTCCCAGAATCTCTTGTGACAGATGTGTGGGTACGTTTCATTGCACTTGTACAGATGGGCTTCCCAGCACAAGTGGGGGCCGTGCTCCCTGGGAAGGAGCTCCTTCAGCTGGGGGTGTGTTCCAGGGATGGGCAGGGTCACCCGAGTTTGACAGTTGAGATTCTAAAGAAAATGTGTGGAGTTAGATTTGTGGAATGTACTTGAAATACTGTGGGAATTGGATCAAATCTTAACAGCGCCTATTCTTAGCGTAATTACTAGTGTTCATATTGAAAGTACAGCTCACAGTATTCTCTTTTTTCCCTTTCATCCCAGAAAATAAAGTATAATTTTCAGATAAACGGATTTTAATTAGGCCATGATGAACAGAGCAAGCATGGACCGTATTTCAAATGTGTTGTTTCTCTTCATTCATCTCGAAGGACAGAGTGTGGTTATAAAAATAATGGAGTTTCTGTTTATTAATCTTCACAATAATGTCCTACTGCTCTAAACAACGTCTGCGCCCCACCTATGCATCCCTCCCCTCTTTCCACCCCATGGCAGCCACTGATCTTTTTACGGTCTCCACAGTTGTGCCTTTTCCGGAACGTCATATGGCTGGAATCATACAGTCTGTAGCCTTTTCAGATTGGCTTCTTTCACTTAGGAACATGCATTCAAGTTTCCTGCGTGGCTTTTCTTGACTTGATAGCTCATTTCTCTTTAGCTCTGAACACTGTTCCGTTGTCTGGATGGGCCACAGTCTGTGTGTTCACCTACTGAAGGACAGCGTGGTTGCTTCCAGGTTTTGTCAGCTGTGGATAAAGCTGCTATAAATACCCACAGGCAGGTTTCTGTGTGGACGTAAGTTTTCAGCTCCTTTAGGTAAATACCAAGGAAAGCGATTGCTGGATCCTATGGTAAGAGTCTGTTTAGTTTTGTAAGAAACGGCCAGACTGTCTTCCAAAGCAGCCACGCCATCTGTGTTCCCACCAGCAGTGATGAGGGTCCCTGTTGCTCTGCAGTCTTGCCAGCGTTTGCTGTTGTCTGTGTTCTAGATTTTCACCGTTCTAATAGGTGTGTAGGGGCATCTGACTGTTGTTTGAAGTTTCGTTTCCCTGATGACAGCTGAGGTGAAGCACCTTATCTGCCACGTGTGTATCTTCTTTGGTGTGGTGTCCGTTCAGGTCTTTGGCCTATTTTCTAATCAAGTTGTTGTCTTCTCATTGTTGAGTTTTAAGAGTTCTTTGTATGTTTTGGATAACAGTCCTTTATCAGCTATTTCTTTTGCAAACATTTTCTCCCTGTCTCTGGCTTGTCTTCTTGTTCTCTTGACCTTGTTTTTCACAGAACAGAAGTTTTTAATTTTACTAAAGTCCAGCTCAGCAATTCTTTTTTTCGTTGATTGTGCCTATGATGTTGTATCTAAAAAGTCATTGCCAAACCCAAGGTCATCTAGGTTTTCTCCTATGGTATCTTCTAGGAGTTTTACATTTTACATTTAGGTCTGTGATCCATTTTGAGTTAATTTTTGTGTAGTTTGTAAGATCTGTGTCTAGACTCACTTTTTTGCATGTGGGTGACCAGTTGTTCCAGCACCATCTGTTGAAGAGACTGTCTTTGCCCTGTTATATTGCCTTAGCTCCTTTGTCAAGGAGCAGTTGACAGTATTCACGTGGCTGTGCTTCTGGTCTCTCTGTTCTGTCCCACAGATCTATTTAGCTCTTCTTTCGCCAATACCACACTGTCCTGATGACCACAGCCTTACAGTAAGTCTTGAAGTCAGGCACTGTCAGTCCTCCAAATTTGTTCTTCTCCTTCAATATTGTGTCGGCTGCTCTGGGTCTTTGCCTCTTCATATAAACACTGGAATCAGTTAGTTGATTTCCACAAAATACCTTGCTGGGATTTTGATTGGGATTGCATTGAATCTGTAGATCGAGTTGGGAAGAGCCCAAATCAGCATTATGGAGTCTTTCTATCCATGTATATGGATTTTCTCTCCATTTATTTAGTTCTTTGATTTCTTTCATCAGAGTTTTGCACTTTTCCTCATATAGATCTTGTACCTATTTTGTTAAATTTATACCTAAGTATTTCATTTGGGGGGGTACTAATGTAAATGGTGTTGTGTTTTTTATGTCAAATTCCAGTTCATTGCTTGCATGTAGGAAAGCAATTGACTTTTGTATATTAGCCTTGTATTCTGCAACCTTTCTATAATTGCTTATTAGTTCCAAGAGTTTTTTTGTCGATTACTATGGTTATTTTAATTATTCCATGTTGCATTTCACTAGAAAAAACCATGTGTTTTAAAAGTAATGCTTGAACCTTATTTGCTGTGCACGGTCTGCTGTATCTAGTTCAGTGCGTACAAAATCTCTAAAGGATAACTGAACATCTATTATTTGGATGGTTTCCTAGGAAGGAAACTATTTCTTTGTAAAATATTATAAATTGAATGTTTTGAATATTTTAATATTAGTTTGTTTAGAAAGCAAAATATTGGAAGCAAAATACAAATCATGAATGCATTCTCTAAACATGCACGATGAAGTGGTTGAATTTCAGGTTATTTTTCTTCAAATTATGTAAGAATTTTATACTTCAGTTACCTTTGTTAAATAAATAATAAAATCATCATTGAGTTTTTTGCTATAGCTGCGAAATTAGTCTCGCCTTTAGCAAGTTGCTTGATTTATAGTAGAGAATTAACATGAAGAATCTTCATTTTAACACTTCGCTCTTTAAAAATTTATAGTGTATGGCTATTAAAACTGAAACCCTTAACAGTCATTAAGAATATGTAAAACTTTTCTCAAAACCATCCTGTTCGGAGAGTAACATGGATAAAACCCAGTAATAATAGCCAGGAATTTTTGTCAAGTTACTGCTTGTCTTAAACATTTTTTAATCTATAAATTTTTAGTGAATTCCTAAAGATAGCGTTTTTCACCAGCACAACAGAGAATTCATGTTCTGATGCATCCTGAATATTAATAAGTTATGTCCTCTGTATTTTATTCCAGAAAACCTTTTTTTCACCAAGGGAAGGGGAGGACCGTGTGCAGGTTGACGTTTTCACAGTGAGGATGAGGGTGCTGTCGGAAGCGGATAGGATGTTGTATTTTACATGTATATCTACACCTTGGCTTACGTCATGAACATCTACAGTGTGTAAGGAATCAAACAACAGATGACCATTTACCCACCACCACTTAGAAAATAAAGCATTGCCAATCGGGTCATGTCATTGGAAGTCAGACGGGAACCCGTGGGGAACCAAAACAGACACTGACCGAGTGGCACTGGTGGGTCCAGCTTCCTCTTCCTCCGGGGTTTACCCCTTTCCAGGCCCACGTGTTAGAAAGCGCTTTGGTCAGTGGTGTGGGAAGCTGCTCTGTCCTGAGTCTGTCTCCCTGCTCCACGGTCCATGAGCCGCGGGCATGCTTTGCATGCTGGTGCCCCATTCTTTCCGGTCTGGGAGGACCAGCCCCACCTAACTGCTCCTTAGTTCAGAGTTTCTTGACTATTCAAACCTGATGATTTTTCCACATAAGATCAGCTTTTCTAGTTCTATTTTAAAAAAGAAAAGTTGAAATTATAACTGGAATCAAGTTAAACTTAAGTCCCAGGTCTTTCGATGCCAGGTTTAATGGTCTTTTCACGCCTCCCTGCCCCCCCAGTTCCGCTTACTTCTTAATGCTTACGGGACCCTGAAAAATGAAGACGGCATTCGAATACTGCTGTCAAGTAAAGCTTTCCTTTACCTGGCCGTTCCTGGAATTTTGTTCCATATGGGATTTTGGATGGGGTTTTCATTCTTATGTGTTTGTAGTCCAGGCCATATGAGGTACGTTTCAGAATGAAAGAAAAATGGTTACGTAAAATGCTCTGAAGTGCTTGCATTTGCTCTTTTGCTGTGTTTTATAACCTTCGGTACGAGAGTTGGCATTTGTAGGAGCTGAAAATACTGGCTTCTGCTCTGCAAGAGATTCCTGCCTTCCACTTTTCTTCTTTTTTTTTTTTTACATCTTTATTGGAGTATAATTGCTTTACAATGGTGTGTTATTTTCTGCTTTATAACAAAGTGAATCAGTTATACATATACATATGTTCCCATATCTCTTCCCTCTTGCGTCTCCCTCCCTCCCACCCTCCCTATCCCACCCCTCCAGGCGGTCACAGAGCACCCAGCTGATCTCCCTGTGCTATGCGGCTGCTTCCCACTAGCTATCTACCTTACGTTTGGTAGTGTATATATGTTCATGCCACTCTCTCACTTTGTCACAGCTCACCCTTCCCCCTCCCCATAGCCTCAAGTCCATTCTCTAGTAAGTCTGTGTCTTTATTCCTGTCTTACCCCTAGGTTCTTCATGACATTTTTTTTCTTAAATTCCGTATATATGTGTTAGCATACGGTATTTGTCTTTCTCTTTCTGACTTACCTCACTCTGTATGACAGACTCTAGGTCCATCCACCTCATTACAAATAGCTCAGTTTCGTTTCTTTTTATGGCTGAGTAATATTCCATTGTATATCTGTGTCTGGCTTCCACTTTTAATGTACACGAACCCACCCACACTGTGCACAGCCTGATTATTTTCTACCGTGAGACATTTTCCCTGTCCTTTTTTAGAACTTAAATATGAAAGAGCAGGAAAACGAGGCATGTCCTACAAACCAGGTGAGCTCTGGTGGCGCAGGGTTCTCCTGTGCCCAGACTCCTTGTCACTGTCACGGCAGGCATGGCCTGCTCGTCCCAGACCTTCAGGGAAGCCAGCCTCTCAGCGCACCAGCCACTATATTGTGTGCCTTCTGCCTGCTTTTAAATTGACCTTTTTATTTTGAGAGAACGTACATTCACGTGTAGCTGTAAGAAGCAACACGGGGAGAGCGGTGTTCCCTTTACACAGCGCACTGTCACAGCCGGGGTGCCTCCCCACCTGCAGCCGCTACTCTGCTCTCCATTTCTACAGTTTTCTCGTTTCAAGAATGTTACACAGTTGACCCTTGAACAGCACGGGGGTTGGAGTGCCGACGCGAGGAGCAGTCGGAAACCCGTGTAACTGGTAGTCGGCCCACTGTATCCTCATCCTTGGACTCCGCCAACCTCAGGCCATGCAATGGGGTAGGTCGTGCTGAGTGAAAAAAAATCTGTGTCTCAGTGACCCACGCAGTTCAAACCCGTGTTGCTCAAGGATCACCTTTGTATACATGGGCTGTAACGTATGTAACCTTTGGGACTGGCTTTTTCACTCAGCCCGATTCTCTGGAGATCCATCCAGGTTACTGCGTGTGTCAATAGTTTGTTGCTTCTCATTGTCGCATGGTGCTCCATGGTGTGGACGGTCCACAGTGTGTCACCTGCTGAAGGGCACTGGGTTGTCTCTGGTTTGGGGCTGTTGTGAATAAAGTTGCTATCAACGTTCCTGTATACGTTTTCTGTGTGAACGTAAGTCTTCATTTCTCTGGAATAAATGCCCATGTTTAGTTTTAAGAAACCACCAGACTGGTTCCCAGAGTGGCTGCACCATTTTACATCCCCACCAGCGGCGTGTGAGTGATCCAGTTTCTCCCCATCCTCGCTGGCCCTTGGGTTGTCATTATTTTAGCCATTCTCGTAGGTGTGTGGTGGAATCTCACGTGGCTTTAAGTCCCATTTCCCTAGTGGCTAATGAGGATGACCATCCTTTCCTGCGGGAACATCCATCTGTGTGCGTTCTTTGGTGAAATGTCTCTTTCTAACGGGTGCGTGTGTTTTATTGTTGAGTTTCTTGTATGTTTTGTTTGTGATGTGGTTTTCAGATATTTGCTCACAGTCCATAGCTTGTCTTCTCATCTTCGTAACAGGGTCTTTAGCAGAGCAAGAGGTTTTTAATTCCGATGGGCTCCAGTTCATCATTTTTTCCTTTTGTGGATTGTGCTTTTAGTGGCTAATCCGCACACTGTTTGCCGAGTCCTGGATCCCACGGATGTCCTCCTATGATTCTTGTAAACGCCTTGTAGTTTCATGCTTTACGTTTAATAAGCCCATGGTCCATTCCAGGTGAATGTGTGTGTAGGGTGTGAGCTCTAGGTGCCCGGCTGCCCAGCACTGTCTGTTGACAAGGCTGTCCTTCCTTCATTGCGTTGCTTGTGCACCCTTGTCAACAATGAGCGGGTGTTCTGTGGGGGCCTGTCTCTGGGTCCTCTGTTTTGTTCTGCGTGGTCTGCCTGTCTGTCTTGATTTCTCGGACTTCATAGGCAGTGTTGAGATCAGTCACTGACTCCTCCCACTTCGTTTTTATGATGGCTGCTTTAAAATTTTCTCAGGTAATGCTGATGTCTCTGGGTCGGCGTCAGTTGTCTTTTTCCATTCGGTTTGAGATCTTCCTGGCTCTCAGTGTGATGAGTGATTTTTGATTGAAACCTGGACATATTATGTTACAAGAACCTGAGTCTTACTTGGACCTCTACTTCAGCTGGCTTTCTCTTACAGCCCTCTGTTGGGGAGGGGAGACGCCGCCTCATCGCTGCCGGACGGGGGTGCATGTCCAGGTTCCCTGGCCTCCACTGGCACTGCTGGGTGGTGGCCTCCTGTGACACCCGCAGTGGGGAGGGGGCAGGCGCCTGGGTACCGCCAGGTGGGGTGGAAGTCCAGGCTCTCCGCCTGTTCTCCCTGACTCTGCATTGCTGGGGGCGGGGAGGGGGTCGTCACAGCCCAGAGGGAATGAGACGCGAGGCTCCCCCACCCCATGTCCTTGCTGGATGGGAGGCTGGGGTCTGGCTGAATAGGGCAGTTTGGTCTGTCAGGTTCCTGTCCTGCTGGAGGTCCTCTCCTGGTCCCTTGGCCAGAGAGACAGTTCTCGTTGGGTGTTTTGGTCTGCCCATTGGTGTTTCCAGGCTGCCGGCTTCTTCAACTCCAAGCCTGGGATAATGATGCAAAAAGAAGACGTAAGGGACTCACCGCCACACCGTCCCCGGGTCCCCTGCTGTTCTGCCGCCTCCCCTCCGCCCTCCCGAGCCTCCTCGTGCTTGCTGTGTCTGTGCCATCCGGGGTTTTCAGTTGGGCTAAACGGGGGACGTGCCCTCTGTCTTCCCACCACACGAGCCCCTTCGCCTGCTCTGAAGCCAGCTCTCAGCCAGCAAGAACAGAGTGCTCTGGACAGCTTGAGTGGTTGCTTCCAGAACTGATAACTGAGCTTCTCAGAAGCGCCTTCCGAGTGCCTTTCTCACACAGCCTCTGTGCTTCCCGCGTGCTGTACCTGTGCATGGTCTTCACGGTGTGTCCCACCCCCTCTCCTCCAGGACCAGCTTAACCATCACACGCCCTGACCGTGACCGAGAGGACCCTTGGAGCACCTGCATCTCACTGAGGGCATGGGGCGGCCTGGCACTCGTGCCCATTCCAGACCTCAAGGAAATTACTTTCATTGAAACTATTCCCTAGTGGACATATTAAAACACACACCGATACAGAACAGTGTGGTGAGCCTGAGTGCCCATCAGGCAGCGCCAGGCTCACCAGCCGTGGCCCCTCAGTTTCATCCGTATCTACTTCTACCCACCACATGGGATCATCTTATAATAATAAATCCCGGGTATCATTTCGTCTGTGAATATTTCAGTATACATCACTAAAAGTTAAGCACTGTTTCCACACCTAAAATGACTAAAAGCTATTCCTCAATACAATCAGCTATCCAGACAATATTTTAATTGAAATTTCTCAATTGCAGAGTCAGTCTGATTCATTTTAGGTTCTTGTAATATCCAGTACTGTGCTTTTCATATAATAAACTTTCAGAAATTTATGTTGAAGTAATTCATCAATATGCAATGTTAATGCTGTAAAAACTGTCTGGAACACTTTCTTAAATAAACGAGTCTAAATAAAAACTCATTTAACTTTTAACTCATTTAACTGTACGTTCACCAGATATACAGTGAGAGTTAATGTCATTAACAAATGATTGTCACGGAAACTATTTTGCATACATGTTATATGAGAGAGATGTGTAAGGTATAGGCACGATTTAGCACATGTTAGTCACCATTTGCTTAAAAGCAATACATTGGCCTCTTAACTGATTTATAATATAAATTTAATTTCTATAAAAAAAGAGTGACTACAAAACTTGCAGATCTTTTTCCTCAGTGGCAGTTTGACAGGATTCTTTATTACAGATCATATGTTAGTACAGTCCTGCAAAGTACAGCCAAGGTATTTAGGAAGAGGAAACTCTTAAATTTGTTAATAATTATATAATTGCAATAATTGTTCTTTGAGGATTTCTTGTGGTTTCTCCTGACAACAGAATAATAAGTTATACGTGGCTAAGAAATTAGATCCGATTTGAACAATTATGTGCTTTTTTGTTTCGTCCATGTGACGCTGCTCAGTCCAGGTGAAGGGGAGGAGTAGGGCGAAGGCTGTGGCGTGTTCTTCCACAGCTTTATTTTAGAACCCAAACCAAAGTCTCCCCAGAACAGAGATCAGGTGGCAGACGGGCGGGGGTTCTGTTTGGGGTCTGTCTTGACGAGAGATGGCTTTCTGAGATTAAGTGTGTCACCCTTCCCTTGGTTCGGAGCTCTCCATGGTCCTGACCCCTGGAATCCAGGCCGTCCTCCCGCAGCGTGGCCCGAAATCTTCCCTGTCATGGTACCCGCCGCCCGCCCCCCCCCCAACAGCAGAGTCCTGGCCGGGATCCTCGGGGGGACGCTGGGGGTCCTGTACCATGCTGAAGAGGTGGGAGAATGTTCTGTCCAGAGGGCAGACCTAACCGTCCTTGTTCTGCGATTTTTTCCACAGAGGCGACGTCCCTCGTATGACTGGTACACTCAGTGTCATTTTCTTGCTCTTTCAGACAGGAACAGTCTCCGCCGGTCAAGAAACCCTCACAAGTATTTTGCCATGGATGTAGAAGATGAAGAGAACATGAGTAAGACCTAGGCCTATCACGTAGTATCAAGCGGCTGATTTTCTATTAAAAGCTTAGTGCTGTAAATTTGTTGAATGGGACCCACTTGGGGAGGGTGATTCTTTTCCTTCGATACAGACTGTTAACGGTGGCATGTGTTTAATTCTCATGTAATCTCTACAGTAGGTATCGGTGTCTGCTGTGGGCGTTTGTCCGGATTTTCATTCCTTGCTGTCGTCCTGGGGTCCTGATGCACATGCCCGGAAGGGGGGGCTTGCCTCCAGGTGCACGTGTCATAAGGCCGCATGGCTTCGTGCTCTGTCACCGCATGGTTCTCATGATCATGGTCCGATTTCCATCTGTGTAAATCTGAGATAACCTTTGAGATTGGTCATCTGGGGTGACGGTGCATAAAATCTTCCCTTCAGATATGGTGGGTTGTCCGTGCATTTTGAAGGAAGGGGACTCGCATGAGTCTGTTGATCTTGTTTCCAAAGACTTTGACGGGCCGTCGGGCCGGCGTGGCCTGAAACCCCTTTCCACACTGCCCTCTGGGATGGAGGGGCCGGAGGGGCAGAGAGCCTCAGCTTTCCCCCTCTCGACATTGTTCACAGATGTTCGTAGATGAAGAGTTCAGTGAATATACTTCTCTATTCTGTTTTGTCTTTAATCCCGGATAGCAGAGCATTTGCATAAGGTTAAATGCTCCCACAGAAGTTGGGAGCTTTCGGTAGGGAAATCACAACAGAGACATCAGTGTTCTGGTATGTGTGTAATGTGCATTGTTACTTGTCCGTGTTGAGAGGTCCCGGGAAGAACCCACAGGCGTGAGTGACGAACGGTCACCGAGGATGAGGATACAGTCCACCACTTTCCCTCGGCCTCACCCAGAACCCACACCCGAGGCCTCGGAGTTGGCTTGTCTGCACGCAGGAGCCAGGGGTTCTGCTCCACGAGTGTGGTGGGTGCCGTGGAGTTGCTGGGTCTTTGCTGGGTGACCCCGCAGTCGTGTGCCGTCAGGCTGGAGGCCATTCCTGGGACGCAAGTGTGAGAAGACGTGACCAGGCGTGGTTTCAGTCCATGTGGCAGCACCTCCTCCCGAGGCCTCTGGCTGCCCGTGGTGCTGCCCCCAGCACA
Source organism: Aethalodelphis obliquidens (assembly GCF_003676395.1). Lineage (NCBI taxonomy): Eukaryota > Metazoa > Chordata > Mammalia > Artiodactyla > Delphinidae > Aethalodelphis > Aethalodelphis obliquidens. The sequence goes on along the minus strand of NW_020837945.1, from coordinate 1,273,648 downwards.
GCTGCTCTTGGGGTCTTCGGAACCCAGCCTGTGTTCTCAGGGGTCAGCCCACTCCCCACTCCCGTTGTCACCCACGGCGCTGGTCATCAGGTATGGGAGGAAATGTCACAGTGTGTGTAGGGATATAACTATCCCCAGACTGATCCGGTAGTCTCTTACCGAGATAAAGAATCCTTCTGAATACATTTTCTGGAAAGATAAACGGTTGGTTCTAGTGCTGAAACTTTGAAATGCCAGTCCTGTATTTTCTATCATTTTGAAAGCGATGAAAAATTTTCATCATGGTTAATATTCACATTTATGAGATAAAGTAGCATGATATGGAAAGCGAAAGCATCTATTGAAGAAGAGTTATGGTAGTGGGAGGTCTTTCTCCAATTTTAGTGTTTTATTTTCCTTTACATAGTAGCATTTTTAGTAAAGTAGAACATGAACCGTATTTCCATGCTTCTGGAGCAAATAGGAACTTAGAATCTATGTGAACTGTCTGATAGAAAGTGTATTTTTCTATAATCAATACGGATCATTTTTATTTTTTAAAAGAAAGCATTTGTTTGTTCCAGAGATTATAAACATTTGATTAAATGCATGTCAGGATATATTTATCATGATCTGACTTCTGTTCAGCGGTAACGTCAGAACTAAGCAGTCATGGAGCGTGTGATGTTCTCAATTCTGTCCTGCCCCACCCTTTCTAACCTTTTGTTTCCCTTGAGCACCGAAAGGAGTAACCTATTGAGCTTTTGCTGGAGGATGTTATAAATGAAAATTTAGTGTCCATTCCGTCAGCTTTGTCAACTGGGAGAAGTGGTGTGTGTCAGGAGTACGTAGGAGGCATGAAGTCTGTAGGGGAAGTGTAGCCATCTCCCAACCTCTGCCACGGTGTGGTGGCAGTCTTCCCGTGGCCCGTGTTTAAACCAGGGCTGTTCTCACGTCTCAGCTGAGTGGTGACAGCCCTGGGGATCTGAGAGCTTGAACTGTGGGGACTGGCAGCCGGTGACCCAGACTTGCTGCCACGTTAAGCCCCTCCCATGGGTAGGGCCGATGAGCGCTTTTACTGTTCTTCTCAGTTTCCTTAGCATAGTCAGAATCTACTTTCACCTTATGTAGTAGAAAGGGGCCGAGGGCCACCGTATTGGGGTACTTGGAAACTGGCTTACAATTGTGAAAAATATTTCCGTTGCTTAAAAGACTTACGTGGATCCTCAAAAATTAGTGGTAGGTCTTCAAGTACGTTCATGTCAACAGTATTGTGAAGTCCTGTGATAGTTACCCCTGAGCTTCCTGCGGCCGACAGCGTGTGCAAACTAACCAGGAAAACAAGGAGTTACTTCTTTTTCTGTTTTTAAAAAAGCTTTATCTGATCAACTTAAAGGGGAGAATGAATGCGTTTTTATTCCCCTTTTTACAATTAAAATCATATTTACTTTGCCATGAACTTTTAGAGTTCTAAAATTATCTTTATTAATTGTAAAAGTAAACTACCTTTAAATGGTAGGATTGCTAAATTATTCTGTAAATCCATCAAATATTTGTTTTTCTAAAAAAGACAAAGATGCCACCTTCAGCTGGGAAGTTAAGAGAGCTGTGGCCGTCTGCAGTGTCAGTCTTCCTATCTTGCCTTGTATAGTTTTTTCTATCATGGGGTGTATTAAGGATTCAGAGGCAGATCAGTCCCCATACATAATGAGAAAATGTTAAATGAGACCAGAAGTGAGGCTGTGTCCTTCAAAAGAATTTCTAAAAGGCCAGAATACTTCACACAGCAGTTTTCTAAGATCCACGAACCAGAACCAAAAAACTGCACGTATTAATTGCATATTTTAAACCAGAAGAACTAAGTAACTTGTGAATGCGTGTTTTAAATGATGTCTTCTTTTCTGGGAAAGGCTGCAATTGAAAGCCCAACGTGAGTCTAGTGTGAGAGCAGATGGCATTGAAAAGGAAGAAAACGCCAAAATAAAGTGTCCATTGGTCGACACTGATATTAGATTTATTAATGTAAGGTCTTTCTGGGTTAGTTTATCCCCCACTTTGATAAACTTGAATAAAATTCCTCTAGATGCTTCGGAATGTTCTCGTAGAAAAAGATGATTTAAAAATTCACCTTTTAGTGCAAGAGCAGTCCGTGACACTAAATAGAAACAAGATTAGTTATTATTTCTCAGAACGTCAGATGACTCCAATTATGCCAGTTTAGGTGGATAACTCTGTGGCTGAACGCACAGCTCCACACGTATGCAGCCAGGAACAGAACGTATAAGCACACATCACTTAACCAGTTACAAAGGGCGATAAAGGAATCTATAAATTTTGCATTTACAAGATCCTGCAACGAAGGCGTTGTAAGTTACTCTTTCTGGGCACCGCAGGTTCGAGCAGCACAGATGTTAAGGAAAACTGCAGTCTGGACGGCGCGCCCCCCAAGGACGGCAGCGCCCCGGGGCCTGGCGAGGGCGCCCCGCTCTCCAACGGGGGTGGCGGGGGCGCCGGCAGGAAGCGGGCCCTGGATGAGAGCAGCAATGGCCACTCCAAGTTCCGCCTGAAGAAGCGGAGGAGGGCGCCGGGGCCCGCGCTGCCCAAGAATGCGCTGATGCAGCTCAACGAGATCAAGCCTGGCCTGCAGTATACGCTGCTGTCGCAGACGGGACCCGTGCACGCCCCCCTCTTCGTCATGTCTGTCGAGGTCAACGGGCAGGTCTTCGAGGGCTCCGGCCCCACGAAGAAGAAGGCCAAGCTGCACGCGGCCGAGAAGGCCTTGCGCTCCTTCGTCCAGTTTCCCAACGCCTCTGAGGCCCACCTGGCCATGGGCCGGAGCCTGTCCGCCAATGCAGACTTTACGTCCGACCAGGCCGACTTCCCCGACGTGCTCTTCAACGGCTTCGAGACCCCAGACAGGCCGGATGTGCCCTTCTACCTGGGCGCCAATGGCGACGACTCCTTCAGCTCGAGTGGGGACCTCAGCCTGGCTGCGTCTCCCGTGCCTGCCGGCCTGGCCCAGCCACCCCTCCCCGTGCCCCCGCCGTTCCCACCCCCGAGCGGGAAGAACCCCGTGATGATCTTGAACGAGCTGCGCCCGGGACTGAAGTACGACTTCCTCTCGGAGAGCGGGGAGAGCCACGCCAAAAACTTCGTCCTGTCTGTGGTCGTGGACGGGCAGTTCTTCGAGGGCTCGGGGAGGAGCAAAAAGCTCGCCAAGGCCCGGGCCGCGCAGTCCGCCCTGGCTACTGTCTTTAACTTGCGCCTGGACCAGACCCCGTCTCGCCAGCCTGTCCCCAGCGAGGGCCTCCAGCTGCACTCGCCACAGGTGAGGAAAGCCGCCCGAGTGCGGCTGCGTGTTGCTCACGCTTTTAGACGGGGTGCGGTTGCCATGGTCACTGGTGTCTTCTCGTCGCTCTGTCCTCGGCACGGGGAGGTCCTGGTAAGTCCGGCTGCCGGGCGGCCTTCCCGTGCCTGTGCCGGCTGTGCAGCCGCTGTGAAGCCCAGACAGGGCCGTCAGGTGCGGTGTGGTCAGTGCCGCCCACGGCGGGTGGGCCGAGGTGCCCTCCCTTGCCGCCTGCCCCTGTGGCGACCACAGCCCACGGCGGCCTGTCGCGGAGGAGACGGGAGGGGAGGGGAGGGCCGGAGCCCTGGCATCTTGCCCCAGCTCAGTGGGGTCCCCCCTCCGTGTCTCACCTGGGACCCAGGTACAGGACAGGTGAGGCTGGCGGGTCAGCAGCTGAAACCCAAGTCTGGGTCAAGTACCAGCGCCTCGCGGATCCTGTCCAGGCAGAGGCCGAGCTGCAGCGGTGGCGAGCACACGTCAGAAGGGCCGGGGCGTCGGGGCCTCTGCAAGCGCTCCAGAGCCCGCCGGGTGCCTGGGGGTCTCGGCACCTGGAGTTCCCCAAGGGGTCCCTGTGGCTCCCCTGCTCAGCCGGAGGTGGGCACCCCTCCTAGTCTGGTCTTGGACAGGGCAAGAAGGGGGAATATCAGGGTGAAATTTCAGAGTGAAGAGAGGGGACATTTCAGGGTGGGCTCTGAGGAGAAGGAAGGAGGAAATGATGTTTAGTTGTCATCTCAGCACCCTAGAACTCTTCGGTTATTTATTGCTTCTTTTCCTGGAAATCCAAAATTATTCCGGTCTATTGTAAAAATGTTTCTTTCAGGGAGAAAGTCTGACCCTCTTCTCTATTTCTTTCTGTCAAAATATTATTCACTTTGAAGATAAAATAAACACTGATCTGAGGAGAAAAAATGAAGGACTCCGAATTGACAGGACAGCCCACATTCCCTCAGGAAGCTCGGCTTCCGTCTTGCCTTTCTGTGACCTCTGTGCGGTTGTCACCCGAGAGGACCAGTAGTTCTCGGTATTAAAAAAAGGAAATTTATTTTCTTTCGCTTAAAGCAACCAAATACAGCATCAGTATAAAGTAACACATTCAAAGGATTTCGCTGATTTTTTCCGCTCTTTGAGCCAAGTAGCCGCTTCCCGTGTATTAGCTTCTTGTTAATGTTGTTCATAAGAACCGTTAGTCCATTTACCATTTACACATCGGGGGCACTAGTTCCCAAGGGATTTTTATTTTCAGGTTTACTGTTTGTTAAGAGTATTTCAGCCTGAGCCACGGTGGCCCTGTCTCCCCTTACCATTGGCAGTCATGTGAAGAGACTGGACTCGTCAAATGCCGTGACCCCCGCTGCTTGGTTCGGCGTGGGTGACACCCCGGGGGGGACGGGGAGGCGGGCGGAGGTCTGCGTGTGCGTGTGCGTGGGTGTGTGCGCGTGCGCTGGCAGCCTGCCTCTACCCGGGCTGTTATGTCAGTGGGGAGCAGTGACCAGAGCCCTGGCTGGTGGAGCCTTGCCCGGGAGGGGCCGTCTCCGCCCTGCCCAGGTGGCCTCTGTGGCCCAGGCCAGCCAGGTCTGGGAAGGTGGAGCCGTCTCTCCCCCCGCCCGAGCCCGCCCCGCTCACAGGGCCCCCAGGTGGCTGCCAGCCCCCGAGCGGTACCTCAGGAAGTAGTCGTGTCCTCGTCGCAGGACCTGTGCCGGCCTCCAGAGGGTCAGTCCTTACTCTTTCCCCTGGGAATTTCCAGACGTATGGTCTAGAGGGGGTGAAACATCCTGCTGTCTTGCGGGTGGAATCCTTGAAGGGCGTGGGTTGGCCATCCCTGGTCTCAGGACTTTTTGCCTCCATGGCGTTCACGGCGGCATCAGAGGGTTTAAAATCAGACAGCGTTGCCCGCATGGTGTGTGCAGGGCGGTCTGTCAGTGAACTTGGTGGACGTGGCTGGGCCGAGCTGTCCCGCGGGGCCCAGCCTCGAGCTGACTTTGAGCGCATGTGCCTTGTTATCATATCTGCCCCGAATCTAGAGGGAGATGTCGGTGCAAGTGCCCGACTCCACGCTTTCCTGCTTTGCTCTGAGTTCGGAGCCCCGCCTCACCCTGCATGGAGCGGCCTCTGTTTCCTCTGCCTTCCCCTTCCCCTCCTGCTGCTCTTTTCCCACCGGAGGGCGTCGTCCCATCGTGTGATTGCACGTCCTGACTTTCTGTCCGTGGCCTCGCTGCCTCTCCTGCCTGCACACCTCCGCCCTCTGTGCCTCTGTCTGGGGTGCAGAGTGGGGCCCCGTCCCTGCTCTTCTGGCCACACTCCGTGCCCTTGGCCTTGAGCACCGCCTCCGGGGGCTTGTTGCTGGTGCAGTGGCAGGTGAAAGCATCCTGATGACGCTTCTTCCCAGAGAGGCCACCGTTTAGGACAGGTGGCTTATCTGTTCATTTGGGAGTATTTAATTGAGGGCCCAGCTGGGGACTCCAGACCAGTGTGGGCTGGTGGGATGTGGGTCCCGCGTGGCTCCTGGCACACACCTCCCATCAGGCGTCGTTTCCCAGAACACCGAGGGTCCGTTCTATCCAAGATGAATCATAAGCTGTGAAGTAGGACCGTGTCCGAAATCTCACCGATGTGCTCGCTTCTGAGAAGCACTCCCTTCGGTCCAGCGGCTCCCTGGCCTGGAAAGGCACCGCGAGAAGTCTTCTGAAATCACGTTACACTTGCCCTGTACGAGTGTAGCCTCGGTGCATTCCGGTGTCACTCGATCTAAGTGACAAATGCCCTTACGGGCTCTAAGCGGTGCTGGTTTCTGAGTGACTGGGCCACGGTAATTAGTTTTAGATGTTGAAATCACTGAGACACACATGGACTGGGCGCCTTTGGGAGGGAGGTGCTGTGAGCTTAGTGATCCTGCAATGTGACCGCCCTTCAGACCTCCCCTTTCTCTTCCCACGTGTCCCCCATGGGGCCTCCCCAGCCCTGAGCTGACTGGGCCGCACCTCCTGTGATCTCACTTCTTCCCGAAGCCCTGCCACTCGGGGGCTACGGCTGCGGGACTCGGAGCCGCAGAGGGTGGGAGGGGGGTGACCAGGCGGGTGCTCTCGCCTCTGGGCCTGGGTCCCTCCCCTGGGGCAGGGCTGTTGTGAGGAGGCCTCACCTGCTCAGGTGCTGGCTCCCATGCAGTCGGGCTCCAGACTGTCCTTCTGCAGAGACCCTCGCACGCCCCTTGGGCGTCTGTTTCCAAGGAATGTCTGGGAGGAAAAGTTGTGCGCGTGTGCATACACACGCACGCGCGCGTGCACACACACACACTCGTTTGCCAGACTTACCTTTGTGGTTCCAGAGGAGAGGCCCCGGAACGTGGCCCCAAGGGGAGCACTAAACCCCTGCTTGGTCCGCAGGTCTTAGCCGATGCCGTGGCGCGCCTGGTTCTGGAGAAGTTTGGGGACCTGACGGACAACTTCGCCGCCCCCCACGCACGCAGGAAAGTTCTTGCTGGAATCGTCATGACAACAGGTAACCATGTTGGCGGTGTGTCCACCTGCCTGTTTTCATGCTTAATAAAGGTGAAATGCTTTCAGTCTAGAAAAATCTCTGTGACACCAGCAGGAGGTCACTTTTTCATTCTCCTTCAGAATGTTTACCATGTGCAAATAGAGGAACTGTGCTTATATTCTTCCCCTACAGGTTCATCTTTTTAACCTAAGGTTAAAATCTGGAGGTTTTCATCTGGAGAAAGAGTCCTGTATTAATATTTAATCCCTGTAATCTTATGTGAATGGCCTTGATCGGCCCTGGAAACCTGCAGGAGAGCTGTTAGTTCTTACTTCACTTGGAAGTAGGACTTAGTCCGATTTATCCGTTAATGTTAACGCTGCCAGATAAGTTTCTGTGTGACTTTTACGGGGGAGAGAGGAAGCCCTGGCAAGAACAGAAGATCTGTGAGGGTAAAGCACGCTTTGGGGTAGCAGAAGAAGCCCTATTAAATTTGTGTCTAAGTTCCCAGCAGCGAAGGGAACCCTCCCTGAGTTCTCTTGCCACATCCCAGGAGTGAGCCCGCCGAGCAGCGTCTCCGTGGATCCCTCCTGGGAACGGGAAAGCACGGCCTCGGCCAGTGCCTGCATCTTTGGGTGGCCGGAGGACCCTCTGCTCCTTGGGGCTGAGTCTGGGGCTGTCCCTTTCTTCTCGGGGCATCTGCTCAGCCCAGCTGGCCAAGCCTGGCCTGCCGTGTGTAGGAAGCCAGCCAGAGGCCAGAGAGGGGGCGGCGGGGGTGGTTATCTGTCTCCACCCGGCGGGCAGGGGCAACCCCAGCTCCCATGGGGCGACTGCCCGTCCCTTTCTCCTGAGGCGTGGTTCACCTCTGATCGTGGACAGGACCCGATTCTGTGATCCTCAGCGCTGACCACGCTCTGTGCCCTAGAGGACAGGATCTCATTTTCTTGCTGCGTCTTTACCTTGGTACGGCTGAGAGCTGTCTGACGGGTAGGATGAATGCTCTGAGCAGTAACTTGGGTTTCAGTGTTTGTTCTGATGTGAGCTGCCTGTATTTTGTCCCTCTGCTCCCTCCATCTCCTTGCTGTCATCCTGTACACACGTAGAGGTGAATGCGTATGCCGCTGGATGACGTAGCTTCCTAAGCAAGGCGCTGCCCTTCCCAGTGACGGGAGCGAGCCTGTGGTTTTTCATCCAGGTGTTTTAACCGCCTCAGGAGGGGCACGTTACCTCGTGGGGCATTTTGCCCCATAGTGTGTGTTGCACTTGGGACCCTCCGCTCGAAGCCACGGTTTACGCCTGAAGGCAGCACCACACTGCGCGTGGCATGTGGTCCTGAGGTCAGGGGACCTGGTTCAAATCCCCAGGCCGACTTTGATGGCCCTGTGCCTCAGTCCCCACACCTGCAAATGGAGACAGTGGTGGGATGGGCCTCGGAGGACATGGGAGGGAAGTGAGGTACCTTCCCCGACAGGCCACGCGCAGGACCTGCACCCGTCGTACGTGGTCTGTCTGTCGACACCTGCACATCAGAGTGGTGGCTCCCGAGGTTCCCCAGTGCTGACGGCTGCACTCACTCCCCGTGCAGTTAAACGGGGCCAGACCGCCAGACAGCCCCCTGCATGACTCCTGGGCCCCCGGGGTGAGTGTCAGGCAGTCCTCCCAGCCTCTGCAGTGCTTTGATGTTACTCCCAGGATTCATTACCAGGCCAGTCTGTCTACCTCTACACAGTGCTCCCCCGTGTCCACTGGGGAGTGTTCAAGAAGAGACTAGTGTGTTCCAGGTGAAGTAACTCTCCAAGTAGAATCTTTACACGCAAGAGTGGGGAGGGTTACCCTCCCAGAATGTGCAAAGCAAGGCTCGGGGGGCCCGTTAGCAGCGCCCAGGTGAGGATCAGTGGCAGGGTGTGAAAACGAGCTGACGTCTCCCAGGTCAGTCCCTGGGAATGCGGGTCCAGCCCGGGCGTGGCAAGGAATAGCGAGGAACGATTTCTCTTCTGTTTTTCAGGCACAGATGTGAAGGATGCCAAGGTGATCAGTGTTTCCACAGGAACAAAGTGTATTAACGGCGAGTACATGAGTGATCGCGGCCTTGCGCTGAACGACTGCCACGCAGAAATCATATCTCGAAGATCCTTGCTTAGATTTCTTTACGCACAACTTGAGCTTTACTTAAAGTAAGTTTAGCAAGTAAATAAGTAAAGGAAGTTGTTTTTTTTTTTTAATTGTTCTCTCATCAGAATATTTTGCAAAACTTTCCACTGCTTCTGTAAGCACTGAAAAATTCTCAACCTAGTAACTTTCTGGGTAACAGTGAGGTTGGATCCCATTTCCCCGTGAAGCTGAATTATAACACACACGCTTGCATGTACATACACGCCACACGTATAGTCAGAGGGGCCATGTCTGTGTTTCAGACCCCGAGCTTTCATTTTATGCAGAAGTAAGTGCTGGGGAGGTGGGCAGTGCTGCCCCAGTCACTGTGCCCGGAACGGCTGACCGTGGACCTGACTGCTTCTCGCCACAGGTCGCATCTGACACGCTTCCTTTCTGTTCTGAGGTCATGAATGAGGAGGAGAGGTTACTTGCGTATTGATGGCCTGTCCCATTGGTGAGCAGACAGGAACTGTGCTAATTATCATTAACATATAAAATAAATACCCCAGTCCAAGCTTATCATACCCCGTTTGAAACACTGGCCTTTGCAGATCATCGTAAGCTATGACAGCCTAAATTTTGATTGTATTCAGCTTTCAAGTTTATCTTTGCAACTTGTTTCCTTTCAGTAGCAAAGATGATCAGAAAAGATCCATCTTTGAGAAGTCCGAGCGGGGAGGATTTAAGCTGAAGGAGAAGGTCCGCTTCCATCTGTACATCAGCACCTCCCCCTGTGGAGATGCCAGGATCTTCTCGCCACACGAGCCCGTCCTGGAAGGTACGGCGCCAGGCTCGTCCACGGCCACAGTGTCTCGAGAAAATTCATGACTGTGCCAGAACAGAGAAAAGGATAAACCTACATTAATATCCTTTCTTCTTTAAAAATTTCACCCTTGGATGTGGACCTGGTAGGAACATATAAAAACACGAGGTTTTTCTTCTCAGTAAGTTGAAATTTTAATGAAGGAAAATGTGGATTCTAATGAGAAATGAGAATAGAGTGAGGATATTAGATCAAAATGGTTTTCAGTTTTTAAATGTGGGTAATACATGTCTCTGAATTGGAAGTGTACGTCATCAGCCATGTTTCTGGGGAGTCGTAGTGTAATGAGTGTGTCATCGAATTAGAAAAGCAGGTGCAGGCTGGTGGCCGCCACGTGCCCTCCGTCCTCCCTCGTTCTCACGTTTGTTAGGGCTCTTGTTCCACAGGAGTTTGTACCCACATCCCTTCACAAGCGTAAGCATTATTTATTCCAAATAGAACATTTGATTACATTAGTTTTCTTGATTATAAAAGCAACATATACCCACTGTAGAAAGTTGCTAAATATTTTTAAAACATAAAAAAGAAAATTTAAACCACTCCATATTCACATAACCTGGAGATAATCACTCTGGATGTGTGTGAATGCTTCCTGTGAATTTATTTCTGCATCATTATAGATTTATGTTTGAAAATTTAAATACACAGCAAAGAAATATAGCAAATACCCAAATATCCATCACCTAGAATTAGCAAATGTTAGCATCTTGTCCTGTCTGCTTCAGCTCGTTTCTAATGATAGAAATAAATCATTTTGATTAAAATGGAAGCCCTCTTTTCTCCCAACCACTAAGGAGACCACCTTCTTGAATCTGGTTTGTAGCATACCCTCCTGTCAGATTTTATGTACTTACATGGTACACACATATCTTATGTGTATATAGCGTAAACATATGCACACATAAGTGTAAAGTGTATTTTGAATCGATAGGGTGTTGTTAGATGTGCTTTTCAGTGAGTTAAGTATGTGGTCAACTACCGGTGGACCCTCTCAGGAGGATCTTATGTTTCTGTCTTAGAACCAGCAGACAGACATCCGAATCGTAAAGCCCGAGGACAGCTGCGGACGAAAATAGAGTCTGGTGAGGGGACGATCCCAGTCCGCTCGAATGCCAGCATCCAGACGTGGGACGGGGTGCTGCAAGGGGAGCGGCTGCTCACCATGTCCTGCAGTGACAAGATGGCGCGGTAAGCACCCCCCCACCCCGCCGAGTACCTGGGGTGCGTGCTGCCGTTTCCAGAAACACCGGTGCTTCGCCCCCATTTCCTACCTCATGTGTTCCACAGATTCTCTGAAGGACTAAGGTTCTAAACAGGTGCTTCGGGGGTCACCTTGAGGGGATAAAGGTGGGGGTCTCTGTGGGCAGAGGCTCTTGAGCCCTGGGAGGCATCACTACAAAGGCACTGTGGATTAAAATCATGGGCAATTGGTATTGGAACTCAACCTCCAGCCCCCTCCCCTCCCAGGAGATCGGGGGGCAGGACTGAAAGTTCCCACCTTCTATAATCACGTAGTTGGCTCCACAGACAACCAGCCCCCATCCTTAGGTGGGTGACAGAATTCACCTCATTAACATAAGACACCTTTATGGCTCTAATCACTTAGGAAATTCCAAGGGTTTGGGAGCTATGAGCCAGGAACCCCAGAAGAAGACCAAATACATATAAGAAAAATATATTTTTGGTCATCTGAATGACCGAGTATACTCTTCTGATGAATCACAATATCACAATTACTGTAGCTTCATAGTAAGTCTTGAGGTCAGATAGTCTCAGTTCTCCAACTTTGTTCTCCAGTGTTGTATTGGCTGTTCTGGGTCTTTTGCTCCTTCATATAAACTTTAGAATCAGTTTGTCAACATCCACAAAATCCTGTGCTGGGATTTTGATTGGGTTTGTGTTGAATCTATAGATCAGGTTGGGAAGAACTGACATCTTGACAATATTGAGTCTTCCTATCCATGAACATGGAATATCTCTCCACTTACTTAGTTCTTTGATTCTTTTGTCAGTTTTATAGTTCCTCATATAGGTCTTGAATATGTTTTGTTAGATTTGTACCTAAATATTTGATTTGGGGAGGTGTTAATGTAAATGGCATTGTGTTTTTAATTTCAAGTTCTACATGTTCATTGTCAGTCACAAATGATTTCTGACCAAGGTTCAAAGCCAATTCAGTAGAGAAAGAACAGTCTTTTTAACAGATGGCGCTGGGACAATTGGACATCCCTATGGAGAAACAAAAGAAATGAAGCTGATACTTTGCACCATATACAAACATTAACTGAAGATGTGTCACAGACCTAAATGTGTAAAAGTTCTAGAAGAAAACAGGAGAAAGTCCTGGCAACTGGGATAGGCAGTTTCCTAGACCTGAAACCAGAAGCACTGTCCATGAAAGGAAAAAGTGACAAGTTGGACCTCATCAAATTAAAAATTACTTCTTTGAAAGACACTGTTAAAAGAATGAGAAATAAAGTCACCGACTGGAAGAAAATATTTACAAATCATATATCTGATAAAGGGGCTGTATCCACAATGTAGAAAGACCCTCTAAACCCAACAAGGGGGAAAAACAATTTTTAAAACGGGCAAAATATTTTAATGGACACTTCAGCAAAAAAGATGTCAAATTAGCGCACGAGAAGACGCTCCACATCGTTAATCACGGGGCGTGCAGGAGGGCTGTGAAGGCACGTGCTTGGCTCTAAGGCTAGACCCCTGCCCGGCGCGGCGGGGACCCCAGGAGCTGGAGCGCCATCCTCCCAGGCTGGGGACCGATGCTGCAGCCACTCTGAGGACAGCTTGGCAGCCGTGTGCCCCAGCCATTCTACTCCTGTTTCCCGAGAGAAAGGGAACCAGTGTCCCCAGAGACTCACAGGAGTGCTCACAGCAGCTTCCCTGTACAAGTCAAAAGCTGGAAGCAGCCCGAACTGCTGTCAGTCTATAAACAGGGGTAAGCAGGGGGTGTGTCTGTGCCACGGGGCACTGCTCAGGCAAGGGACAGAATAAACAGTGACGTACAGTCAGTGCAACATGGGCACATCACAAAATAGCTATGCAGGGTACGGGAAACCAGAGGAGTGCTTACTGTGTGATTCCCTGTCTGTAAATGTCTAGAAAGTGCAAACTACCTCACGGTGACAGAAAAGCAGATCAGTGGTTGCCCAGGGATCGGGGCCAGAGCAAGGTGTGAGGAGACTCGGGGGTGTGTAAACATCAGGACTGCCCAGACCCTGTGCTTTAACCACGTGCGGGGCGCTGTGTGTCAGCTGCCCCTCAGCAGCTCACAGAAGTTAGGAAATGGTTGTAAGTAAGTGACAGAAAGCCCCACAGCTACTGAGTCAGAAAGAGAACAGTAGAGCAAATCCAAATAAGTTGAAAAAGAAAACGATAAAGACCGGAAATTATTATTAGACGCAACAGAGATGAGCAGCGAGGAGCACCGAGACCAAGTGCTGCTTCTTTGAAAAAGGTAATGAAATCGGCAGAACTTGGGCAAGTCTGACCAAGATAGAAGGGCCAGCCAACCCAGATGAGGGGAGGAAAAGCGGGTGGTCAGGGATTCAGCAGGAACGGAAACGTGCTCAGGTAGTTACAGTGAGGATTACGGACACTGCGTTACCGATATCTTTTTAAACTGAGATGAAATAAAAACTTTTTTAGAAAAGTGTACATTTGTGAAATTGACTCAAGCATAGGTAGAAAATTTGAATGGAATTCTAGCCATTAATTAAACCAGTCACCCCCCACTCCCAAGAAATAGATAAATTGAAGCAAGTCAAAGAGGTGGCTGTGGAGAAAGAGGACGCAGGTCTCCCAGGAGGCTTTTCTGTGAGAGGCTCTGCATTTGGGGGCCGGGGGGGGGCAGCAATCCCTGTTTATGTAATCATTTCTACAGAATAGGAAAGTAGGGAAGGAACCGCAGCTCATTTTGTGGGCTGCCTACCACCTGTATCCCAGACCAGACCAGGAAGGAAAACAAAGTGACAAGCCATCCTCAATTATAAAAACGTTCACATTTACACTGAATCCAATCGTACTTTTTTTTTTTGCTGTACGCGGGCCTCTCACTGTTGTGGCCTCTCCCGTTGCGGAGCACAGGCTCCAGACACGCAGGCTCAGCGGCCATGGCTCACGGGCCCAGCCACTACGCGGCATGTGGGATCTTCCTGGACCGGGGTACAAACCCGTGTCCCCTGCATCGGCAGGTGGACTCTCAACCACTGCGCCACCAGGGAAGCCCCAATCGTACTTTTAATAGCTTGATCGGTTTTTTGCAAATCTATAACTTCAATCAAAATCTCGTTTTTCATAGCACTTGACACTCAAGTGGAAAAGTAACCGTGTCGAGCTGAGTGGTAAAGGCAGCAGGGAGGTGTCATAGAGCACAGACCTGGAGAGGGACATCCGGGTACATGGTGCCCAGTTGTGAGCAGGTTCGCCTACACTGAGGAGGAAACGTAACTGGATAGAAGTTTATTGATCTCTCATGGAAATCAAGTTTGGGAACAGGTCACCCGGAGCTGCTGTGGTCGGCTGGTCACCCCGAGGCCAGGTTCTGTCCTCCTGCACTGACACTGTGTCGCCCGTCCTCAGGGTCTCCCCGTTGCCCAGAGCTGGCCAAATCCCAAGCAGCAGGAGGGCCAGACGGGCAGGCCTCCAGCAGCTCGGGCTGGCAGGGCAGCTGCGTTTCGCCACCGAGGACCTGGTGTGCGGCCGCATCTCCTTGCGGAGGAGCCTGGGTTAGCTGCCGTCTGGAGGGGGATGGAGGCGCTGTTGCTCAGAAGGGAAGGGACGCGGGGCTGCAGCTGCGGTCTGTGCCATGTGGGGGCCTCGTGGACGAGGTGACCCGGCTGGCGTCCATCCTGAGCCAGGGCCATGTGCGCAGAGGCACCTGCCGACAGATGGAGACCCGGGGCTGCACCGAGGTGCCCGGCACTGCTGGCGGGCCTCCACCTCAGCAGGCTTCTTCAGCAGGGCACAGAAAGCCCCAATGAGAAAGAGAACCATGAATCAGTTTGACCATATTGAAATTTTAAAACTTATTTACCAAAACCCCCATAGATATATTGGAAAGAAAAGCCACACGCTGGGAAAAGAGATCTGATAATTCCCACAGCTCAGCAAGTCAGAGGCGTGGACTGGAAGGGCCTTTGCTGGGGGGCTGTGAACACTCCATCTTCCTGAAGTGGGGCTCCACCCATGCACAGAAACGTCAAAGCTCAGGGACGCAAACCCTTAAGATCTGTGCCTTTCACCGTGTACAATGGTCGTCATCTCGAATAAGCAGACGCAAGGCAGGAGGAAGGGGACAGCGTGGGGACCAGCGCCCTGGCCTGCCCCCTTCCCAACCCTGTGGCTCCACCACCCAGGGCCAGCGCTCGGCCCGTGAAGCTGCCCCCACTCAGACACGGGGGCTGGGGTTGGGGGTCAGGTTCCCACACACCCCTGACTTGACTGCAAATCGAGGGTCCCAGGCCGACCATCCGTGGGTTCAGTAGGTCGCTAGGAAGGCTCACCGGTCAGCCAGATGGAGGGGGTACGTGGGAAGAGGGGCCCACCCCTCAGCCTGGGGCGCTTCCAGCCCTGTCCTCAGGGGTCTCTATGGAGACGGATTGAATCCTTGGTCCTTGGTGATTAACTCAACCCCAGCCCTCTCCCCTCCCAGAACCACCCTCTAATCTTGTGGTTGGTTCCCCTGGCCACCAGCCCCTTCCTCCCGAGTCACCTGGTCAGCATGAATCCGGCATGGTTGAAAGCGGCCACTCGCCCGGTATCACACCAGCAAATGGCCGGATGGTGCCACGAGGCGGCCAGCTCCTCACAAGCCCCTCCCGTCCCTGCCGTGGGGGAGTGAAGGTCCCCTGGGCTGTCCCGTGTCCCTAGGGAAGGCCCACAGCAGGTACGGGGAGGGCTGACCTGGGTCTTAGAGAGAAGCAGGGCCACCTCCCATAGATGGTTCCAGATGGGGACAAGGGCAGTGGGCCGGCTTTGGAGTGAGGCCACGGTGGGCTGGGGTGGGGGAGGTGAGCCCTGCTGCCGGGGTCCATCTGGAGGGCAGTCCCGGGAGCGGCGTGGGGCGCGGGGTGGGAGGGGCGCGCGGGGGGCTCCCCGCCTCTGGGTGAGTTCTGTTGGCTGGGCCGGGCGTGGGAGGGAGGGAGGGAGGGAGTTCTCGGCACTGCTGAGCCCGGAGGTGAGGGGAGCAGAGACCACCTGCCGGAGGGCAGCAGCTTGACTGTTCAGAGCGCTGGGGGTCCGCCACCTTCACTGTATGGGCGCAGACTCAGAGGTGGGCCAGGAGGGCGAAGGGGGGTTTTGGCTGTGCCCCCCGGGATCGGGGGGAAGGCTGTAGGTCGGCACAGGGGAGCTGGGCTGGGGACGTGCGTGACAGCACGACCACGCTCTGAAGCCCATCCTCTGAGAAGTGACAGAGCAGGAGGGACGCCTGTGTGCTGGGCGCCAGCACTGCAGCCCCTGTGAGGCGGGGTCGTGGGGTGGGGCCAGTTTCCAGTCCTCACAGAGGGCTGCCCTGGGGCGGCGGGCTGCAGCGCACACCCTAAGTGTGCACATCCTCGCTGTTCCCCGGAAGGCTCACTGGCGGGAGATGCAGCGGAGTGGCTGGTGTGCCAGACCATTGCCCACCAGGGCCTCTGCAGAGTAATTGTGCCTAGAGTTCGCGAAGCATGTGTTCAGAGCTAACGGCTTGTAACGAGTATAGGTTTCTGCAGGATCGCTGTTTTCAAGTTTGCCCCAGGGGTCTGAATGCAGCTTAGTACGGCCTAAACCCACAAAGAAGCTTCTGATTTACATTAGAAAGGGTGCCCTGTGGTTTTCGTAAGCACCGAATGTTTCCTGCTTTTCCTCGCTAGATGGGAAAACGTGTGTTTTCATTTCCTCTTTAGAGGGGGGAGGGATGGGATGTAGCAATTTGAGGATTTGTCCGTTCAGCACGTATTGATCTGTGTATGCCAGGCGTGTAGGTTAAGTGCTGGGGTATTTCCAGTGAACTAAACAGTCCAGTCCCCCTCCACGTGGAGTGTATGTACGGGAGGGCGGGTGGTGGCGCACGGTAAGTGCTGCAGGAGGTTGGGGGGGCGGGCGGGGGGCCCAGGTGGGCTCTGGTGGCGGCTGAGGGAGGTCCGCCGCGAGAGGGGCTGTCTGCAGAGACCGAGGTGGGGGCACTGCGGCCGCGCAGCCCAGCACGGGGTGGGGTGGGGGGCGGAGGTACCAGGCCAGACAGGCTGGCGGGCACCGGAAAGGTGGTGCTTCCTGGGGAAAAGATGGGGTGGGTGGGAGGGCTTGCGCTAAGGAGTGGCCTGGCCTGGGTTTCCACAGGGTCACGCGCGACTGTCCGGGAGGGGCCCCGGGGGTGGGGGCGTGTTTGCTGGGCTTCCCGTGGGAGGGGGCGGTGAGGGGGGCAGGGAGGTGACCTGACCCGGGTCCAGCAGAGGCCGTGGCGGCGGCCCCTGATCTGTTCCGAGAGGGGGTCCCGCAAGTTTGCTGGCCGTGGGCCGGTGACAAGCGTTTGGCCTGAGCCACGGAGCACGGGCTGGGCAGCTCAGGAGTTTGGGCCGCCCGCCCTGCTTACTGGCGCCGCGGTGCAGCTGGTGAGAGTGGAGCCGGGCAGGGCAGGGCCGGGCCGCGGCTCTGAGGGCGGAGCCTGGGCCTCGCCTTCACGTCCCCAGTCCTCTCAGGGTCTGCCGGCCCCCAGGCCCCAGCCCTGTCCGCACGTACTGCTGACACGTGCTGTGCGGGGGCAGCTCCCCTGCGGCCTCCTACCCGCGCTCTGGGGTGCGGACCCGGTGGGTCCTGTGCTGGGCTCCCCGCCTGAGCTGGAAGAGCCCCCGCTGCCCCTCCCCCAGGACCGGCCGGCCTCCCCACCGCTTGCTCCCTGCCTGCCTGGCCGCGTCCCCTCCGGGACCCTCCCTGAGGTCGGCACCACCTTCTTCCTCGGGGACTCTGCCTTCCCTCAGGTTGATTTCCCTGAGTTTTTAATTCTTGGTTCACATGTTTGCCTTGTTGCCGCTTGCGCTGGTAGGACGGCCCGCTGGCTCCAGGTGCGCGTGGGCTGTGCCCCTCAGCTGCCCAGACTCAGCACCCGGCGGTGCGGGTGCTTGGACGTGGGCTCCCAAGGCCCAGAGAGCGGCCCCCCTGCTGTGTGTAGGGATCGGGCAGCGGCGTGTCTGGTGGTGTGGAGAGCGAAGCCCTGGAGGGTCGGTGGTGTGACGGGGTGGGGGACCCTCACACACGCCAGCCAAACGCAGGGTCAGGGCGGTCGGCCCCGCTGCCGGGGAGCAGGAAGGAATCCTCTACAGCTACCTCTGTATTTATTAGAAGTAATAAAATAAGGATTTATTTTTCCTTTTGATTTTTCTCATCAGAAACGTGGCTCGTTGATACCTTTTCCGAGCTAAATAATCTTCAGTAAATGTGTCATCGTGGGAAACATAAAGGCAAAGATCGTGCCTGCAGAAGATGATTTTTAAGCAGATTTTTTAAAGTTTCAAACTGCGAAGTGGGTTATTTTTAACCGCCGCCCT
The DNA here is from genome assembly GCF_003676395.1 of Aethalodelphis obliquidens. Taxonomy (NCBI): domain Eukaryota; kingdom Metazoa; phylum Chordata; class Mammalia; order Artiodactyla; family Delphinidae; genus Aethalodelphis; species Aethalodelphis obliquidens. Next base: position 1,255,329 of record NW_020837945.1, on the reverse strand, counting down.
CTTGCAGTTGGCTGACACTGGCACAGGGTGAGCGGTGCCGCATAAGCACACCGCTGTGGAGGGCGCGGGCCGGGGGGGCCGCACTGAGGAGCCTGTCCCTCTGCCTTCAGGTGGAACGTGGTGGGCATCCAGGGGTCCCTGCTCAGCGTCTTTGTGGAGCCGATCTACTTCTCCAGCATCATCCTGGGCAGCCTGTACCACGGGGACCACCTCTCCAGGGCCATGTACCAGCGCATCTCCAACATAGAGGACCTGCCTGCCCTGTACACCCTCAACAAGCCTCTGCTCAGCGGCAAGTATCTCCGGGGCGGCCTCCTTCCTCTGCCCCAGCACCTGACTTTGCAGCCTCTGAGTCTTAGGAGGGAAGCACCAGAGGGAGGCTGCCCTGAGGCTATGGGGGAGCCCGGGCCAGAGCGGAAGGGATGGGTCATTTGAGTGAGTCCCTCGAGATTACTCTCTCTAGCTGATTGAAATTGCCATTTATGGGGAAACTAGAGCCCAGGCTCGGCACCTGTGTGCTTTTCTTTCACCCGTACTGGTGTGTTCAAGTCCTGTGTCAGTAGCAGAGGCTCACGGATGTTGTGAAGATCCCGCAGGCAGCGGCCGCCCGCGATGAAGCTGGGCCGGGCCCCGCGGGTGACGTCAGCACCATGATGAGCCCTGCAGGCGGCCGGCGCCACACTCCCAGGCCTGCTCGCAGAGGTTGGCGATGGGGTGTGTGTGCCCATGACGAGCAGTGGTGTCTCTCAGTGGGGACTTGCCCCTACCCAGCGTGCCCTGTGCTACCAGTTGTTTGTTGTTTCTCTTTTAGAATGTCAGTGGCTAACAGTAAAGTGAACAAGAGCTTTTGAATTCAAGGGTCCTAACTGCTCAGGTCGCCTTTATTTAAAAGGACGCAGTTAAGGTACTTTTATCCTTTTGGAAATACCGCTTTACCTACTTTTTTAAGCTAGAACTAAAACCGTAACCCTGAACTAGAATGCCTCTTGGTGTGCGTGTGTTCTGCCGTGGTCTGTGGTCTTGCTACTAGCCCATCTCTAACTAAGCAAAGCAACGTGGAACTGTATTTGAAAGCGTATCTCTTAGAGCACATGAATTACACAGGAACGAGAAAAACAAAAGTTGTTTTGGATCACATTTTACAGCTCTCTAACTTTAACCGTTGTCTTTTAAGAAAAAAAAAAACAGACTGATAAAATTTGGTGGTTGAAACTGTAGCATCCACACCCATTGAACTTCCACTGGTAGATACGACGTAAGTGTACTTTGGTGTGTGTTGGTGTGTAAATTTCTCACGAGTCAGAAAATAATTTTCCCTGCTTAGTCTGTGTTCTGCATTTGAGGAGAGAGTGCTTTGTTTCATCACAGCCGTCACTTGTCTCTCACGTTCATAGCCACCGAAAACATCGTGTGTGAAACACGCGGCATGCAGGAGGCGCTCAGCAGTCGTTGCTGACTAGTGCCCTGTTGCGTGGTGCTTACTAAGCGGTGTTGCTCCACCACTGCGACCTCAAAAGACAGGACCATTTCGCTAAAGGACTATTCCAAGGTGTCGAAAGGATAGCTCACCTGTGAAAGTCAAATGTGTTTCACCACATCATAGGTATATGAAGTGCATCTGTATCTGTGAAAACGTGGAAAAATAGTGTTTCAGTTGGCGCTGCACCACATATATTTGTTAAAAACGTGAAATTATAAATAAGGAAAGAATCTGCTCTTCCTTCTTCCTCCCCGGTATCATCTCTGACCCCAAAGCCTGGGGCCCACAGGTACCACTGCGGGTGTCATCACAGACGAAAGGATTCGAACAGCAGAAGTCTGGAGGTGGGGGGGTGTCAGTGACTAAGGTCTTGGGAGATCACACTCCTTTGAAATGGGCCCCACAGCAAAGCCCTCAAAACTTTCTCACAGCGGGTCCCGCAGTTAGTAAGTGCCTGGGACAGGGGAGCACCCAGCACATGTGGGTTGTCCCATTCTGGTCCTCTGGCTGTGCACACGTGGTGCGCATCTGTGTGTTTAACAGTTCGCGTCGTGTTTGTCATTCCTCTTTCACTTCACGGTTTATCGCAGATCATTCCCACGTTGAAAAGAGGACGAAATGTGACGCATAAACAGCATGTGTTTACTTTCGGAAAGAATTTCCTGGTGGTGAGCCTTTGCCTTGGACACTCACGTGATGCTCTTCCCCGGCCTCCTGAGCTCTCTCGTTTATCCTTTTCAGATTAGTTTCAAATCCAGCACCTGCACGTTTCAGGACAGTTCTGGCTTCTCCACTGGACCCCTGAGTCTGAGCTTCTCGACTGGCCCAGTTTGCTGTCCATATGCACTGGGAGAACTCAAGAAGAAAGATCAAGGTGCTGGACTGGCCCAGTGCCCCAGCTCCAGGGGCCGTGGTCACAGCCAGGCTGCCCGAGGTCACGGGGTGAGACTCCCCCCAGTGCTGGTTTTACTGCCAGCGATGTCACAAAACAGGAGCACCCAGAGGAAGAGGCCAAGATGGGGAAGCAAGGGTGTGAGCTCACCTCCCCGTGAGCTCCACAAAGATACCTCCACACGGAGCACTCCTCACTGAACACTAGCTGCAAACTGGCAGGAGGATGGCTGTACAACCAAGGCTGCAAGAACGAGACACACGTAATTGGATGGGACGGGAAGCAGAGCGGCGGGTCGCGACCTGTGCCCCCGGGAGGAGACTCAGAGGAAAAGGGAGATCGCAGGGCCGACACCAGCCCTGGGGAGTGAGTCGTGAGAGCCACAGACAGGGCATCCTAGTCCTGGGGTCCTGCATGTAGGAGACAAGCCTCTTGTTCCTCGGAGAGCCGCTGGGACAGATGGAAGGGCTGGAGAAGCCTGGACTCCCCGCTGTTGAGGAGCACGGGTGCTGGCTGACCCCACGTAGGGAGGGGAGAGGTCTGCCTTAGTGATGCTTCTGTTCTGCTCTCCCCAGCCTGAGCGGAGTGACCACCCTGGCCCTGCCCACCCCACACCACACCTCGGCACTGGACCTGGGGCAGCCAGGACCTGGGAAAAGACTTGATCTGAGGATGCAGAGGTGACCCAGAGGCCTGGGGTGTGGTCTGGGTGGGGTGATGTCAGCCACTGTTGGTGCTTACTCAGGTGGCCACCTGAATTCCCATGACCGCCTCGGCACATGTCCCAGCCCAAGCTGAGTGAACACCCCAGCCCTGCCTACTCCACTCCACAGCACAGCACTAGACAGGGGAAAAGATGTGACCATGGGCTGCATCTGAGCAGAGCTGCAGACGCCTACACAGGCAGCATCAGACCTCTGTAAGCACACAAGCCCCTTTGGCTTCAGCACTCCCCTCCCTTGGGGCAAAGTACTCAGTGCAGGAGACGGAAGAACACACACTTCAGGGGCACAGAGCCAGTTCGAGCCCAACCTCAGGGCTTCCGCTCCAGCAGCTTGGTTGCTGAGCCCACCCCTGACAGGGTGGCGATGGCCACTGAGCAGAGAGGAAGTCCCACCTCATACGCTGCCCCGCACAGGCTCTAGCCCCTCCATCTCCAGCCACATCCCCTCCCAAGGTGACAGTGGCCAGCATACCCTGAGGAAAGATGTGACTGGCGTCCACGTCAAATCCAGCCCTCACAGCAAAGACACTGGGCAAACAGTCTACATAGTGATGCCCCCGCGTGGGATCATCCCTTGAGGACCACCATAGGTAACTGCTTCAGGTAAATGCACAGAGACAGGGAAAGTTAAATGAAAGGCAGAGGAACTACTCTCCATTGGAAAAAAGAGAAAACCCCAGAAAAAAGAATGTAACAGAAATAAGCAATTTACCAAAGAATTCAAAACATTGGTAACAAAAATCCTAACTGAGTTAGGGAAGAGGATTGCTCTAAACACAGATCTTCTTAATAAGGAACTAGAAAATATAACAGAGACCCAGTCAAAAATAGATAATTCAATATCTGAGATTAAAAAGCGTTCTAGAAGCCACGAGTAATAGACTAAATGCCACAGAAGAACACGTAAGTGATCTGGAAGATAGAATAATGGAAATCACCCAATCAGAACAGTAGACAGAAAGACAAATGAAAACAAAACAAAACCAAAAAACGAGGAACATACGAGATCTCTGGGATAACATCAAACATGCCAACACTCGCATTTTAGGGGTTCTAGAAGGAGGAGAGAGAGAGAAGGGTATCGAAATTATGGCTGAAACTTCCTAAACCTAAGGAGGGAAACAGATATCCAGGTACAGGAAGTACAGAGGGTCCCAAACAAAATGAACCCAATCAGACCCACACCAAGATATATACTTAAAATGGCAAAAGTTCAAGATAATGAATTCTAAAGGCAGCAAGAGAAAAACAAGGAGTCAGTTACATGGGAACCCTGATAGGTCTGTCAGCTGATTTCTCTGCAGAAACTTTGCAGGCCAGAAGGGAGGGGCATGATATATTCAAAGTGCTGAAACCTGGGATACTCTAACCAAAAAGGTTATCATTTAGAATAGAAGAAGAGATAAAGGATTTCTTAGACAAGCCAAAACTAAAAGAATTTGACAATACTAAACTTACCCTAAAAGAAATGTTGAAGGGTCTTCTCTAAATGGAAAAGAAGTAAGAATATGTAGGAAGAGAAGATCCCAATAGGAAAGGCAAATATATAGCAAGGATTGAAGATCACTTAAATAATCCAGTATGTAATTAAAAGACAAACGTAAAAGCAGCTGTGACTACAATATACAGTAAAGGGATAAACGTGAAGATGTAAAATATATCAAAAATACAAAATGTGGGGGAGGAGAGTAAAAAATGTAGCTTTTAGAATGCATTTGAACTTAAATGACTCAGTTTAAATCAAGTAGTTATGATCATGGGTCAACATATAGGAACCCCAAGGTAACCACAAATCTAAAACCTACAATAGGTACACAAAAACCAAAAAGAAAGGAACCCAAGCATACTACTAAAGAAAATCAAACCACACAAGGGAAATGAAAAGAAGAAATGAACAGAGAAGAACTACAAAAACAACTGGAAAACAAGTAATAAGATGGCAATAAGTACATACCTGTCAATGTTTATAGTTTAAATGTCAATGGATTGAATGCTCTGATCAAAGGACATAGGGTGGCTGATTGGATACTAAACAAGACCCTTCGATATGCTGCCAACAAGAGACTCACTTCAGGGTAAAAGACACACACAGACTGAAAGTGAGGAGATGGAAAAAGATATTCCATGCAAACAGAAACAACAAGAAAGAGGAGATAGCAATACTCATATCAGACAAAATAGATGAGAACAAAGGCTATAACAAAGACAAAGAAGGGCATTATATAGTGATAAAGGGAATCAATACAAGAAAAGGATATACTGTTCCTTAACATATACACACCCAATACAGGAGCACCTAAATGGATAAAGGAAATACTAACAGACATAAAGGGACAAATTGACAATAATACAATAACAGTAGGGGGCTTTAACACTCCCCTCACATCAATGGACAGATCAGACAGAAATCAGTAAGGCAGCAGTGGTCTTAAATGACACAGTAGACCAGACTTGGTCTTGGATTTGATTGATATCTATAGGACATTACATCCAAAACCAGCAGAATACACATTCTTCTCAAGTGCACATAGAATGTTCTCCAGGATAGATTACATACTAGGTCACAAGAAAAGCCTTAACAAATTTAAGAGGATAGAAATTATACCAAGAGTTGTTTCTGACCACAGTGTTGTTTCTGAAATCAACTGTTGGAAGAAAAACAGGAAAAGTGGAGACTAAACAACATGCTACTAAAAAATAGTGGATCAATGAGGAAATCAGAAAATACTTCAAGACAGATGAACATGGAAACACAACTTCCCAAAACCTATGGAATGCAGCAGAAGTGATTTGAGAGGGAAGTTCATGGCAATACAGGCCTTCCTCAGGTAACAAGAAAAATTTGAAGTAAACAACCTAGGCTACCATCTAAAAAAATTACAAAAAGAAGAACAAACAAAACCCAAAGTCAGCAGAAGAAAGGAAATAATAAAGATCAGAGAAGAAATAAATAAAAAAGAGATTTAAAAAAAAATTGAAAAGATAAATGAAACCAAGAGCTGGTTTATTTGTACAGATAAACAAAATTGATAAACTTTTAGCCAAGCTTATCAAGAATAAAAAAAGAGAGAGGATCCAAATAAACAAATTAAGAAATGAAAGAGGAGAAATACCAACCGATACCACAGAAATACAAAAGAAAATCATAAGAGAGTACTATGAATAGTTATATGCCAAAAAATTGGACAATCTAGTGAGAGATGGTATGCCAACAAATTGGACAATCTAGTGAGAAATGGACAGATTTCTAGAAACATACAGCCTGGCAAGACGGAGTCAAGAAGAAACAGATAATTTGAGCAGAGCAATCACTAGAAGTGAAATTGAATTTGTAATTAAAAAAAAAAAAAAAAAGGGCTTCCCTGGTGGCGCAGTGGTTGAGAGTCCGCCTGCCGATGCAGGGGACGGGTTTGTGCCCCAGTCCAGGAAGATCCCACATGCCGCGGAGCGGCTGGGCCCGTGAGCCATGGCCGCTGAGCCTGCGTGTCCGGAGCCTGTGCTCCGCAACGGGAGAGGCCACAACAGTGAGAGGCCCGTGTACCACACACACACAAAAAACAAAACAAAACAAAACAAAAAACCTCCCAGAAAACAAAAGTCTAAGACTGGACAGCTTCACAGGGGAATTCTACCAAACATACAAAGAACATACACCTATCCTTCTTAAACTATTCCTAAAAGTGGAAGAGGACAGAATGTTCCCAAATTCATTCTACGAGGCCACCATTACCTGATACCAAAACCAGACAAGACACCACAAGAAAGGAAAATTATGGGCCAATATCTTTGATGAATATAGATGCAAGTATCCCCAACAAAATATTAGCAAACCAAATCCAACGATACATAAAAAGGATCATGTACTATGATCAAGTTGGATTTATTCCAGGGTCACAAGGATGGTTTAAAGGTCACAAGTCAATCAGTGTGATACACCACACACCACATCAACAAAATGAAGGATAAAAATCACATGATCATCTCAGTAGATGCAGGAAAAAGCATTTGACAAAATTCACCATCCATCATGACAAAAACTCTCATTAAAGTAGGTATAGAGGGAATATACCTCAACATAATAAAGGCCATTTATGACAAGCCCACAGACAACATAATACTCAGTGGTGAAAAGCTAAAAACCTTCCTGCTAAATGCAGAAACAAGACAATGATGCCCACTCTTGCCATTTCTATTTAATATAGTATTGGAAGTCCTAGCCACAGCAATCAGACAAGAAAAAGGAATAAAAGGTATCCAGATTGGAAGGGAAGAGGTAAAACTGTCAGTATTTGCAGATGATGTGATAGTTTTTATAGAGAACCCTAAAGTCTCCACCCAAATCCTGTTAGAACTAATAAGTGAATTCAGTAAGGTTGCAGGATACAAGATTACTATACCGAAATCATTTGTGTTTCTGTACACTAATAATGAAATATCAGAAAGAGAACATTTTAAAAAATAATACCATTTAAAAATCATATCAAAAAGAATAAAATACCTAGGAATATACTTAACCAAGGAGATGAAAGACCTGAAAACTATAAAATATTGATGAAGGAAATTGAAGGTGATACAAAGAAATGGAAAGATATCCCATGCTTTTGGATTGGAAGAATTAATATTGTTAAAATGGCCATTCTACCCAAAGAAATCTACAGATATAATGCAATCTCTATCAAAATACCCATGACATTTTTTCACAGAACTAGATCAAATAGTCCTAAAATTCTTATGGAACCACAAAAGACCCTGAATTGCCAAAGCAATCCTGAGAAAAAAGAACAAAGCTGGAGGAATCATCCTCCCTGACTTCAGACTATATTTCAAAGCTACAGCAATCAAAACAGTGTGGTATTGGTGCAAAAACAGGTACATAGATCAGTGGAACAGAATAGAGAGCCCAGAAATTAACCCACACACCTACAGTTAATTAATCTTCAACAAAGGAAGCAAGAGTATACAATGGAGAAAAGACAGTCTCTACAGCAAGTGGTGTTGGAAAAGCTGGGCAGCCGCATGTAAATCAATGAAGTTAGAACACACCCTCACACCATACACAAGAATAAACTCAAAATGGTTTAAGGACCTAAATGTAAGGCCTGAAACCAAAAAACTCCTGGAAGAGAACATAGGTGGAACACTCTTTTTTTTTTTTTAATAAATTTATTTATTTTATTTATTAGTGGCTGTGTTGGGTGTTCGTTGCTGTGCGTGGGCTTTCTCTAGTTGCGGCAAGCAGGGGCTACTCTTCGTTGCAGTGCGCGGGCTTCTCATGGCGGTGGCTTCTTTTGCTGTGGAGCACAGGCTCTAGGCGCGCAGGCTTCAGTAGTTGCAGCACATGGACTCAGTAGTTGTGGCTCGTGGGCTCTAGAGTGCAGGCTCAGTAGTTGTGGTGCACAGGCTTAGTTGCTCCGTGGCATGTGGGATCTTCCTGGACCAGGGCTCGAACCTGTGTCCCCTGCATTGGCAGGCAGATTCTTAACCACCACGCCACCAGGGAAGCCCGGTGGAACACTCTTTGACATAAATTATATGGTATTTTCTTGGATCAGTCTCCTAAGGCAAAAGAAATAAATGCAAAAATACATAATGTTACCTAATTAAACTTAAAAGCTTTTGTATAGCAAAGGAAACCATCAACAAAGTGAAAAGACAACCTATGGACTGGGAGAAAGTATTTGCAAATGATATGACTGACAGGGGGCTAATAGCCAAAATATATAAACAGCTCATACAACTCAATATCAAAAAAACAAACAACCCAGTCAAAAAATGGCCAGAAGACCTGAATAGACATTTTCCCAAAGAAGACATACAGATGGCTAACAGGAAAAAATGCTCAGCATCACTAGGTTTTAGAGAAATGCAAATCAAAACCATAATGAGGTATCACGTCACACCTGTCAGAATGGCTGTTATCAAAGTCTACACATACCGAATGTTGGCAAGGATGTGGAGAAAAGGGAACCCTCCTACACTGCTGGTGGGAATGTAAATTGGTGCAGCCACTATGGAGAGCAGTATGGAGGTTCCTCAAAAAACTAAAAAAAATAGAACTACCATACGATTCAGCAATTCCACTCCTGGGTATATATTAAAAAAACCCAAAACACCAATTCAAAAAGATAAATACACCCCAGTGTTCATAGCGGCACTATTTACAGTAGCCAAGACATGGAAGTAACCTAAATGTCCATCGACAGATGAATGAATAAACAAGATGTGCTGTATATACACATATATGTCTATACACGCACACACACAATGGAATATTAGCCATAAAAAAGAATGAAGTAATGCCATTTGCAGCAACATGGATGGACCTAGAGATTCACACACTAAGTGAAGTAAGTCAAAGACAAATATTATATGATATCACTTATATGTGAACTCTAAAAAATAATACAAATGAATCTGTACACAAACAGAGATAGACTCACAGACATAGCTAACACACTTATGGTTTGTTAGGATTTATACCCAATATCTTGCAGTAACCTCTAATGGAGTATAATCTGCAAAAATACCAAATCACTATGCTGTACACCTGAAACTAACATAATATTGTAAAGAAACTATGCTTCAATTTAACAAATAAAAGTAATCTATGAAAAACTTTTTAGAGTTAAAAATAAGAGCCCACATCTTTCTTAAATAAACCAAATACATATTTTTAAAAAAACAGTAACAAACAAGGCAGCATCGGGGAGCGAATCCTGACGGATCTGGTCTGAGTTCCGAGGGTCTCTGGGGAGATGGTATGGGAGTCGGGTTGCGGGGTGTGGTGCTGTCAGACCAGGACAGAAAGCTGTACCGCCTGCCAGGGGAAAGCACGTGACTGTTGATAATTGGTGAAAAGAGCTGCTTTTGTGTCAAGACAGTGAAGCCTTAAATGAGAGAGAGAATATAAATACGAATAAGAATGCGTGTGTATGTGTTTTCCAGGCAGGAGTAGGCGTGGGTGTTTTTCTCCTTGCCCCGGTGTCTAGAATAGGGGTCTGCATGCTATGTACGCATCATTCTAGGACAGAATGACCCCCGAGGAAGCAGGAGGGACCAGGTTTGGACCCAGGGTGTGAATTCTTCATTCTTCCTTTTGTCTCTTATACTTTCTGGCCATTATACCTTCTCACTATTATTTTCTTCCCCTTACTTTTGCTGAGTTGATTAAATTGTCTTTTTCTCTTTTTTTGTGCTTGTGGTTTGGAAGTTTTAAATCTTATTTTGTTTTCCCCAGTGATAACCCTTAAATTTTTATCTTTTTAAATTTTATTTTTTTATTTTTGGCTGCATTGGGTCTTTGTTGCTGCACGCGGGCTTTCTCTAGTTGCGGTGAGTGGGGGGCTACTCTTTGCTGCGGTGCTTCTCATTGCGGTGGCTTCTCCTGTTGCAGAGCATTGGCTCTAGGTGCGTGGGCTCAGTAGTTGTGGTGCACGGACTTAGTTGCTCCGTGACATGTGGGATCTTCCCGGACCAGGGCTAGAACCCGTGTCCCCTGCATTGGCAGGCGGATTCTTAACCACTGCGCCACCAGGGAAGCCCGCCCTTAAATTTTTAAAAGTGGTTTAAATATATTTGATTAAAATTTAGCATGAAAAATTAATCAGTATTTGTAAAGGTCACAGCTGGAGAAGAACTACAACCTCAGGGTTGTTTTCAGTCCACATTCTTCTCACCCTCATCCTTCTAGATTCTGATGTCATCTTGAATTTTAGGAACTTTCAAAAAGCCCTTCCTAATAAGCCTTCCAGACCTATTATCAACAGTTGTTTGGACAGCAGGAGAAGCGGCACACGTCCTCCTCTAATCACTGTTTCCTGTACCCGTGGACTCCCCTCTCTTCAGTTCCACACTCAGGTTTATTTTTCATTTTGCTGAAATATGTCCTTAATTTAGTGGACAGAGTAGAGTTGTTTGTTGATTGCTTCCTGTTTGATTTTTGGGAAAATGCCTGCGTGGACGGTGCTCCGCATCGGAACGTGCCTTCAATCGCGTGTCTGAGGACCGCAGACACCTCGAGCCTGGCCCTGCCCTGAGAACCCCAGCCGTCCTCCTGTCTCCTGTGTCGCTGAGCCACCTCGATTTTCTTTCCGTCCTGGGACCCCCTTTTGTTTTACCCTTGGAGCATTAAATTTATCGCTTTCCCCTAAAATTCACAGGTTTCAACAGATAAAGCCTAGGTGTGCGGCCGGTTCTCCTTTTTCCTGCTGACGACTGTGAACACTTTGATCTGGGTAATGGAGTCTTCAGGTCAGAGAGATTTTCTTCCGTTTTATCCTTTGCCTTTTTCTCCATCCTCTCCTGGGGCAGAGCTCACAGGTCTCGTCCCGGGCCTCCTGCTTCACTGTGTCCTTTGGTCTGCCCTGCTAGAGACCCCCCGATTTGCTCGCTCACGGCCGTGCCAGGGGCCTCGCGCTCTGAGGAACCAGCCTTTGATGGGGGGAGCTGTCGAGACCGTGTGGAGGCCGGTGCCCCGGGCCCCGCCGGGCGTTGTCACAGCTGTTCACTCACAGTCGCCTTCTCCTGGCTCTGATCCCCATTCTGAGAGAAGGCGCCACGTCTCCAATTAGGTTTTCAGTTGGTGGCCACAGAGAGAAGCCTCCTGGCAACTGAAGTGTCTAGGGGCGCTTCCTGAGAAGGACGAGGTGTCCCAGGTGGAGTGGATGGCCACTGCCTGCTGTGGATACACGTGACCTCAAGGTGTGTTCTAAACACTTGAGCGCCTATGGGATGTGATTGGCCTGTTGCTTTTTAAAATTCTCTCTGTGTGGGTGTCTTTACCTATTTCACTGATGACACTTTTGAGGATTTTTCAAAAATAATTGCTAAGCTTCACTGAGCACCGTCTTCAAATCGTATCTCAGGGCAGGCACGTGCTCCTTCCTGTCATGGAACCCGACCCCTCACACCTGCCCTTGGATCCTCCCCACCCTGTGCGGTGTGTTCCCCGTCACCGCTACCCACCCCCTTCCAGGTGCTGCTGCAACAGGGCCCCCGGAAGGTCACGCGCCGCTCAGAACATGAACCTGGCCCAAAGTGCCGCCCGCAGGGCGCAAGCGCCGCGTGTCCCTCCAGGCGTCTGCCGCCCCCGTGCCGCCCAGGTGTCCCCCTTTCCCTGCGTCTGCACCAGCAGGTGGAGTCCCTGTCTGGCCCCCCAGGCGCGTTGGTGGGGAAGGGACTTTCCCTTTCGCGCACCAGCCCTGTGCGGTGCCCGGCTTGACCCCCTGTCCGTGCGATGGGCCCGCCTTCCGGCCGGCTCGCCACCAGCACACACGTCACCTCCTGGACCAGAGCGCCTGGGCTCCTTCCCGGAGTGGGTGTTTAGCCACCCCACCCTGGGCTCGTGTAAGAAGGGAGTCTGATTCGGCCCGAGGTCCTCTGCGCGGAGCCGTGGCCCCATCTGGGACTGGGGAGGACAGCAGGACAGGTGTGTGTGGCCACCTCGCCCTCACAGGCTCGTGCTGCCCGCTGGTTCCACCCCCGCTCCGTCAGCTCAGGGGGCCTTTTTGAACGAAAATCAGAATGGAAGTCTCGAAGGTGCTCTGCTCCAGGGGCTGCAGGCTCGGGGCTCACGGCCCCGGCTCCACGGCCCGTGTCACCATCGCTGTCGGGTGCTGTGTACTCGGTTTCCTTCCGCTTCAGCTCGACTCAGGTCTTTGTGTACGTGCAGAGCAAAGACCACTTTGAGTCCAGACTGTAACTGCACATTTTCCTGACCGTGTAGCAGTTCCTGTAACGGGAACCCATAGTCGCCCTGGATGTCTGTTACTCTTCGTTCTGTGTGTAATGCATTTGATTACATGTTACTGTGTGAGGAATGTAGGAAGTATCTTTACAAGGGAAGTAAGAAAAAATATGAGTGCCCGCTGAGTTTCCTAAGTGTTTACTTGTATCAGTTATTAGGCCAATTCACAGTTTCTCTGTACTTCTGCTCGAAAAGTTCTGATTCAGCACACTTAATTTACAGCAACAGAGGGGCTCTCATTACCAGACAAAGTTGTTCTTCTTTTAGTGTTTTCTGCACCATGGTCTGTGATTAACTTACTACCCTGGTTCTTGCTTTGCAGCCCGGGAAAGATAAGCTCTTCTTGGTGTCCGTACTACAGCAGTGTTGGCCCCGGAGGCTCATAGAGATAAGCTCTTGGGCCCATTTGGGGCTCTCTGCTCCAGGAAAAGTGTATGGTTAGTGTTGGAACCTTGGGCTAGCTGTTTTCTCTTTGCCTTATTTTCTCCATTCTTGGTAAAGATGGTAGTTTACTCAGCTTAAAATAAATTTTAAAAACTTGAACAATTAATTGACCGTTTCTAGTTTTAATGCAAAATGTTGTAATTCCAAGGTTTAAGTATCATTCAGCAGTAACCCTTGATCTTGACCCTGTTGTAGAAAAGTAATGGAATTGCAAAGGAAAATAATGTAATATGAGCATTATCCATTTATTCATGAAGATTCCCCCACCAGTTGTACCTAAACAGATTCCCCCCCTTCCCCCCACGCCCCTCCCTGACTCCGTACTTGAAAGGCTGTGGCCTTGAATAAGCTCAGCGGCAGCTTGGTGGCCTGCAGGAACCGACTGCACACCAGGCAGGCGGGCTAGTGACAGCCGCCCACGACCCAGACACCTGACAGAACTGCGGGGGGGGAAAACCCCAGAGCTCAGAGCAGGCGTGTCCTGGCAGCAGAGTGAAACGAGGAGATGCCGAAACCAGGACTGCATTGAACTCCTAACAGGCTGGCTGTCCCATGCCCTGGGGACATCTAGGAGGAGGCCGGAGCTTCCTCCACTGGAGTCCGGCCCGTGGTGAGGCCCCCAGGCAAGGGCCAGGCTGGGCTCTGGGCTCTCGGTCCAGAAGGGACTTGGGTCCTGGCTTTTCCTCCAGGCTCTCCCTGGAATTGGAGGCCCATCCCAGAAAGAGGCACAAGAGGCCATGCCGACTGCCTCTGTTCAGCTCCGAAGCTGTTTACTCACAAAACACGAATGAACAGCCGCTGTCAAACTTTTGAGGAAAGTAAACACAAAGGAGGTGATCTATGTAAGAAAGTAGAACAGCTAAGAGGAAGTGACTCCGAAGACAGAAGAGGATAGAAAGAATAAACCTCACTAACTTGTGGAGAGTACTTAGTAAGTATAGAAATCAAATACTAATTTGAGGGTCTGAGAAATACTCATTTCATGAATATCGAGGCAGGCAGCACCGGTCAGTGCTGTGGGGGCGGGGGGGCGGCACGGTGGCTGCCACGGGGGAGGGGCAGTGACAAGGAGAGGGCGCGGGGGGCCCCTCTGGGGCCAGAGGCTCAGTTTACTGAGCAGATGCTGACTGCGGGTTGCTCACTGTGAAAAGTTGCACACTTTGTTATACTTCAGTTAAAACATTCACGGAAGGTGAAATAACTCAGCGCTCACGTCTTGGAATGAAAAAATGATTCAGCAGTTTAATGGAGAAGGCAGAAACCTGGAAGGAACCCTGAAGCTTTTCTCAGAACTGGGTCTGTCTCCCTAGGGCGTAGTTTCTAAAGTCCCTGCGCTGAGCCCCGGGGCTGGCTGCTGGGGATGGGGCAGCCTGGGGCACGGATAGAGGGGCTGCCCCAGGTGCTGGCTTTGCTCTGAGGAGGCTTCCCATGGGCGGGCATCTAGTACATCTGAGAAGGCAGGCGGATGGCCGGGCCTGGAGTCCGGAGCAGAGGTCAGCCAGAGGTCGGCACTGGCGGGGGGGTACCTGCGCTCCCTGCTCTGTCCACGGGGTGTGCTTTCCACCCAGCCTCACTGGGGGCGCTCCGACCCCTTCCACCTTCAGACTCTTCTCTGTCTTTCGGGGGATGGTGTGAAGCCAGTCGGTAGCTGGCTGCCAGCTGGACCGCCTCCGTGGGGCTCGGAAGAAGACCTCAGAGGAGGCCACTGTGGCCAGGAGGACTTAGGTGTTCGAACAAAAGATTAGTAGGGGCTAGGCAGTTCTGTGGTTGAACGAGTAGAAGGCAGGGCACCTCTTTTTCTTTTTTATACATTTAGTTTATTTTTATTTATTATTTTTGGCTGCGTTGGGTCTTCGTCACTGCGCGCTGTCTTTCTCTAGTTGCGGCGAGCAGGGTGTCCTCTTCGTTGTGGTGCACGGGCTTCTTGTTGCAGTGGCTTCTCTTGTTGCGAGCATGGGCTCTAGAGCGTGTGGGCTTCAGTAGATGCAACGCGCGGGCTCAGTAGTTGTGGTGCACGGGCTTAGTTGCTCCATGGCACGTGGGATCTTCCCGGACCAGGGCTTGAACCCGTGTCCCCTGCATTGGCAGGTGGATTCTTAACCACCGCGACACCAGGGAAGAATGCACCTCTTAATCTGCACTCCTCCTGTGGACAAATCATCTTTTTTTTTTTTTTTTTTTTTTTTTTTTGCGGTACGCGGGCCTCTCACTGTTGTGGCCTCTCCCGTTGTGGAGCACAGGCTCCGGACGCGCAGGCTCAGCGGCCATGGCTCACGGGCCCAGCCGCTCCACGGCATGTGGGATTCTCCCGGATCTAGGGCACGAACCCGTGTCCCCTGCATTGGCAGGCGGACTCCCAACCACTGCGCCACCAGGGAAGCCCTAAATCATCATTTTTAAAGTGTTCATTTAGTGACCCGAAGTCACCCTGTGATTCCCCTCAGAAGCTGTGTTAGAGCAGGTCATCCAGGGTGTGGTCCACCCGGCCCGAGCGAGCTCCGCTCAGTGCCCGAGGCTTGTCCCCTGCATGGGGGCCCCCCACCGCCGCCTGCCCCTGGAAGAAGCCGTAGGTCCGCAGGTCCCCCTGTGGGGCAGCAGCTCCCTGCCGTGTCCGTGGGGGTGGGGTCTGTGTCGAATGTCAGGACCCTTTAAGAAGCCCCGGCCAGTGCTGCTGACAAGAAGCTGCTCCGTCATGTCCGGATGTTAGTTCAGAACCAACCACCCCCTCCTCCTGTGACCAGCCAGTGAAGGAGCAAAGGGGAGGCCGGACAGAGCGGGTGCCCACTCCCTCCCCCGCACGCCCTGGGGGAGGGGAGCATGGACATCCCGTTAAGCGTGAGTCGTCCCTTTAAATGAATCTCCCCGAGGCTGGTGGCTGTAAACATGAATTTTCTTTATTGTCTCTTCCTGCCGCTTTCAGATGAGCTGCTGTTTTGCCCTGAGGAAGTGAGGCTTCTGAGCGAGGCCTGGGCGCCAACTGGGGGCTGCCTGGACCTGCTGTCCTGGCTGTAACGTTCTGTGCGAGGGAGGAGTAGATGGCCACCAAGAGCGAGGGCCGGGCTGAAGCCCCCTGGCGGGTCCAGGTGCGGGCCAGCTGCTATCGTAGGCGCCGTGGCCTTGTGTCTGCCGTCTGCGGGGTTGAATGACCGGGCTCGACACGCAGGGGGGGCGGGGAGTGTGCATTCAGTCCCCAGCCCCAGGACATGAGCCTCGGTTGGTCAAGACAGGAGGGTTGAACCCTGCTGAGGAGGCACCGTCTCGCTCGTACAGGCCCCTCGAGAGTCGGGTTTCCTGGATCGCTAGTGTCTTGCGTGTGAGGCAGGGGCTGAACTCGCCTGGCCCCGGCGGGCAGCATCTGAGCGCCAGGCGCGCTAACTACAGGAGCACAGCCGTGTGGGCCCCTGAGTCACTCCTGGAAGTGGGGCCCCCCTCCACCCAGGTGTCTAGAGATTTGGCCCCAAGTGAGCTCGGGAGCGCGTGGAGTCTCGGGGTTGGGGGTTTCTGCGGGCCCACCCGCCTCCCCGCACAGACAGGTGTGTTTCTGGGCGGCAGGGACTGGGGCAGGCTGCTGGGAGGGCAGGCGCGCCTGGCCAGCCGCTGTCGGGCCGCGTCCCCGCAGCACGCATGCCGGGCCCCGCGTCACCCGCCCCCATCTCGTTCTAGGCATCAGCAACGCGGAGGCGCGGCAGCCGGGGAAGGCCCCCAACTTCAGTGTCAACTGGACGGTGGGCGACTCGGCCATCGAGGTCATCAACGCCACCACAGGGAAGGACGAGCTGGGCCGCGCCTCTCGCCTGTGTAAGCACGCGTTGTACTGTCGCTGGATGCGTGTGCACGGCAAGGTACTGAGGCGCCCTTCCCCACCAGCCTGCCCGGGCGGCCGCCCCACGCCTGGTCTCTTCTGGGTGCTCTTGGCTGACAGTCTGGCCCTGGCTCCTCAGATTCAAAGCAGGCTCAGCCCCCCTCCCCCCAGACTCCCACCCCAGCCCGCCGGAGCCTGGGGCTCGGCGCTCCCGCGGAGTCCTCCTCGGGGCCCGCAGCTCGGGGCGCCCTGGGTCCCACCCGTGTGTTTGGAGGGCTTTGGTTGGGGGTCGGGGCTTTGCAGCAGCATGGCCCTTCTTCCCCACACAAACTCCCCTCTAGTGAGTCAGTACGTTACCGGCTTCCATTTACTTGTAAGTCGGGTCAGTAGCTTTTATTTGTGATGGGCAGAGGTTGCTGCGTCCCCGTGGCGGGACCCTCACCCGCGCAGGGGGCCTTGGGTAGCTGCCCTGCTGATTCTAAGATCTGCACAAAAAATTTGGAGGAGGTGGGGGGGGGGGCTCGAGTTCTCCCTGTGACCAAACGGCAGAGGTGTTGTTTGTTAAAGACATGCAGGTGTGAAACCCGACCTTGGGGTCACTTGGGGCTGAGGACGCAGACCCTCGGGGGGTCCAGCGTGGCTCGTGTGACACGGTCCCTGGGCTGGCACTGTCCCTTGGTTCCCCCCAGAAGCAGCACTGTTTGAAACGCCGTTTTTTGAACATCATACTGAGTTTCATTTTCTACCGTTATTGCTTAAACAGTTGCACTTGTTTTTTTTTAAATCTTTCTACAGGTTCCCTCCAACTTACTGCGGTCCAAGATCACTAAACCCAACGTGTACCACGAGTCCAAGCTGGTGGCCAAGGAGTACCAGGCCGCCAAGGCCTGTCTGTTCAGAGCCTTCATCAAGGCCGGGCTGGGCGCCTGGGTGGAGAAGCCCACGGAACAGGACCAGTTCTCACTCACACCCTGACGGGTGTGCAGCGCGGCCCCAAACCAGCTGAGCCGGGGCAGGTGTGGGATGTGTGGGAGCTGGGCGCGCGGCACCGTCCCCAGGGGCAGGCGCACGCGGCGCGGGGTCTGGCGTCTGGGTCCCGTGTCACCACCTGGCATCTCTCTACAGCAGTGTTCCCCCTTTTGAATCATCCAGTGACTGCTTTCAACCTCAGTTTACATTTAGAAGTTGAGTTCTACTGAGTAGGGCTTCCTGAAGTTTAGGAAAAATAGGAATTACTTTGTGTGAAATTCTTGAATAATTAATTTATTCAGAACTAGGAATATGGTTTATAAAATAAGAAGTAACTATGTCAGGTCACTCTTACGCCACATTACTTTGATTGCAAAGAAGCATTTATATACGGAGGGAGTGAGGAAATAGATAGGAGGCAGTAACCTAAAGAAACTGTACCCCTGTCCACATGTAGGTCCCTGTTCCCCGTAGGCGCCTCCCTGGGAGAGGACTCCCCGCACGGAGGCCACATCCACAGCGCAGCGACCCGTGGTGGGGCGCATGGCGTCACAGCCAGGTCCCTGCAGCCTCCAGTGTCCTCTAGAAGTTTCTGTGCTCCTCGTAGGACCATATCATGGAAAATCGTCTCTCGGTTGACTTCTAAATAATCAGAGGTCAAACATGGTCAGTAGGCCTGGCCATTCATTTGGGTTTTTTAAGCAGTATTTAACTTTTAGGGACTAGAAGGGATCCACAGGGGCTACTGCACAGTAAATCACCTAGAATTCCCTCTGGTCCTTCCTCTGAACCTCCTGGATGTGAATGACTGTCCCAAGATCTTCACAGGATGGAAACAGAGCTAAGTAAGTAGGTATTCATTCTTGGAAAATGCCACTTAAGGCATATTTTCTAATCTTTCCAGCTTTATCAAGGACATGTTTGAAGTACAAGTGTTCAGGCTGAGAGCTGGCAAGACAAAGTGTTGCTGGTGGGGTCTCGACCAGGTTGGGATGTTGGTGTCACGGCAGGGAAGGGGGGGTGGTCTGGAGTCGGGGGTGCCCGGGACACTGCTCGGCACCCCACAGCACACAGGCCAGTCCCAGGCGGGCCGAGCGAGCCGGGGGTCAGGGCAGGCGGGCAGGTGGGGACCCTGGGAGGCCACCCCGCCCTGACGCAAAGGTCACAGCACGCTCCTCCCGCTTCCATGGAGGGTCGGAGAGGAGCTTGTGCCCTTTGCTGAGTCAGCACCAGTTCCTGGTTCTGGGGGGTCTTGGGGGTACCAGAGGCAGAGAGGGCCCTCCAGCCAAGTCCAGGCGCCAAGCTGTGTGCCTGGGTGTCCCGTGTCCTTTACGGGCTCAGAAAACTCAGAGCAGGAACAGGACGGCCACTGGCACTTTGGCCCAGAGCCCGGGCGCTCAGAGTGGGAGACGTGGTCCCAGAAGGTCACGTCTCCAGGTGTCTCCGCGTCCGCATGGAGACTTGAGGTGCTGCGCCCCGTGGGCGCGTGCAGGGCAGGGGGGAGGGGGCCACACTGCCGGGGCCTGGCCGGGTCAGAGGACGAGGGTTGCCCATGCCGCCATCTCTGCAGGGCGTTTTCTTGTCCCGACCCCGTCGGCACAGGGCTCGGGCCCACGTGGCCCGGCGGGGCCTGCTGTGGTTTCACCCGAGAAAAGAAGGGTGTCTGGCGGCGCCCCCCGACCACAGCAGTCTCCTGCACATTCAGAAAAGACATCTGTGAGTCCCTGCATTTTTATTCTTCTCTCTATAAATGGTATTTTTTCTAATGGGGATTGGGAGATGGACTTAGTTTTTAAAAAATATGTGGATTTTGGTTACAAAGTCCAGAGGAATGATACTGCACGTGCACACAAGCAGGCCAGGACGCCTGGCTCCCCCTCTGTCAGCCGACGGTGGACCTGAGCACGATGCCCCCACCATGCCCCAGCCCAGGTAAACGAATGCCTTACTGTGTGGGTCCGTGCCGTGTGGCTGTGCCCCGCTGCCTCTCCCGGTTCACATTTGTGCGGCCGTCCAGGACGGACCTGACGCGGGGCTCCTGCCCCGAGAGCACCCAGGCCCGGGGAGGAAGGTAGCCAAGGATCGCGGGCGAGGGGGTCGGGGACCGCTGGGCGGCAGGGCCAGGCAGGGCTGCGGGGAGTCGGGCTGGGGCAGGAGGCCTGCACAGCTCCTGGGACAGGGCAACTGGCACACTCCTCTGTAAGCAGGAAAAAGGAGGAAACGCACACCCCCCAAAAGACAAATCAGGGCGTGCAGCGCGCCGTGCATCACCACGAAGGCATTTCCTTGAGGTGTCGTTTTGCATCCAGGGTCCTTAATCTGGGTTTTAGAAACTTTGGAAATCTGACACAACCAAGCCCTTGATCTTTTGAGAAAAATCTTAAACTTTGAGGACATTTTGGCCGGTGGGGTTTGGGAGGGTTTCTGTTCTGTCTCGGCGGCCAAGCCTGTAGTATGTATTCTGCAAAGACACTGGCCCTGCTGCGGTGCCTGGGGCCACTGGGCAGCTGTCCTGCTGGCGGGAAGGTCCGCCATAGAGAAGTCTCATTTTGTGACCCGAGCCAGGGCTTGTGGAGAGGGTGGCCGAGGTGGGGGCCGTGATCGCTGGTTCCTCAGCCCTCACCCCTGCTTGGGGTCGGGAGGCCTCACCTCCTCCCTGCAGTTTGACTCTGAGTCTTAATGGGGCTTTTCGTCATCTTTTTCTATTTTGAGATTTTTATTATGATCAAAATCAGTTATTTTATTTTAAAATGTACAAGCCCACATTTCACAAGGTATTAACTTCTCTGGAATTTATTTTTTTTGAATAATTTTGTTGCTTTCCAGACTCTAGAATCCCTGCTTTCCTTGTAATTTCACGTGGCCGAGCCTCCCAGTCTCCTGGGGTAGCCAGGTCCCAGAATGCAATTGGTGGGTGCTGGGAGCACGCCCTGCCCCTTTTCTCCAGGAACAAATAAAAAAGACAGATGGGATTTTTCCATTTCCAAAATATTTTACACCAAAATGCAAGGTCTGCTCCAACTATAAATTTGATCCAGCACGAGAAGTAAAATCCCATCTCTAAATTCTGTGAAATTAGTGAATCTCTCAGAAGGTTTTCTTTTTATCAAAACTATATGAATGGAAAGAGCAGAGTGTGGTCGTGTGAGTCCAGCTTCGCGTGTCCTTTTCCTCGGCGTGTCCTGTGACTGTCTCTCCCTGGCCAGAGGCCGGCACTGGGGTTCTGTGTCCACATGGCTGGGAGGGAGAGGCTCTGGCGATCTGGACTCTGAGCTCCTGTTTCCGGCAGCGCGTGTGCGCTTCCTCGTTCAGTGTCTGGAGGTGCACGCCCCCAGCCCCGAGGACTCTCATCTTGGCCACGGCTTGGGCTGCTGTTGTATCACGGACCCAGTCGTGAACAGTTAAAGGCGGTCTGCGGAATGTTCGTGGAATGAGCCCCGAAAGCTGTTTGCTTCTCCAACTTTGGGTTACATGCTGTTAATTTTATTCTAGAATTCGGACACTTCATATGAATGTAATCCCGCCGAGAGCGCTGTCACCCAGGCGCACTCCTCGGCGCCCCCTGTGTGTCCACTGATGTGCAGGCCACACGTGACCCCCTGCATGAGCTTCCTCCTGCACTGAGACCAGCCAGCACCGAGCATGAGACCCTGTCACTCAGACAGAGGACTTGAGACGTTCTCAATAAAACCATGTTTCACTACCACAGCCTCGCTGAGATTCTCTCTCCTCCCTGGTTATTTCCCTCCTTGGTCCAGAGTAGTGTTTGGGAAGGTGTGGGTGGGCGCCAGCCGAGGGCACTGGGCCGACGCTCCACTCCTGTCATCTGTGCGTGGCTCTGAGTGCCTCCCCTGGGGCTTGGGCCCTCTGATTCCCCACCCCCCGCACGTGGGTTCCTGGCACACGCCGGCCACTCCCCCGCCACGTGGGTTCCTGGCACACGCCGGCCACTCTCCCCCCACGTGGGTTCCTGGCACACGCCGGCCACTCCCCCCCCACGTGGGTTCCTGGCACACGCCGGCCACCCCACCCTCCCACGTGGGTTCCTGGCACACGCCGGCCACTCCCACACGTTAGGTGGAGGAGTGGAACTTGCATAGCTGGCCCTGCTCCTGCCCGGCTATAGAGAGGGAGAATGACGTGAGCCCACGTGGCGTGAGGCGTGTGGAGCACCGTGGACGGGACAGCAGAGGGGGAGCCCACACCAGCTCGTCGCTGGCCGGACTGTCTGGGTGTCGGCCACGGTGAGGCAGCTACCTGGTTACGGGGTAGAGCGGCAGTGTTCAGGGCTGGCGTTTTGGAGGGCCGTTCACGGTAAAGTGGAAACCTGGCTGCAAGGCAGTATTGAAGTTCGCAGTTGTAGAGAAGTTCGGATGCTTTATGTGAGAAGGGTACAAGCACACACGGAACAATCTGGAAGAGGCCGAGTCTGGTCACCGTGTGTGAATGATGGGATTGGGAGTCATTTTAATTTTAGTTTCCTTTTTAAAAATTTTATCTCGTTGTCCAACATTTCTATATCAGCATGAAAAGCAAACAGGACAACCTTTAGAAAAGTCAAAAGTCCCATACAAACAAAAAGCAGCACAGTTATAGACAAGTAATTTACTGTCCTTTGCATCCATTTTGATTCCGTTTTCATTTTTTTCCCCACAATAAAAGCAACATTCAGATGAAAACATGTGTCATCAAAAAGGGCAGATTAAGCTTCAGAGAAAAGGTTGGGGACAGTCTCCTCTACAGTTCAGTCTGTAGAAGGGCTTTTCCCCGTGGGGTCTTCCTGTGGCTCCATGGAGGGGGCGGGCAAGACCCCGTGTTCCACGACGGGGCTGACGTGACACGGAGCTCTTGTTCTCCTGCAGCAGAGACTACAGATCCATTCCTGGGATGGGAGGGGTGTTGGGGTGGGTGTCCTGGTGGAGAGAGGAGGAGGGAAGGGGGCAGGCGGGCTGCAGCCGGGGGGCGCAGGGAAGCAGCTACTTCGTAAATTGCTTCATTTAAGTGTTAATATTAATTAACATTTAGTTAGTCATATTATGAATAATTTCTTTAGTAAAGGCAGAGGGACCGGCCGAGGGAACCTGGCGAGTCGGGGCACTGGCCCAGCAGCGAAGGTGCGGGAATTTGGGGAGAGGTCGAACCCAGCCGTTAGTTAAAATCACACCGTATGAGCTCACGGTCATCGAGATCAAGGTACTGGATCCCCAGAGCCCCTCACTCGCCGTGTGTGTTGTTCTGGGCACGGGCGTCGGCCCGCGGGGGAGTTGTGCACGCTGGACGCCCCCGCTCCGGCCCCCTCTGCTGCCCTGCTGTCCCCAGGCCCGAGAAAGGGGCGCAGGCTGTGCAGATGGTACCTGAAACGCGCCTGCCAGGTTGTGAGGGCGCCGGAAGTTGAGAACGTGTTGGTGCAGCCTCTGAGAACTGTCACGCCCATGACGAGAGGCAACGCCATTGCTTCCCGCGCCAGACACATGGGTGATGGCGACCCCGCTCTGGACGGGCTGTGGGTGCGAGGGTGCAGCGATGGACCCACCGGGCGTCTGCAGGGGCAGCGGGCCCTGGGACTTGCCGGAGTATCATGTGTTTTATTGTTATCTATTATATGCAGCGTGGGCTGCAGTCCTCACAGCCACAAAATTGACCGTCAGCTCATGGACACACATGAACACAGGACGGGGAGGGGGCGCGTGGCTAAGCATCGACCGGCACCACTGGCCTGGGTCTGTAGGGCAGCTCTGGGCGGGCAAGGGCCCTGTTCTCGGAGCGTCTGCCCACAGCCCAGAGCGGCAGGGCTGCAGGGGCCGGGGCTCCCCGCCTCTCCCCGCCCCTCAGCTCCCTGGGACTGAGGCCTCTGAGGCCAGCTGACCAAGTAGCTAACAGCCCACAGAAAATGACCTCCTGAGGAGAAAGAAGACGTCTGAAGAGTACAGCTATTTGACAGTTAGAATCTTGAATTAGAGATTCCGTCAGAATATATGCTAACATTTTAGAACAGAGAGCCCAAGAATTTAAAATTAGCTTAATGAACATTCTCAAAGAGATAAAATGAAACCAAGCAGAATTTGAAACAGTGAACACAATAGACAAGCTAAATAATAGAAAACCAGATGGAAAGAGGAAGAGACAAAAAGAAAACCTAAACTACCTGGACGCTAGCAGTAAAGTGTCACATCTGGCAAATGGGGCGTCTGTGCCATTTGTTACCCTTGCAAGGGCGTCGTTAGGAGGCACAGCGAAGCCCTTGCAGATGAAATGGGAAGTCTGGGGCTTCCTTAAAAGAAAAAATGAAAACAGAAAAAGAGGGCTGTAAATGGAGAAAAGGTCTAGTTGGAACAGTATTGGCCGAGTGTAGGAGACTGTTGGCGCCAGCACGTAGGAATGCAGGATACTCTTCTCTCTACTTTTATGTCTTTAAAATTTTTCATAAGGAATTTTAAAAGTTCAAACATAGACTTTTAAAACTACCATTTGATGGTACTCTAAGTGCTCTGGGATTTTTTACACAAAAGCAGGTAACGCATACACAAAAAACTTTACCACCGTAAAATGTGAACTTTCCAAGTTTTAAAAATGGAGGCGGGGCATAGAACAGTTTTTAAATCGCAATCATTACTTCCTTGGAGAGCCGTTTTAAGGGTATCTTCGTGGAAATAAGGACTTCCTGCATCTGCTGAATCTTCTGTCACCGCTCACCCTGCCTGATTTTCCTTCCTGACACATACTGCTCTGATGTAACTTGGGTTTGTTGATCTGTCCCCAGCGAAACGTTGACACTGTAGGTCAGAGGCATCAGTTCACGGCTGTTCCCCGTCACTTAGGACAGCCCTGCCCTGCTGCAGACAGTAAATACCCACTGAATTCACAAAAGCAAATGATTAATTGTTAAAAATGGTGCCTCAGAGCTTTGACACAGAAAAATCGGCATTGAAAGCAGTTTTGATGAAATGCTTAAATAGAGAAACAACATTTGAGAAATCTCGCAAGAGGCCTACAACGTAAAAATCATCAGTACGGTGGTAAGTCTATGGTGCTTGTTAAAGCTAAGCTGAAAGTAAGAGAACACATAGCCCTGAGAACCCAGAGTTTAAGGTCTGGTTTGTGTCAACGTGGCGAAGCCTGGAGTGACGGGAAGGGTAGAGGGTGTGAGAATACATTTAGGTCTCTGTCTTGCTGGGCTGGAATACGAGAATCCATTTATGAACACATGTCAAAGACTTTAGTTAACTCTAGTTAGTGACAAGACTAATAAGACATTAAACCCGATTCCACTGGGAGTTTAAGTTACGCTGCTGGATGAAATGTGTTTGGCCTTTTATCTGGTTGCCTTGGGCAGGAAATGCTGGGGCTGAACTGGAAGCCAGCTATGGGTGGGTAATGTCTGGCCTCTTGAAGACGAGTGTCTTACGAATACCGGTACCTCCCCACGTCCGGCTGACCTGTAAACGGTTTCACGAGTCAAATAGACCACTTGCTTCTCTACTCATTTCTTGTTTTATATGGAGGAATTGAATATTCTTAATACTGCAAACACACATTGCAAAGTGTCAGCTATGAGACTGATTTCGTTTTTTGCCTTTCTTTTCATTAAGCCTTCATACCTTTCCGACCTTTCTTTTTCATTAAACACAAAGGAGGCTTTGATCATGTTGCTTGCCAGAATTAGTGAGGAAGAGCTTTTTCAAATGATTTTTATACTTAATTCTTTTCTTTTTTCTTTTTTTTTTTGCGGTACGCGGGCCTCTCACTGCTGTGGCCTCTCCCGTTGCGGAGCACAGGCTCCGGACGCACAGGCTCAGCGGCCACGGCTCACGGGCCCAGCCGCTCCGCAGCATGTGGGATCTTCCCGGACCGGGGCACGAACCCGCATCCCCTGCATAGGCAGGCGGACTCTCAACCACTGCGCCACCAGGGAAGCCCCATACTTAATTCTTATTTAGTCTTAGCTCCTGGGAATAGTGATCATCGCATGCGTATGCACACGCTTTTTTATCATCATTCTCCGCACTCAGTATATAACCTGAACATTTGCCTACATACTTCATTAAACTGTTACAAATTAAGTTAGAAAAGCAGTGTATAGACGCATTTACTTTTACCGGCATATTATACAGTGGGTCAGTTAATTAAATCTATATGTTTTCAATCTTGACTTCACTGCCTTCAGCCATTTATCTTATAAGGTGTGTCCTATAATTTTATTTCTCACGATTTTCTTTCTGAAAATCCCTGGAAAATCATGTTAACACTTTTATTTCAATGGAAAAGTGGGTCAGACCTTGTCTGACAGAAAATAAGTCTCATTTCTTCACTGGTTTGAGAAGGAGGGTCAGGCTGCATGAAGGACACACCGGCCATAAGTGGAATGAACCCAATCTGCAGCTCCAAGCTTTGATGAAAATATATTTTAAAACACAGTATGACAAAAGCATTTTACTGAAAAAGACTGAAGGGGCTAAAAAGCAATGGAATGAACATTTCAACTTTCCCAACCCTCTCAGAATATATCAGGTTCAACAAGGTACCGCTAGGTGACGGAGAAGCGGGGGTAAATCATAGTTCCTTGATAAGTCGATGTGAGGCCTCTCCAGTAATGTCCCAGAAATTGCGAGTGACAGGATAACACGTCCTCCTCTAAGTACGTAGTTTCTAATCCTTTGCTTTCAGAAAAATTTGAATGAAAGTGTAATATTGTTGACAGTTGATAAAACATTTTAAAGTTTTTATAATTTTTATTACAGATCACCTTCTGATTAAAGGGTATTATTTAGGAGTTCAGTAAACAATTGAGGGACATTGCTACAATATACCTCCTTACCTATGTATTCTGCAAACAGTGTGTCCTGGATGTACCTCTATTTTAAAAAGACTAGAAACATAACTAAGATGAAGCTGGTCTCGTTGCAGCAGACCCTCCCTGATCCTTGCATGTGGGAACCACCTGGTTGCAAGAACAGGCTTCCTCATCTCCTTAGGAGAAGCATTTTCACTAAAATGTTGCTTTTGTGTGTAATAGTTACCTATCAATGTTGTTATATATTTATGTTGTTGAATAATTGTGAACTGAGAGTATTTGAAAAAAATAACAATCCAGGAGATATTATTAACAAGTAAAGTCTGTTGGTCACAGAGGGAATGAAAAGGAAGGATAAGTGAAGGAGAATGGAAGATGCTGGATGGTGGAAAGTAGAAGGTGGCGGGTGGAGGGTGGGTGGTGGATAGTTAAGGAGGATGGAGGAGGGTGGATGGTGGAAGGTGGAAATGGATAATGGATGGTGACGGTGGCTGGTGAATGGTGGGAAGTAGATGGTGGATGGAATGTAAGAGGTACATGGTGGATGGTGGATGGTGTGTGGTAGGAAGTGGATGGTGGACGGTTGGGCTGGATGATGTAAGATAAATGGTGTTTGGTGGAAGGTGGCAGGAGGCAGGTGGAGGGTAGAACGTGGCGGGTGGATGGCGGGTTGTGGATAGTCGAGGAGGATGGGGGAAGGTGGATAACGAGTGATCACAGGTAGTTAGTGGAAGGTGGATTCTGATGCTTGAAAGTGGAAGGTGGTGTGTGGATGGTGAATGGTGACTGTTGTGTGATTGATGGTGAAAGATGGGTTTGAGAAGGTGGAACGTGAGCCATGGAAGGTGAAAGTTGTAGGTGAAAAGTGGAAGGTGGCAGGTGGATGGTACCAGGTGGATAGGAGATGGGGGATGGTGTACACTGAGTGTCGGATGGTGAGTGGGGGATGGGGCACAGTGGGCAGTGAGTTGTAAGATGTGGGTGGTGGGAGATGGAAGGTGGTTGGAGGATGGAGGACAGTGGACGGTAAAAAATGAATGGTGGGACTTCCCTGGTGGTGCAGTGGTTGAGAGTCCGTCTGCCGATGCAGGGGACACGGGTTCGTGCCCCGGTCTGGGAAGATCCCACATGCCGCGGAGCGGCTGGGCCCGTGAGCCATGGCCGCTGAGCCTGGGCATCCGGAGCCTGTGCTCCGCAACGGGAGAGGCCACAGCAGTGAGAGGCCCGCATACCGCAAAAACAAACAAACAAAAAAAACAAACAAAAAAATGAATGGTGGAGGGTAGAAGGGAATAGTGGACGGTAGTAATGGAAGGTGGGAGGGGGAAAGTGAAGACTAAAGGTAGGAGGCAGGGGATGGAGGGATTGGAGGAAAACATTGTTATGAGGTCAGCTCTCTAACAGTTTACGTATAGAATAAATGCAGTCCCAATCTAAACCCCCTAACAAGCTTATCAAAAAATGTGTACGGAAATTCAAAGGAGCCTGGGTCGGAGCACCCTGCTGGTCTTGGAGAGCCTCCCGGTGAGGCCGGAGCTCACCTGGGGTGGGGTCGGGGGGTGGGACGGGGGTGGTGGCAGAAGTGCCGTTCCCGCTGCCTCGTCCTCCTGGAGTTGCTGATTCCGGGCCCTTCCCACACACAGCAGCCGCGTGTCTCACACTCTGTCTGGAGACCCCATGTCTTCTCCATCACAAACGCCCTTGACCTGAGCGAACAGATGAATCTATTGTCCACGGTTCCCAGGAGCGCTGCATCCCAGGAACTTGGCATCAGAGGGGCTCTGGTGGAAAGATTGTCAGGTCTGCGTTCACAGGAGGAGGGGGCTTGTCTTTAACCCAAGGACACTGGAGTTATGTTTATCCCATGGATTAATCAGTTTTTGTGGGATCTTCTCAAGTCTAAGGTGGCTTCTATTTGATCTTCAAGAATGTGGATCAGGGCTTCCCTGGTGGTGCAGTGGTTGACAGTCCGTCTGCTGATGCAGGGGACACGGGTTCGTGCCCCGGTCTGGGAAGATCCCATGTGCCGTGGAGCGGCAGAGCCCGTGAGCCATGGCCGCTGAGCCTGCGCGTCCAGAGCCTGTGCTCCACAACGGGAGGGGCCAGAACGGTGAGAGGCCCACGTACCACCACCCCCTGCCAAAAAAAATGCAAAAAAAGAGAATGTGGATCATCTCAACCAAAAAAGTACTGTCCTCCCGTTGGTTAAATTGGCAACAGTGAGGTGTGTCTTCCACTGTCCGAGGCTGCACTTACGATTCAATACCTCGTGTTTTCATTCTTGTTAGGAGAGTATATATATATTTTTGATGCTGCATTTTCTCTGGGAATTGTGAACACAGGTGGCCCATTAGTTTTGTGACCATATAATATCTTGCCCTAACTTGAACAATTTTTTGAGTGAAAAGGGACCATGAGTAACAGGCTCACACCAGGCACCACCAGAGTGTCCTGCGCCCACAGGGGCGATGCTAACTCTTGCTGTTGCTGACCCAGAGCCAGGACACCGTGGCCGAGGGCAGGGGTCAACTGACCTTCACCCCAAGCGTGCCCAGGCCCAGGTTTCCTTCTTGCCTTGGTTAGGTCGTGGGACACAGCGTCCTCTCTGGCTGCCAGGAGGAGACGGATGGGAGGAAGCCTGGTGAAGTGGGGTCAGTAGGAGGGTCGGTCACAGGGGGACAGGGACCCAGAGGACGGAGGGGATGGTCTGCCTTGGAGGCTGGTGGCTGAGATGAGAGAAAATGGGGAGTTGGAAGGATAATCTATGGACTGGGTGATGGGTCAGATGGAGGGGGAGGGACAAGGACAGGTCAGGAGGGGTCCTGGGGGACTGGGCTGAGTGAGGCAGTGAACCTGGTCCATCTGCCGACCACGGGGATCCGGAGGGAAGTGGGCATCCATGGCCAGCTTCCCCAGGGATGACCAGGGGTCTGAGGTTCATTGAGCTGCTCTGAGACAGGCCGTGTCTTCAGGACCATGTTGGTCCAGGGTAGAGGGGAGCTTCTGGGAGGATGACTGGAGGGGCTGACCTGCACATGTTACACACCTGCTCTGCCAGGCTACTGCTGCCTCGAGCCTGGGCCTGGGCCGCCCTTGGACAGAAATGTCCCAGCCCCTCCACTTCCCCCTTCTGGCCCATCATCCCCTAAGATCCTTGTCATTCCTGCCTGGAACCAGCCTGGGTGTCAGCAGGGAGCAGTGCAGGGTCAGACCCAGCCCAGAACCTGTGAATCAGGAGCTGCTTGGTAGCAGGTTCTCCAGGCGATCCCTGTGCCCCTGAGGGGTGAAAAGCACTGCAGAGAACTCCTGCTTCTCCTTCAGTGCTCAGCTCAGGGCTGCCTCCCCCAGGGAGCCCTTCCTGACCTCTTGCCTGGCCCAGCCTGCTGCAGGGACAGGTGGAGAGATGGGTAGGCCCAGCAATGAAGGTACAGGCCCCGCTCGTGGGCACCTGTGGTCCCTGAGTCTGTCTCTCCCGTGGCTGTGCACGTGCTGGAGGACACCTGGCCCATCTCGTGTCCCCACGAGGAGCGTCACCCGCTACACTCGGGGGGCAAGAGCATCACCGCGGGGGTCCTCACCCTGCACTCCAGCCACTCCTTCCTGCCCTGGGAGGCCCCTGTGGTGGAAGCTCCTGGGAGGGGAGACCCTTATGCCAGGGATGCAGGGTGGGAGGGACCACGCGGAGTACAGACGGATGCGTCCTGCCCCCCGCCTGCCCCGGGGAAGCAGCTCTCGCGGGCTCACACTCCTCCCTGGGCTTCCCCAGGCTCTCCTGCAGAGACGCCACCACAGGGTAGGGCCCGATGACGACAGGGTCATTGAGAGCTCTGAGTCATTTCCCCTCTTCTCTGACCCCACAGCCGCCCCACACAGCCCACCCTTCCTCTTCCTCCATCCAGACAACCACCCCAGGTTGCCCCAGAGCCCCCCGAAGACCCCTGAGCGGCCCCTCCCCCACACATTCCACTCTGCCCACAGCCAGGGGGACCTGCAAAGAACACCCATCACCCCACCTCCCCCCACCCCCCTCCCTCCGGGTCTGCACCCTCCGTGGTGTCGGTCACCGCAATAGAGGGACATCTGTGCAGAGGCCCTGCCCCACCCCCTCCCTCCGGGTCATTTTGCCCCATTTCCGCCCCTGACACCGGATCCCAGGAATTCCTACTGCCTGTGCTCTCTTGCCCGGCATACTGTGCCCCAACTTTCCAGGCAAACTCCTCTGACCTCAGCAGCACAAATGTCCCTCCTGGTGTGAGCCTGTCGCCCCAGCCGTCACCCTGCTGGAATTGTCTGCAGAGCAGATATGACCGTCTTTAAGGCTTGTAAAGGTCCTATGACCTGACCTTGACCTTCACTGGGGCATGACCTCTGTGTCCCCAGGACTCTTCAGCTTAGATGATGCTTCCATCTCTGGATCCAAACATGCGGCCAGAGCAGTGCTGAGGACATCGTAGGAACCCATGGATGTCAACTAAACGAATGGAAACAAAGGCAAGAAACTGCACAGGCACGCGCGCACACACACTCACACACACACTCACACACACACTCACACACTTTGGATCCAAGAGAGTCAAGGGTGCTGGTCATTCCCCGCATCATGTAGGGGTCCTTTTCGGGCCAGCTTTGTCCCCAAGGCTCCCTCTGCCGGCAGTACCCAGACCTCAGGGGCTGCCCGCTGCTCCTGCGTCAATGCGGGGACAGCACCCAGGGTGGGGCACCTGCCCTGCTCCTGAGAAGTCCCTCTGTGGCTCAGAGGACACCTCTTCCCTTCCTCCCTCCAGGCCCAGGGAAGGGGGCAGCCGCCCTGTTGCTGGTACCTGGGGCCCCGTCCTTGGTCCTTCCCTTCTTCCTGACACTGCTCGGTTCAGGGCCTTCAGTTCAGTGTCTCCAACTGCACCATTTGGAGGGAAGTGTTTCCATTTGGTATCAGGTCACAGGGAACCCTCCCCCTCTACATATCAGAGAGGAGACGTATCTCTATAAAATTACATGCACACAATTGTTTCTTCCCATACACATATTTATTTTAAAATTTCTTTGAAACTTGAGACGCGTATTTTCCATTTTTCAGGTACACGAAACAACTTAAAGGGTCTCATATCTGCCGGTGGGGTGTGTGTGTGTGTGTGTGTGTGTGTGTTTGGCATCAAAAGAAAACTTTAATTTTGACTGCATATCTTCAGAAAAACTAAACAAAAACAGTATCTTAAACAAAACAACAAAAGTTGACAAAAAATTACAAACCATGAAATAGTGGTTGCAAACCCTCCCTTTCTCTAGTCTATAAACCTAGGACTCAACTATGAACTAAGGCTGCACTAACGCAAATACTAAGTCGTTTGCATGGCTTTGTTTTCCTTGAGTTTGTTTTTTGTTTTTTGCTTTGGTTTTTAAACCCACCGAAATTTATTCAGGTCAATTTTAGTACCAGCCACAGTGCGCAGAAGAGTTCTCATCGTCTGAAACACCTCTCTCTATTCAGGCCAAACTTAGAGAACTCTTAACTCATAGTGGACATCTCATTTAAACCAGAAAACAAGACTCTAGAATACATCTCTAAAGGCTTCAGTGGGGAAGTTATGTCATCACGAGAACTCTACGAGCGAATCCATACCTCAGTCCCACGACCCGCGAGTTATCACGCTACACGAGCCGGAGTCACTGAGGCGTCGACTCAGTCCCAGGAGCTCCGCAGAGAGAGCGATGCACATTTCCTTCACAGACCCACACACGGGTGTTGTGTGTGGTGTGGGGGGTTGGGCCCGGCTGCTGGGAGCTGTGTCACCCCTGCAGGTCACCCGGGACCCCCGAGCCTCCTCCTTCCCGGCGCGGCCCGAGGAGCCGGGGGGAGCTGTGGGCGGAGCGGTGGGGGCTCCGGGGTGGGGAGGGGCACAGGGCCGGGAGGGGGCTGGGTCACCGGCCAGCACCTGCCTGCGGACGGCGTTTTCTCTCCTGAGCTCCTGGAGCTTCCTTTCCATCAGCACGGCTGCCATCCAGCTCTCCCGGACCCTTGTCTCCTGGAAGAGGGTCTCCTTCCGACGGAAGGAGGCGTTGGCCTCCATCTCCTGGCCCAGCTGCTTCCAGGTGCTTGGCCATCTCCCGGTAGAGGCTGCGGGTGTGCTGCGCGGAGGCCGGGTCCCCGCATGCGGCGGGCAGCCTCCTCTCCAGCTCTAAGCAGTGCCTCTCCTCCTGCAGCATCTCCTGCGGCCGCGCCAAGTGACGCCCGTGCAGCCTCAGCAGCACCTGCAGCTTCTGCTTCAGCAGCCGGGAGGTCACGCCCTGCACAGCCACCTCTGCAGACGGGCTGTTGTCCCACACGATCCTTTGTTTCTCTTCCCGTGGTTGTCTGGCTGTTCCCTGAGGTTCCAGCTCGGGGCCCGGGAGGGACACGTTGAAGTCCGCGTCACCCCTCACCCCCTTCAGGTCACCTTCTGGCCCGTGGACAGGCGGATGGCAGGACAGATCGACGTCCCCGTCACCCCCACGGCCCCCAGGGAGGCCTGGGAGCGGGCAGAACCTCAGCAGGTGCTCGGCCAGGGACTCCACCTGGCCGACCTCGGCTTCCAGGTCCTGCTCCCTGCGGGCGTTCGCCTCCCCCCGCCTTGCTTTCTCCTCCTTCTGCTTCCATCTCGCAATCTCCTGGGCCAGCAGCTCTGGACTTTCTGGAACAAGTGTTTCCATTCAAACCAGCCCCTGCTCCTGCTGAGGCTGCTCCCGCTGTTCTCTGGCGCTTGAGGGCCGGCTCTCATCGGCCACGTGGGGCGCCTGAGGGCCGGCTCTCATCGGCCACGTGGGGCGCCTGAGGGCCGGCTCTCATCGGCCACGTGGGGCGCCTGAGGGCCGGCTCTCCTGTGCCTTTTCCACACTGTCTTGACACGGTGAGCTTTCAGTGCCGACAGGCACAAGGTTTGGCGCGGTGGCAGACTGGCCTCCCTGCCGGGCGGCCCCAGACCTCCCGTGGCCTGTGTCGCTGGGGGCCGGTTGTCTCACCACGTCGTCCACAGACCTCATCACGGGCAGGACACCTCTTGCCGGGCACCTTCCTGCTCTGGACACTGTGCCCTCTGCTTACTACCAAAAGCAGCACCGCAGCACAAATGAGGACCCCCATTCGGGTCAAGCTTTCCGAGACCACAGCAGAGCGCCCCACAACCGTTCCAGGATCAGCTGGAACGTGGGCCGGGGCAGGTGGCAGGCCCTCCGTGGCTGTGAGGGTGCCACACCTCTGCCTCCGAGCGCCAGTGTCCCGTGGCCATGACTGACTGCTCAGAACCCTGGGGAGTGTTCCCTCTCCAAGGTAAACAGGTGCCTGACGACCAGGGCTGGTCAGTTAGGGTGGGGGAGGGGAGGCCAGCCAGGTTCTAGGAAACAGTTCTGAACTTTGGTGTAGAAAGTGATCTCACATATACAGGCCCTGGGGGAGGTGGAAAGAGCTGATGGCGGCATGGACCTCAGCCACTCTGGGACCCTCCTGGGCTCACAGCAAACCCAAGGGGTCAGGGTGTAACAGCGGCAGGGCGAGGGTGTGGCCATTAGCTAGTGGGCATTACAGGTCCCGCTCAGCCAGCCGTCAGTGTCAGTGGTCCTGGTGGCAGCAGTCTCCCTGGGTCCCACAAGCAGGGCCTGGGCAGCCACACCTGGACTGGGCACCTGGGCAGGGAGGGTGCTGGACCCAGGGGAACGCCTGAGGCCCCCACCCCAGGTGCCCAGGGCAGAGGGGGCAGCTCGTGTCCTGAGGACTCCTGCCCAAGTGTGTACGTGTGTGTGTGCATGTGCGTACGTGTGGCATTGGGGGCATGAAAAGGGCTTCCCGGATTATCGCCCGGGACCATTTGCAGGACTAAGTGCCGAGTCCCAAGGTGCAGAGCCCACCTGCTCAGGTAGAGGGGGCTGGCCTCCCCTCCCCACTCCTAGCTGGGCTGGGAGGGGCTCCACCCACCTGTGGGGGCTGGGCTGACCCCCACACAGGTCATGTTTGGGGTCAGGTGTGACGGATGCTTGTGGGGCATCTAGAAGGTAACACTCTCACCCGCTGGAGGTGGAAATGGGACATGAGACGTTGTCCATCTCGTCACTGTGGTGGGGGCCCTGCAGAGACTGGGGTCACCAGTAGACAGCAGAAGGGGGAGCAGGAATGACCAGAGCCCAGCGAGGCTGTTCAGGCCCCTGGATCCAGCTGTGCCTGAGGGCAGTCACCCCTGGCCTTTTGAGTGGTGGGCGTTTTACGTACTTTGAATACTTCTTATGCATTAAGAAGTCTGGCTGGGTTTCTGTTCTCCTGATTGATGCCCGGCCTTGAGAAGAGAATCCCATCTGGAGAGGGCCCAGGCACAGCTGTCTGCTACCCCTCCCCTGGGACGTCTTCAGGGCCAAGAGACACACTCCTTCAGCAGAGATCTGTTCCCTCCGGGACAAGCTCAGCCCCTGGTTCTTTCTCCCAAATATGTCACCCAGGGTGGGATGCCTGGATGGGAGTTCCCTGTCTCCAGCTCTCGGTCTACACAGAGGGGCTCCTACTCTCCCCAAATCCACACCAGCACATCACCAGTGTTGACCTCCAGGACATCAATGGCCAGAAGGAGGGACACGAGCTGAGACAGAAGAATTTCTGGAAGTCAGTCTTTTTTTTTCTTTAATTTATTATTATTTTTTATTTTTTTATACAGCAGTTATTAGTTATCTATCTTATTAGTTATCTATTTTATACATATTAATGTATACATGTCAATCCCAATCTCCCAATTCATCACACCACCACACCACACCCCTGCCATTTCCCCCCCTTAGTGTCCATACGTTTGTTCTCTACATCTGTGTCTCAATTTCTGCCCTGCAAACCGGTTCATCTATACAATTTTTCTAGGTTCCTCATATATGCGTTAATATACGATCTTTGTTTTTCTCTTTCTGACTTACTTCACTCTGTATGACAGTCTTTAGATCCAACCACATCTCTACAAATGACCC
This sequence comes from Aethalodelphis obliquidens, assembly GCF_003676395.1. Lineage (NCBI taxonomy): Eukaryota > Metazoa > Chordata > Mammalia > Artiodactyla > Delphinidae > Aethalodelphis > Aethalodelphis obliquidens. Next base: position 1,219,512 of record NW_020837945.1, on the reverse strand, counting down.
CATTTCGTTCCTTTTATGGCTGAGTAATATTCCATTGTATATCTGTGCCACATCTTCTTTATCCATTCGTCTGTTGATGGACACTTAGGTTGCTTCCATGACCTGGCTATTGTAAATAGTGCTGCAATGAACATTGGGGTGCATGTGTCTTTTTGAATTACGGTTTTCTCTGGGTATATGCCCAGTAGTGGGATTGCTGGGTCATATGGTAATTCTACTTTTAGTTTTTTAAGGAACCTCCATACTGTTCTCCATAGAGGCTGCACCAATTTACATTCCCACCAACAGTGCAAGAGGGTTCCCTTTTCTCCACACCCTCTCCAGCATTTGTTGTTTGTAGATTTTCTGATGATGCCCATTCTAACTGGTGTGAGGTGATACCTCATTGTAGTTTTGATTTGCATTTCTCTAATGATTAGAGATGTTGAGCAGCTTTTCATGTGCTTCTTGGCCGTCTGTATGTCTTCTTTGGAGAAATGTCTATTTAGGTCTTCTGCCCATTTTTGGATTGGGTTGTTTGTTCTTTTAATACTGAGCTGCATGAGCTGTTTATATATTTTGGAGATTAATCCTTTGTCTGTTGATTCGTTTGCAAATATTTTCTCCCATTCTGAGGGTTGTCTTTTCATCTTGTTTGTAGTTTCCTTTGCTGTGCAAAAGCTTTTAAGTTTCATTAGGTCCCATTTGTTTATTTTTGATTTTATTTCCATTACTCTAGGAGGTGGATCAAAAAAGATCTTGCTGTGATTTATGTCAAAGAGTGTTCTTCCTATGTTTTCCTCTAAGAGTTTTATAGTGTCCGGTCTTACATCTAGGTCTCTAATCCATTTTGAGTTTATTTTTGTGTAGGGTGTTAGGGAGTGTTCTAATTTCATTCTTTTACACGTAGTTGTCTAGTTTTCCCAGCACCACTTATTGAAGAGACTGTCTTTTCTCCATTGTATATCCTTGCCTCCTTTGTCATAGATTAGTTGACCACAGGTGCGTAGGTTTATCTCTGGGCTTTCTATCCTGTTCCATTGATCTATATTTCCGTTTTTGTGCCAGTACCATATTGTCCTGATTACTGTAGCTTTGTAGTATAGTCTGAAGTCAGGGCGTCTGATTCCTCCAGCTCTGTTTTTTTCCCTCAAGACTGCTTTGGCTATTTGGGGTCTTTTGTGTCTACATACAAATTTTAAGATTTTTGTTCTAGTTCTGTAAAAAATGCCACTGGTAATTTGATAGGGGTTGCATTGAATCTGTAGATTGCTTTGGGTAGTATAGTCATTTTCACAAGATTGATTTTTCCAGTCCAAGAACATGATATATCTTCCCATCTGTTTGTATCATCTTTAATTTCTTTCATCAGTGTCTTATAGTCTTCAGCATACAGGTCTTTTGTCTCCCTAGGTAGGTTTATTCCTAGGTATTTTATTCTTTTTGTTGCAATGGTAAATGGGAGTGTTTCCTTAATTTCTCTTTCAGATTTTTCATCATTAGTCTATAGGAATGCAAGAGATTTCTGTGCATTAATTTTGTATCCTGCAACTTTACCAAATTCATTGATTAGCTCTAGTAGCTTTCTGGTGGCATCTTTAGGATTTTCTATGTATAGTATCATGTCATCTGCAAACAGTGATAGTTTTACTTCTTCTTTTCCAATTTGTATTCCTTTTATTTCTTTTTCTTCTCTGATTGCTGTGGCTAGGGTTTCCAAAACTATGTTGAATAATAGTGGTGAGAGTGGACATCCTTGTCTTGTTCCTGATCTTAGAGGAAATGCTTTCAGTTTTTCACCATTGAGAATGATGTTGGCTGTGGGTTTGTCGTATATGGCCTTTATTGTGTTGAGGTAGGTTCCCTCTATGCCCACTTTCTGGAGAGTTTTTATCATAAATGGGTGTTGAATTTTTTCAAATACTTTTCCTGCATCTATTGAGATGATCATCTGGTTTTTCTGTTTCAATTTGTTAATATGGTGTATCACATTGACTGATTTGCATATATTGAAGAATCCTTGCATCCCTGGGATAAATCCCACTTGATCATGGTGTATGATCCTTTTAATGTGTTGTTAGATTCTGTTTCCTAGTATTTTGTCGAGGATTTTTGCATCTATATTCATCAGTGATATTGGTCTGTAATTTTCTTTTCTTGTAGTATCTTTGTCTGGTTTTGGTATCAGGGTGATGGTGGCCTCATAGAATGAGTTTGGGAGTATTCCTGCCTCTGAAATTTTTTGGAAGAGTTTGAGAATGATGCATGTTAGCTCTTCTCTAAATGTTTGATAGAATTCACCTGTGAAGCCATCTGGTCCTGGACTTTTGTTTGTTGGAAGATTTTTAATCACAGTTTCAATTTCATTTCTTGTGATTGGTCTGTTCATATTTTCTATTTCATCGTGGTTCAGTCTTGGGAGAATTTGTCCATTTCTTCCAGGTTGTCCACTTTATTGGCATAGAGTTGCTTGTAGTAGTCTCTTAGGATGCTTTGTATTTCTGCAGTGTCTGTTGTAACTTCTCCTTTTTCATTTCTAATTTTATTGATTTGAGTCCTCTCCTTCTTTTTCTTGATGAGTCTGGCTAATGGTTTATCAATTTTGTTTATCTTCTCAAAGAACCAGATTTTAGTTTTATCGATCTTTGCTATTGTTTTCTTTGTTTCTATTTCATTTATTTCTGCTCTGATCTTTATGATTTCTTTTCTTCTACTAACTTCAGGTTTTGTTTGTTCTTCTTTCTCTAGTTGCTTTAGGTGTAAGGTTAGTTTGTTTATTTGTGATGTTTGTTGTTTCTTGAGGTAGGACTGTATTGCTATAAACTTCCCTCTTAGAACTGCTTTTGCTGCATCCCATAGGTTGTGGATTGTCGTGTTTTCATTGTCATTTGTTCCTAGGTATTTTTTGATTTCCTCTTTGATTTCTTCAGTGATCGCTTTGTTATTTGGTAACTTATTGTTTAGCCTCCATGTGTTTGTGTTTTTTTCCCTGTAATTGATTTCTAATCTCATAGTGTTGTGGTCAGAAAAGATGCTTGATATGATTTCAATTTTCTTAAATTTACTGAGGCTTGATTTGTGACCCAAGATGCTATCTATCCTGGAGAATGTTCCATGCGCACTTGAGAAAAAAGTGTAATCTGCTGTTTTGGGATGGAATGTCCTATAAATATCAATTAAATCTATCTGGTCTATTGTGTCACTTAAAACTTGTGTTTCCTTATTAATTTTCTGTTTGGATGATCTGTCCATTGGTGTTAGTGGGGTGTTAAAGTCCCCCATTATTATTGTGTTACTGTCGATTTCCTCTTTTAGAGCTGTTAGCAGTTGCCTTATGTATTGAGGTGCTCCTATGTTGGGTGCATATATAATTGTTATATCTTCTTCTTGGATTGATCCCTTGATCATTACATAGTATCCTTCCTTGTCTCTTGTAACATTCTTTATTTTAAAGTGTATTTTATCTGATATGAGAATTGCTACTCCAGCTTTCTTTTGATTACCATTTGCATGGAATATCTTTTTCCATCCCCTCACTTTCAGTCTGTATGTGTCCCTAGGTCTGAAGTGGGTCTCTTGTAGACAGCATATATATCGGTCTTGTTTTTTTATCCAATCAGCCAGTCTGTGTCTTTTGGTTGGAGCATTTAATCCATTCAGATTTAAGGTAATTATCGATATATATGTTCCTATGACCATTTCCTTAATTCTTTTGGGTTGTTTTTGTAGGTCTTTTTCTTCTCTTGTGTTTTCCACTTAGAGAAGTTCCTTTAGCATTTGTTGTAGAGCTGATTTAGTGGTGCTCAATTCTCTTAGTTTTTAGCTTGTCTGTAAAGCTTTTGATTTCTCCATCGAATCTGAATGAGATCCTTGCCGGGTAGAGTAATCTTGGTTGTAGGTTCTTCCCTTTCATCACCTTAAATATGTCATGCCACTCCCTTCTGGCTTGTAGAGTTTCTGCCGAGAAATCAGCTGTTAACCTTATGGGAGTTCCGTTGTATGTTATTTGTCGTCTTTCCCTTGCTGCTTTCAATAATTTTTCTTTGTCTTTAATTTTGGCCAATTTGATTACTTTGTGTCTCGGCGTATTTCTCCTTGGGTTTATCCTGTATGGGACTCTCTGCACTTCATGGACTTGGGTGGCTGTTTCCTTTCCCATGTTAGGGAAGTTTTCAACTATAATCTCTTCGAATATTTTCTCGGGTCCTTTCTCTCTCTCCTGGGACCCATATAATGTGAATGTTGTTGTGTTTAATGTTGTCCCAGAGGTCTCTTAGGCTGTCTTCATTTCTTTTCATTCTTTTTTCTTTATTCTATTCTGCAGCAGTGAATTCCACCATTCTGTCTTCCAGGTCACTTATCCGTTCTTCTGCCTCAATTCTTCTGCTATTGATTCCTTCTAGTGTATTTTTCATTTCAGTTATTGTATTGTTCATCTCTGTTTGTTTGTTCTTTAATTCTTCTAGGTCTTTGTTAAACATTTCTTCCGTCTTCTCGATCTTTGCCTCCATTCTTTTTCCGAGGTCCTGGATCATCTTCACTATCATTATTCTGAATTCTTTTTCTGGAAGGTTGCCTATCTCCACTTCATTTAGTTGTTCTTCTGGGATTTTATCTTGTTCCTTCATCTGGTACATAGCCCTCTGCCTTTTCATCTCATCTATCTTCCTGTGAACGTGGTTTTAGTTCCACAGGCTGCAGGATTGTAGTTCTTCTTGCTTCTGCTGTCTGCCGTCTGGTGGATGAGGCTATCTAAGAGGCTTGTGCAAGCTTCCTGATGGGAGGGACTGGTGGTGGATAGAGCTGGGTGTAGCTCTGGTGGGCAGAGCTCAGTAAAACTTTAATCCGCTTGTCTGCTGATGGGTGGGACTGGGTTCCCTCCCTGTTGGTTGTTTGGCCTGAGGTGACCCAACACCGGAGCCTACCCGGGTTCTTTGGTGGGGCTAATGGACTCTGGGAGGGCTCACGCCAAGGAGTGCTTCCCAGAACTTCTGCTGCCAGTGTCCTTGTCCTCATGGCGAGACACAGCCACCCCCCGCCTCTGCAGGAGACCCTCCAACACTAGCAGGTAGGTCTGGTTCAGTCTCCCATGGGGTCACTGCTCCTTCCCCCTGGGTCCTGATGCGCACACTACTTTGTGTGTGCCCTCGAAGAGTGGAGTCTCTGTTTCCCCCAGTCCTGTCAAAGTCCTGCAATCAACTCCCGCTAGCCTTCAACGTCTGATTCTCTGGGAATTCTTCCTCTCATTGCCGGACCCCCAGCTTGGGAAGCCTGACGTGGGGCTCAGAACCTTCACTCCAGTGGGTGGACTTCTGTGGTATGTGTTCTCCAGTCTGTGAGTCACCACCCAGCAGTTATGGGATTTGATTTTACTGTGATTGCGCCCCTCCTACCATCTCATTGTGGCTTCTCCTTGGTCTTTGGAGGTGGGGTCTCTTTTTTGGTGAGTTCCAGGGTCTTCCTGAGGGTGATTGTTCAGCAGTTGTGATTCTGGCGCTCTCGCAAGAGGGAGTGAGTGCACGTCCTTCTACTCCACCATCTTGAGCCAATCTGCTCTGGAAGTCAGTCTTTAAATAACATCTTTGAATTTTCCAGTCCCCTACCTTCCTTGCTTGGTTGGGAAGGACCAAGTGACTGTCCTGGGTTTCTCTGAGCACTGGTGATGGTGTTGCAAGAGTTCATTGGCTGTGTCATCGCCTCACTGAACAAGGACCTGGCTTAGTCACAGAGATGACAGGCAGGCGGGGAGGGACGTGAATATTTGTCTCGGGCCGGGCCTTGCTGCTTGGTTGAGCTGCCGCCTGCCTTCGAGGTCAGGGGAACAATTTTAGAGCGTCAGCCGCTGTCTCCTGCCCACGCGCCTGCCTCCCTGACCTTCTCTGCAGATGAGGAGACGAACCCCTGAAAGTTCAAACATCCGGGTTCGACACTTCCCCTTTGTTTATAAAAGGTTAACGATGAGTTATGAGTGGGTTTGTCAGATGTCAGCTGGAACAGGCCTGAGGGGTCCAGAGGAGAGCTGGGAGGGGTTTTGCTGAGGCCCCTCCCCACCGTGTGACAGCCCGCAAGTCCCGCCAGGAGAGGCGGCCGTGGGCTGGAGCAGCGCAGGGCGGCCGTCAGCCCTGGTTATCTCCCAGCTGCTCCTCCCCACGTTCTGACCAGGCACCTCTGGCATCTGGGTCTCCCTCGCCCTCCACCTGCAAAGGTCTGTCTTGGGGCACCCAGCCTGGCCCGACCCGTGCGGGGGGTCCTTCCTGCCCCCACCCACACACAGCCGCCCGAGCCCACTCCACAGCAGGAATCTTTGCTGATGGCCTCGGGGCTCCGAGACCTTGGGAGCGGGCTGGGACCTGCCCCTGCTTCTCCAACAAGCTAGGCGGGTGCCCCTCCAAACTCCAGGCCTAGCACTGCCGCCCTCCTCCAAGGCTCTCCCGCCAGGCCAGGCACCGGCTGGCCCTGTGCGCTGGACGCGCTCCCTGACCATCACCTAAGGCCCTGGTCCGCCCTCGAGCAGAGGCCTCCCCAGCGCCCACTCTCCCGACTCCATCAGGACACCCAGCCCTGGGGCGGGGGGTTGGGGGGTACTCAGTGCCCACGGGGTGAATGAGGGGTCCGCCTGCGGCCCAGAGGGCACCTCGGGATCACGTGGGTGGTCTTACATCAGTGACCCCTCTGTGAAGTAGAAAAGCAGGATGACAGCACCAGCACCACCCAGAGAATCAGTCCCCAGGTGAAGCTGGCAATGTTCTGTGACCGCTTTCCTAACCTAGACTGCATCGTGATGGCGCCCCCACCTGGACGGGTGAAGGGCCTCGTGCTGGAAGGTCCGTGTCCACGCCACCACCCTCCGTCCTGGGAGGGCCCGGCCGAGACGCAGGGCCTGCGTGGGCCTTCTGGCTCGAGGTCAGCCAGGTTTGCCTTTCCCCATCCATGTTCCCGTCCCTGTCCAGGCTGTCCTGCGAGCGGAGAACCACCGCCCTGACCCCCTGACAGCTGGACTTACAACAAACCCACCCGACGAGAGCCTGCTGCCCACAGGAAGCAAAAGACAATTTGAAGAGTCATCGTTTCACAGAGGGATGATTTCCGTTCTCCTTCAGCTCACAGGAGGGTTATCTGCTGAAATGGGGTCTCTGGAGGCCCCTGGGCTTTGAAAGCAGCAGACTGATCATCATAAGAAAACAATCTCCCACGACACACTCCTCGCCCAGGGCCAGGGATGGGGACAAAGGTGCCACCTCGCAGTGATTGCCCTCGGAGCCCGGAGCCTGGCCCGTGGTGCAGGGTAACCGGCCCCGCACAGCTGGGGTCCCCAGGGAGCCGCAATGGCAAGGCTCCCCCGCTGTCTGCAGGACCTGATGCCCTGATCTAGCAGGACTGTCCAGCCCAGTGACACAGGGACGCCCTCTGTGACCAGGCGGTTTATGTATAAGCCCCGGTGCAACGCTGACCCTGTGACCTCAGAGTCGGGCACTAAATCAGGGTGCAGGGTTGGGGCGGCCCCAGATGTAGGGAGGTGGTCCCGCGTCCGGGCCCCCCGGCCTGCAGAGGACGGCTGCTGTTCCTGGGGGTTGCCTCCGGAGCCCTCGGGGGACACTTACCACACGTGCCCCCACTGAGGCGGACAGAGACCCCACCCCACACCCCCCGGCTCACCTTCCTTCACCCTCGATGTGTTTCTGAAATTCCAACGATGGCACGACACGCTCCAGACAGGCTCTGACGCTGGCCCTCCTGCGGCCTGCCCCGGCGCCCCGTCAGACGCGGCAGAGCCGAGAGCGCGGGGAGGCCTGGGGCCAGGGAGGCCCACGAGGCCGCGGCTCCTCCCGTGACTCCCCGTCAGGACAGGGGTGCGATGCCCGCCGATGCCCGGATGCCTCCTCCTCCTCCGGCCCTGCCCGCCATCACGGTCCCCACCTGCGGCCCCTCCCCCTCAGCCCTTTCACACGGCCAAGACCACAGGCCCCGGGCCACGTCCTTCCAGCAGCGGAGACGCCGCCTCCCGACCACCTCCCCGCGTCCGGCGGCCCTGACAGCGTCACCTGGAGCCCAGCTTCCAGGCTGTCCCCCGCTTCTCCGCAGACCCCCAGCGGCCCTACCCTCACTGCCCCTTGAGGCTCACCCCTGCCCCCTCCGCGGCATGGCCCGCACCCGCTCCCGGAGCTCCCTGCCTTCCCGCCGCGCGCCCTGCCCTCTAGGGTGGGGTTTCGCTGGCTGGTCTTTCCCAGCAGGATGCAGCCCCCGGGAGGCTCTACTGCTGCCCCCTCGGCCCTAGACAGCAGTTCTCACACCTGCAGAACCGCGGGCTCTTTCCAACCAAGCCTGGCGGCCAACGTGCAAGGAACGAAGAGCCGGCGGGGCAGGCGGTGGCCGGCCGGTGCCTCCACGATGCTCACACCCGATGCTCACACCCGTACACACAGGCGACGACAACGCAGCTTTTCTTAAAGAGGAAGGTAACGGCCGAGCCCAGATGCTTGGACCAGCGCTCGGCCGAAAGAGAACGCAAGGTGGGAAAAAGCACCGTTTCTAGAAAACGTATTTTATTAATACTTGATGTACAAACAGACAAAGAATAAATATCTCGCGGTTTCACCCGGCACGGCGGTGACACCGCAGGACCCCGCCGTATGATCAGGGCCTCTCTAGAGCTCAGGAAGGAGACACGGGGCGGCTGCAGCCCAGACTCATGGGTTCTGCAGGGTCGCCAGTCACCCCAGGTGTCGTGGGAAGTTGGGCGCCTAGTTGGAGGGGACGGGGTGGGGCCCCAGCAGTGCCCTCACAGCAGCTCCCTCGTGGCGGCCGTGAAGTCCCAACACAGGGCTCTGCAGACCGGCCTCTGCCCCGCAGCAGCTGGTCCCCAAGGTGCCTTCCGAGGCTGGAGTGGCCCCACTCCTCTCAGCTGCACCCCTGCCCTCGCGCGGGGACCACAGGGGCTCCGAGGACGAGCATCTGGCCACCCCTCGTACTGCTGTGGCCGTCACAGACCAGACAGCCTGGACAGCTGGACGGACCCTGCAGACCACCAGCGGGGGCCCCCCGTCCCCATGAGCACACAAAGCACCGGGACTCGCCAAGGAACGTTCCGATGCTCTGACCCAGGCAGTGGGGGCGGACGGGGCCGATGCTCTGACCCAGGCAGTGGGGGCGGACGGGGCGAGGGCATCACAGGCCCCCAAAGGCCTCAGACCAGCCCTGTGATGTGGTGGTTCGCCCGCCGTCCAGCTGGCACGGGGTCCCACGTGGGGAGAAGGGCAGAACCAAGGGCCCTGCTCTGTGGCACAGGGAGCGGCAACACTGTGTCCGCCGCCCGGGACACGAGCAGCCCAGGGGCCAGGCCTGCCCGACGCTGTGGGAGACCTTCCAGACCAAGGTCAACAAGGACAAGCCGGCACCTCCGAGGCATCACGGGGGCCTCGCTGGCCGCGGACACACGGTTCCGGATCTGGAGCCAACAGCCCACATCCCGGGGAAGCGGCGGCGCTGGGTCACGGCAGACAGGTGGGCCTGGGGAAGGCAGGACAGACGCAGCGTGGCTCCGCAGGGCTCCCAGGCCTGAGACCGGAGAGGGGACAGCCTGCTGCCCAGCCAGCTGCTGCTGTCCTGAGGGCGGCTGCTGCGAGCCCGCGTGTGGGGCGCCCGTGGGCCGGCTCAGTACGCAATTCTCCAGTGCGTGGGCTGCTCGCACGCCTTCTCCTCGTCCCCACAGAACCGGTTGTATGTCGTTTTGGGGTCCAACCCCAGGATCTCTCTCTCCTCGTGAATTCGAAAAGAGAACGTGGAGACCGAGGTGCCGATAAAAAACCTGCTGAGACACGTGAGGTCACCGGGGCTGCGGAGCAAACCCGCCAGCCACGCCCACCCGCGACCCCAGGCGCCCCCCGGCCCCCCAGCCCAGGCTCCTCGGCCGGGGCTCCCCGTGGCCCACCGCCACCAAGCGGCCTGGGCTGCAGGAGCCCAGGGGCCAGGCTGCGGCCGCCGCAGGGGCTCGGGTGACAGTTCCCGCACCGGGGGCAGGCTCGGGCCACTGCTAGACCTCAGCTGCTCGGGGCAGGGGCTCAGGGCCAAGCTTAACCTGCCGTGCAGGCCTTCCCGCTGAGGGCGGAGCCGCAGCCGGAGGAGGAGGAAACTCCCCTCCAGGGACGGCATCTCGGAACACACGTGCTGGAGGTCTGCTTCCCGTCACCGCCAGGCCTGAGCCCAAGGCGGGCGGGGAAGAGCGAAGCCCCGAACCCCATACCCCCGCCCCCCACCAGCAGAACCTCGGGGCCGAGGGGCAGGGCCCAGAGCACAGGGCAGGGCTGGGGCTGCTCCCTGCAGCCCTGGTGGGGCTGAGTCCGCCCTCAGCCCTCTGCTCAGCCTGGAGGAGGTGTCCCCTGGAACGGGACAGGGCACACCTCTACCTGGTAAACCACACACGCCCCTGCACCCAGCACGTCTGAGGATTCTGGAAGGAGAGGGAAAATCACCTACTCTGCTCTGATTGTCCACTTTCCTCCAAGTGCCCGACTCACCCCAGCCTTGCTCTCCCAGCGCCGGGGGGCAGATGAACCCGAGGAAGCCCCGAGGCCCGGGCCCAGGTCCCTGTGGACAGCTTGCCTCCCATGACAAGGACGGGACACTGGGCAGGGCGCCCCGCGGGTGCCCGAGAGGTACCTGGGGACCAGGACTCAGGGGCGGGCGGAGCGGGGACGGCCCTGCCCCCGAGACAAGACGCGGCAGAGGAGAGGCCCCGGGTGAGGCAAGGAGGGCCGAACTGGTGGTCTGCACGTGAGGACTCAGCCTCGGACACGCGCTAGGCTGCTCACCGGGCGTGTGCGCAGACCCACTGGTCCACGATGGCGACACCCCCGTCCTTGTAGAGCTCCAGCTCCTCCCACGTGGGTTCGAACCGCACCATCTCGGGCAGCAGCCTCCGGAGCCCATCCAGCTCTGCAGGTGCATCACGGGAGGTGACGGGGCCGCAGGAGACATGCGCGTGCACGCACTCACACTGCAGGGCCGTGGGGGGAGGGGCGAGGACAGGAGCGCGACCCCCTCCCATTAGCTGTGGGAGGGGCAGGCGGCTGGAGCCATGTACCCTTCCTGGCGGCGTCCGTGGCCACGAACACCCTGTCCAGCTGGTGGGTCTTCATGAGGCTGCGGATCCTCCTCGCGGCCCCCTCCAGGCTGGGCACGTCCTCCCTGTGCCCCCAGGTGAAGTCCTTCCTCCTCAGGTGGACGCCCAGGTATGGGCCCCCCAGCGAAGAGCCCAGCTGGACCTGGTGGAGGAGGACCAGACAGGCTGGTGCCGATCGGCGGGACGCGGGGGGCCTGATCGGTCCATCTAGGGACCGATTACTGGCCAACGTCCCTACGTCTGCACCAGGACGGGGGCTCCCTGCTGACGAGCGGCATCTCTGGCACCTGGGGCAGTGCGGCCCGGCAGCCCTGCGACAGACAAGGGTGTTCCCGTTCTGCCCTTTCCTGAAGGAGGGGATTAGCTGTGAGGCATCTAGAGACAAAATGCATCCCCCCGCCAAGGATTACAGAGGTGGGGTCCACCTTCATCTTGGTCCAGTCCTCCTCGAAGGGGATCCTGTCGGCCGCGTCCGTGGAATTCAGGTACCTGCTCCGGAACTCGTCCCCAACGGCCCGCAGGTGCTTGGCGAACACCATGCTGCGCCGGGTCTGCAGGTGCAACAGACCGTGAGCCCCTGCCCCGGGGTCCCCACCCGTCACCCCTCCCCCCTGCCCCGGGGTCCCCGCCCGTCACCCCTCCCCACCCACCCAGAGTCCCCACCTGTCACCCCTCCCCCCCGCACCGGGGTCCCCGCCCATCACCCCTCCCCCCCCGCAGGTGCCGAGGGGGGTCACCACCCTTCAGGGCTGGTGGGGACCACAGTGCTGTCATGAGGCACAGAACCACCGTGTCCACGTTTTGACACTTCCGCGCTTCTGCAACAACCCGCCCAGGAGGCACCCAGGTCGCGAGTCCAGGGAGCAGGGTCCCACCTGGGGGCCTCTGCCTGCCCAGCCCGCCCACAGGAGGCATCCATGACCCCCAGACAGGGCAGACCCTGAGAGCTGGGGGTCAGGGGCTGCAGAGGGGGCATGACACCCATTTCCCCAGGTGGAGCAAGGACCAGACAGGCTGAGGCTGGTGACGACTGGGCGGGACTTGGGGGGCCTGACTGGGTCCATCTGGGGACTGATTACTGACCAACGCCCTGCAGGGACAGGACAGGACGCGGTCCAGGGACGGACCTCATCACATGCGGGGCTGCCCTTCATCGTGAAGTAGGTGCAGAGATAACAGAACACCAACTGCATTTTCCTGACAGCAAATACCACGTTTTTCTTTCTCAAATATTAGCTGCTATAAATAATAAACCTGCACCTCAATCAACAGACTTGGGAGCCCCTGCGGCAGAAAACACCACGCCCACCATGTGGAAATGGGGTGGGGGCATGGCCACGGGGCTCCGTCCACACCGTCGCAGAGCCAAGGTGCAGAGATCCAGGGAAACCGGCTCCCACACAGGGGCCTCGGGAGAAGGGACACATCCACCGGGAGCCCCAGGTGAGATGGGCACAGATCCCCACGGGGAGGGGGAGAAACCAGGCTGCAAAGTATCTGCCTCGAGGGAGCTCAGTGCTCATTTTTAACTTAAGAAAGCTGTAATCTGCCTAAACGCTTCTCCCTCGCTCCAACAACGCACAAATGGCCCTTCTAAGACCAGTTTCTGCACAGGTCCCAGGACCCGGGGGAGCAGGCCCCGTGTCCCCTGCAGCCCACCCACCCTGATGCCCCTGGAGGCTCCTTCGCCGGCAGAGCCCCCGACAGGCCAGGCCGACTTCACCTGGGTCCCCACCTTGCAGCCAAAGGCTCTTCTCAGGGAACGTCTGGCGCTTTTGCCAAACTGCTGCACCGGGCCCCCGTCGGCAGAACTGCGCCTCTTTTCCAAACCAGACGCCTGACGATTAAGCCGTCCCCACCCCCAGGAGGACGGGAGAAGCCTCTCGCCCACCTGCCTCCCTGTCACTGTCTGTGCACCCAGAGCCAGCGCTTCCCCCTCAGGGCAGAGCCCGACTCCGCTATTAAGGACTCGGGGCACAGAACGCCCCACCTTTCAACGCTGAGGACACACGGCCAGAGCTCTAATTCCAGGTTCTGAACGCGTCAGCAGGAAAGGACAGCCGATGCGGTGCAGGAGGGGCCCGGGACGCCCCAGCCCGCTCCCTGGAGCACTCCTTGGGCAGGGGGCAACGCTCACCGGCGGACTCTCCCCCACGCCTGCTAAGAGCCTCACAGGCTAGTCAGCAAGGTGGAAAACAAGAGCTGCTGAGGGTCTTGGGCTTTCCAAGACTAAACACATGTACAGAGGTGCTTGCCATGCGACACTCACGTCCCAGTACTCCTTCCCTCCATAGTGGTCGTGAAGGAGGTTTTCGGCTCGGTCTAACATCACGGACCTATTTTTAAACAAGAAAAGAAGGTCTTTATGTTCACACGCTCCAGAGAGCACTGTCATGTGGGAGGCCCTGGGCCAGGGAACAATCAGGGACGAACTCCGAGAGGCTGAAACCTTGCTGGGTCGCCTGGGTGCGTCTGGGCAAATCTCTGCTGAGCCTCTCACAGGCAGCTGCCTGCAGAAGCTGTCGATTCCTAAGTGGCTGTAAACATCGACGGACGCTCTCCTGTCCCAGCCGCTGAACTGGCTGAGCTACCAAGCTCGACTGACTCTCAACGCAAAAAACCCCACAAGTAAACAAAACATGAAATTAGCAAACAGAACCCAGCAATACATTAAAAGGATGACACACGTGACAAATGGAGTTCACACCAGGGATGCAAAAACGTTCAGTATTAGAACATCTATGGCTTAACTCATCATGTTACTGGATAAAGGGCAAAGCCATATAACGGTGGCTACCCCAAAGGAACAAAACTCAGTATTTACTCTTATTTTTAAAAATCACCTTAATGAAACAGACTCCTTATCATGTTTGTATTTCTCCAGCCAAAGCCAGCCCCTTCCTAAAGGAAGGCTCAACTCCCTCCTCACAAAGTGAGGGGCAGGAAGGATGGTCTGCCTGAGCTAATCAACCTAAGAATCAGCACACGTGGAAAGGACCCTCCAGAAACAGGCCACGTCTGGGAGGCGGCGGCCTGCGTCTCCCCTGGGGTCTAAGAGCAGCGTGTTCCTCGGCGGTACACCTGACAGCGTCTTCTGCTGAATTTGCTACCAGGCCGCCTGCCCTTTACTCACTAATCTTTACTTAGCAGCTCTGCCTGTATCTGACCCAGCCCTGTACTGACTGACGTGACTGACAGGCTACAAGCACCTCCCTCTCTGGTTTGTCTTTCCATTCTGTTAACGCTTTCTATCGATGGACAAGACTTATTAATTGTAACGTAACTGAATGTATCAACCTTCTCTCTCTGGTTAGTGCTGTTCACATCTTGAGTTTTCTGCATGGTGGGGTTCCCCCCACCCCCGTCCAGCCTCGTGGGTCTCAGCACCGCCATCTCCCCGCTGTCAAGCCCCCTGCGTCTTTCTTAAACAGTGGGGCCTCCGGGCACAAGTCTGTCCTGGGCTCAGCTCCCCTTACCCACAAATGGGACTCAGCAGAAACGGTCCCACAGCCCAAAGCTTCGGCCAGATCTGCTTTTGAAATGCGAACAGCTGTGAGATGAGTTACGCGGGGCCCCAGCAGGCAGTACCCTCAGCAGCCTCATCTCTTATGAGGAGCTCGGACCCCCCGAGCAGAGAAGGCAGCTGCTGCCTCCGTGGACCTGCCTGCGTTTTGTTGACACAGGCCCGGGGGGAGCCGGCCTGGCGTTCTGGCACACTGGGGCCGTGCTGGGACAGTCTGCACCCTCCCGGACCCCGGAGAGCACAGGAGGCCTGCCCTGTGCGTGCGCAGGCTCAGGGACACTGAAGGTGGCTAACAGGAGGGGCCCTCGCAGGGTCCCCAAGTCCCCAGCAACTCACACCTGCAGGGAACTCCTAGGACACCTGCCTAGAAACCAAGCACGAGCCCCTCCTGAGGAGCTCGCCTGGTGCACCAGACCCTGCCACTCGCCCGGAACCCCAGCCCTCCCTGCTGACCCTCTGGTGGCAGGGCGGGCGGGCGGGGCCTGTGCGGCTGGTTTTCTGCTTCCAGGCGGAACCGGCCATGCAGACACACTCCCAACACGCGAGGCCAGGAGCAGCCTCCAGGGCGGTGTCCAGGAGAGGCCTGAGCTGGTCCTCTGACCACTCACAGCTCAGGCTTCGAGGAGGCCGGCGAGAGAGCTTGATTTCAGGGGTGGCCCCGAGGGGAAGCACTCCTCGCCCATGTGGAACTTCCAAGGCCAGCTCCGGGCTGCCGCCCCAGCCCCGGTCACTCAGTGGTCACTTCAAAACCCTCCCGGCCCCGCTGGTCCCGCTCTTGTCCCGGCCCTCCCCCTGCTGCAGCCTCACGACCCCACGGCCCTCATCCCCGCTCCTCTCTTACTGCCCGCCCCCTGCCCCTATGCCCATCCTCACGCCCTGCTGCGTCCAGCAGGCCCTGGCTCGCCCCACCACCTCGACAGGACCCCAGGGCAGGATCCGGGTGTAAATCCGACCCCACCGCCCACCAGGGGTGGGACCAGAGACCCCCGTCGTGAGGCTCAGAAGCACAGCCGCTCCAAGCAGCACCGGGAGGAGAACAGCCACGGCCGCCCCGCCTGGGGGCTCCCCTGGAGCCCAACTGCTGGCCCCCCGGCTCGAGAGGCAGCGGTGGGGGGCGGCTGAGGTCTGACCCTCCAACGACGCCCGCGGGCCAGCGGGCAGGACGGAGCACAGGCACACACAGACACGCTCACACACGTGCCCTCGCACCAGCCATCACCCAGCGACCACACACTCACCGTGCGGACGTGTTTCTCAGGAGCACAGGGGCGATGATGGAAGCCGACCCCTGAACAGACAGACAGGACACGTTTAAACCCCGCGTCTCTTCATAACCCCAAAACCATCCTCTGGAAAACAAGACCCACGGCACCCGGTTAGTGCGGCTCTCTTTCCGCGGGCAGTAAGTGAAGTCGGGACGCACGGCCCGATCTGGATAAACTCAGCTAGTTCTCTTAGTTCACCAGTAAGTTTTCACAAGTTATTGGTCGTGATCATAGATAGTGACCTTGTGGAAATCTTTAAAGAAACCACAAATTTCATCTGATCTGATGAGGCCACGGAAGCTGTCTTCAGGAACCTGGACAGTACGATGACAGGAAAGCAGGGACGGCCTGGAAGCAGCCCGGCGGAACGAACGCTTACGGGCCAGGGCCAGTTTTGACAGTAACTGTCCTTAAAGCAGCTGTGCTCTCAGGAGCTCCGGAGCTGCTCCAGGTCTAGAACCGGATTACTCTGGTCCCCCGTGTGGGGGGCGCTTTGGGCGGGGCTGGGGAGGACACAGCAGCACTTCCACAGGCAGCTCTTCTGACGGCAGCTCAGTCTGGGGTGACAACACCGCCACGACCACGTTCAAGTGCGTTAAACAACACGGGAAAAGGTAAGTGTGTCCCAGCCAGGTATTTCTAAACCAGCCTGAGTCCCCGAACGCGGCGGTACCTGTAATACTCGTGCTTGTCCTGCGAGTAAAGGGGCGGCTCGATGCAGGGCCGGCTGTCGATCTTCTCCTCCCAGGCCCCCTCCTTCCAGCCCTCTGCATAACCTTGCAGGACATAGACCTGGTCGATGAAGGGCCCACCGGACTCTGCAGGAGACAAGGACCGACAGTAACGGTGACCACAGCACACACTGCGGCGATACAGAGAAGTACCACTGTATTTAACGCCACCGTCTTCCCAAACAGGACTGGAAGAAGCTCATAAAAGCAGAGATGATGGAACAAGTGACCTCAGGACATGGGGGTCCCTCAGGGGACGGGAGGGCTGCCTGGGGGGGGTGTCCAGCAGCCAGCATCTCCTCTGGGCCGCTCAGCGCCCCAACCTCTTACAGCATCCGGCCTTGCCTGGGCCCCCTTCTCTTTCCAGCCACACCCACACGTCGCCGTGGGTGGGGCCAGTCCCCACGACGGCTGCAGGCTGCCCTCGCTCTGCACCTCTCCTCTCCTGCAGCTGCCCCCCCGTGATGCCTGGAGCCCATGGGGGTGTGCTCCTTCCCTGGGACCTCTGAATAACTGACCCGCCTGGACCGTCCCCTCCGGGGCTCGTTCTTGATCTGTGAGTCCACTCAAACTGCATCTCCCCAAAAAGGATGCCTTCCCAGTCCACGGCCACCGCCCAACACTCCGCACCCCTTCCTGCTTTCTCGTCCTGAGGCTCTGGTCACTGCCGTGAGCGCTGCGTGTCCCCACCACTTACTTATGCTCTGCCCCCGCCCCCAACAGGACGCCCCGGAGAGCCGCGGCCCGTGTCCGTCTCACCCACTGCTCCTCCCATACCTGGAGCCTCCCAGCCACGACTCGGCGACACGTGACGATGTGCTCACAGGTGCAACGACAGAGCGCACTGACGAGAGAGCCACGGCGAGTGAGCCAGTGTCTCGTCCACACTCTCTGGCTTGAGCACGAGGCCCGGGCTCTGGGCCTCCTACGGCGGGGCGGGGGATGCAACACCGGGGCTGAGACGCCGGCCTGGAGGCCTTCCGGGTGTGACGCCCCATGCCTGTCCCCTCTGCAGTGGTAAACCTGGGCTGGTCAAGGCGGGTCTGTCACCTCCACACTGTCACCCGGGGGCTCGGTCCCCAACCCCACTGCCCGGCCCGAGGGACATGGCCTGCAGAGCGGCAGGGATGACAGCCATCTGCAGTCACTAAGCACCCCTCGTGGCCGAGGCGCCACCGCGCTGGCAGGTCAGGGGCCGGTCGTCTGGGCGCCAGGGCCCGTGCAGACAAGGCGGAGCCTGCTTCCCGGGCTGAGTCGGGTCAGGAAGGTTGCTCCCCAGCCGCAGGGTTTGCCTCCCCAGCAGGAGTGCGGACGGCAGCAGGTCGTCCGGTGGCCCTGCAGCCACAGCGGAGCCCCACGCGGAGAACGTCCCCGAGGGACAGGGTCTGCGGTGTGGTGAGAACAGAACCTGACAAGGAGGACGTGTGGGCCTGGCCTCGGGGGCAGCAGCGACGCTCAGGCCGCCAGGCCCTCACACAGCAGAAGCGCAAAGACCACCACTCGGGAACTGTGACTCGCTCTCCCGGGCTGCTCCAGGGATCTGGGCAGAGGTGTTCCTGACTGTTTATGTCTTCTGAATAAAGCAACAGTGTGCTCTAAGTACCTTCATTCTAGGAAATCTTCAACCCTTTCCTCTTAAAAACATTAAAATGAGAAGGTTGTCCAGAACCACATGAGACAGGATGTGTGGTCACGTCTCCTCCAGCACCCAGCCAGCGCCACGCACGCAGCGTGTTTTCCTTCAGGTAAGACCAGCCTGGCCTGCACAGGGGGAGGCCTGTGGTCCTGCCCCCCCCACCACAGCTCCAGCTCACCAGGAGGCCGGGGTTTTCGGAGGCAAGGGGACACATGGCTCACATGCTTCAGATCTATTTCCCTAGAAAAACTATGGAAAGGTCAAAATCGCCGGTAGTGGGGGAAACGGAAGCAGGGCCCCTAGGCAGAGCAAAGGCCCAAGAGGAGACGGCCCCGCTGGCCGAGGGCTCGGCCGGGCCTGACGTTCACGCCCAGACCAATTCCCACGCGGCCCCAGTTACAGGACCGCCGCCCGCCTCACCTGCAATGAACTGTTCGTACTCCATGACGGGGATGTTCCTACTGAGACTTGGAAGATCGAAAAAGTCGGACCAGGGAATCCGGACCTGGCGAATGTCGGGGCTCTTCCAGTGGTAGAGGCGGCCCCAGGGGGGCAGTACCAGCACCCACTCCTCAGTCTTCAGCAGAGTCTTCAGGAGGGAGGCGACCCGGATGTACACGTCCCTGCGGAGGTTGAAGCCCTCCGGGGGGTTGACGTCGTACAGAAGATACCTGGCAGGGAGGGCAGTAGAGTGCTTCTTCAGGGCCGGGCTCCGCACAGAAAACCCAACACCCCACGTCCACGGCCTAGCGCGGTCAGTAGCTTCTGGTCTGTAGTGTGGAGGCAGCGGCCCACCCGTTTCCAGGGGACCAGTCACTTCAAGAGCCCGCAAGTAAGAGCAGAAGACATCTCAGCATCCGTTTAACCACCAGCAATAATTCACAGCTAAGACCAGCGGAGTCTCGCAGGCAGAATCTGAGCGCTCACCCTCCAGGGCTTCTCAAACCTCTTAACGGTGACCGAGGACCCCAAAGGCTACTGTTTATGTGGGTTAAATCTACCGATGACTCCTGATTTAGAATTTAAAGCAAGAACTTTAGAAAAGTATTTATGAATTCCCTTAAAAATAACAAAAATAAACGTATCACCTTTATCATTAGTATTTCCAAATGAAAAATAAGTGTATTTTTCAAGACAAAAACCATGAAGGACAAGAGCGGCACTGTTTTTAATTTCTGCAAATCTCTCTTTGGTCTGGTGATTGCTGGGTTCTCCCGTCTGCTTCTCATTCCCTGTGTTATGGTAGCACAGGCCAGGTGGTCCCTGGTAAATCTGCACAGTAAACCCTCGAGAGAGTGTGGGCAAAAGGCCTTTCTACGAAAATGGCCTGGCACGTCAGGGATCCCTGGACGCACTCTGAGAACGGCTGCCCTATGTAGAGCAAGACTTCTCTACACAAGCCCCAGGCAGGAGACCTCAGCTTCTGCTGTGTCCCCACCGCCCCCTTCTCTGCATCTCCGTTACTGCAAACGAGGCCATGCTGTGCTCCCCGGCTTGAGCCTCCAATCCCCCAAGCCTGCCAGGAAGAGGCCCATCTACCATCTTGACACCCCGCACCCAGCAGTCTGCTTTCGGTCAAGCCCTCAGTAACTGCTGAACGGCACCGACGCTTGTCTCTTACCCCGAGACTTATCTATGAAACAACCCACACCTGGATGGGACGGATATTCTCCTGCAGGGAAACAAAGCTGGGCTTTCTTAAGAACCGCCCCATTCGAACATCTGATTCGGGGGCTCCTCGAACTCCAGGCAAGGCCCGCATCGTGTAACAGGCGCCCCCGGCCTGCGCGGACCTGCAGCCTGCCCTTCCGGGGGGCTCGCGGCCCCAGGCCAGGGGTCCCGAGAGGCGAGGGGACAGCGAGGCTCCACCGCTCCGCCTCCCGGCCCTCCGAGCCCCGCCTCCCGGTTCGCCGGGTCCCTACCCACCGGCCCAGCCGAGAACGTTTACCGTCTGCGGGACGCCGCCCCCGACAAGATGTCGGCTGCCGACTGGCCTGGCCAGAACTCCTCGCCGGAGGCCGAGGTCGGCGGCCAGGATACCGCCCCGAGGAGCAAGCAGAAGACGCAGAGCGCCGCCATGGCCCCGGGCGGTCACGTACTTCCGTTGGCCGTGCCCCGCCCCGGAAGTGCAGCCCGCCCTCGTGGAGAGCGTCGTCTGTACCAAGGCAACGCCACGGGGCCCACCTAGGGCATGAGTCCTGCTAGATCCCGAGTCGGGGCGTTGCTGCGGCAGAACGGGCGGAGCCGCTGGGGGCTGAGGCGGGGCCCGGCCGAGGGGCGGGGGCGGGACTGATGGGCTGGTGGATTAGGCCGGGATGTGGGCGGGGCCGAGACGGGGGCGGGGCTGCGCGGACGTCTCCTCCTGCGGGCCGCGCCGGGTACAGGCCGGGGCGGGGCTGGCGCCGAGGGCGGGGCCACGCGGCGTGGGGCGCAGACACCTTCACCTGCGGGCCGCGCGGGCCTCCGCCTGGGCTCCGCTGCTTCCCCTCGCGGCGGGCGCGCACAGGGTCAGCGTGCGGGCTGCGGAAGGGCAAGCCAGAGGACTGACCCAGGCCCGCACGGCTGGCCAGGTGGGTTACTTGAGCCGCAGATCCGGCAGGCCCGCCCGACGGATGGATCCCAGCGACTCCAGCCAGTGCAGCCACCTTGCCTGTCAGGGCTTCACTCTCTGATGGGGGCACTGGGGGGCCGTATGCAGGACGAAACCAGCTTCCACTCCTGCTTGCTCGCCACAGACCAGACCAGACCAAGGCCCCTACAGCCCCCTGGCCCGGGAAAGATCACCACGGGGGCTCTGGGAAGTCCAGAAGCCTCCAGTGTGCAACCCCCCAGCACCCTGAGTTCCCCTCTCCAGGGACACAAACAAAACCCACGTTCCATCCTTGGACAAGACTGAAGATACCCCCTTACAGACCTACATGTTCTCTCCAGGATGGGTGGCCTGTATGCAACCCCCCGGGAAAGGGAGGGCCTTTCCCTCACCCCTGAGAGCACAGAGGCCTGCAAGGTGGAATTCCCTGCCCGGCCCTCCTCGCCGGGTGCCCACAGAGCTGCAGCCACACAGGGCCACGAGTGGCCAAAGGCAGCCGGCCCCTCTCCTCCATCGCTGCCCGGGAGTGCACTGCCCACACTGCTGGGCATTTGGGCCATGTCGGAAGAGCAACAGGTATTTTTGTGGGCAAATATTTGCTCTTTTGAAAAGATTTGAATGCAGAGGGATGAAGGATACACTTTTTCTGTTGCTCTGGACCCAAACTGAAGCCAAAGCAGGTTTTAGAGAGAGAGTCACAAAACACCCGGCAACCAAAGATCACGCTCCCCAGCAAGGGCCGCAAGAGCAGGGCGGCCCCCGCCCCTCCCACTGGACGTTGGGAGCTGGAGCTCCAGCTGGGACAGAGCTGCCGGAAGACCTGTGACCTCCAGTGCAGGTCCTGGCCCTGCTGCAGGACCCTGGGGCCAGCATGGTGACTGCCCCGCTGTTTATTCGCAGAGGTCTAGGGGCCCTCTTTGGCCCCGCCACCATTGTTTCTTCTGGAAACACCCCCTGGTGAAAGAGTCCTAGGGACAGGAGAGCCCCGCGGGGCGCCTTGGGGCTCCCGGTGCCAGGCATCCGCTGCCCAGTTCGTTATCTGAGGGAGGGGCGCCTCCTCTCCATGGGCCCCCCTCCCTTCCCCTCCCCTCCCCTCCCCTCTCCTTCTCTCCCCTCCTCTCTCCTCCTGTATCTCCTGGTTGATCCCTGGATTATGGTCTTTACCAGGAATGACCCAGGAGAGGTTTTATGAGTCTTTAAGAGAAAAAAAAAGATCTTTATACAAATAATTGAAAGTAGGTTCCTTCTTCCGCCTGCACCATACTCTTTCGATTGGTTAAGGTTTGTTAACTGGGTGTCAAGTTTCCGAACCCGGCACCTCTGAGAAAGTGCTTCCTCTCACTCCATCCCCAGGTGCGTCCACCTTCCACCGGCAGCCTGAACACCTACAGCGTCTTGGCCACAAGAGGGCAAGAGAGTCCTTCCCCAAGGCCGTCGGAGGGCGTGGAGGCAGTTAGAGGAAGGGCCCCGCCCTGAGCCTCCTAGGAGCCTCCAGAGACAGGAAGGAGCCGGTTTGGAGCTGGGCCCAGCAGGGGAGCCAGGTGAGTCCATCTGGCCCAAGTCTTCCCTGCTCAGAGAACCCAAGAGCTACTCCAGGCCCCATGGCCCAGTCAGTGGACCGCAAAGAGGAGGCCAGGATCCACACCTGAGGTGGGAGAAGGAAGGCCCTTGGCGTGGGGTCCAGGCAAGTGTGTCCTGTGAGTTCCGGGGCCACACCTGTTCGAGCCGGTGCTTCGACCCCTGCTGGGCCCCAGGGCCTCGTCTCCCCAGGTCTCAGAAGGGTCAGCCCTGGGCACCCTGGGTCCCGGCACTGGTGGGGAAGACACAAGAGCAACTCCGAGCTAGGAATCTCCAAAGGGGGTTGGAGAGATTCTTCTGGAAACCAGATTCCAGGGCGAGTCCCTGCCCAGAGCTGGGGACCCTACTCCGAGCAGACGGCGTGGTGGGGGGAGGTCCCTTTTCAGAGAAGGGAGCAGATGGTGCTTTGGGGGGAGCCCAGTGCCCTGCACCCCCCCCCAGCTTTGTCTAGTCGTGTCCGCAGTTTGACCACGTTCACAAACACCCCCAGCCCACCTGGAGGCAGCCCAGGGGTGGGAGCAGAAGGTGACAGGGGAAGGGCAGCCTCGGGGCTGCCTGGCCCTGCATGGGGTAGGGGCGCCGAGGGTCAGTGGGAACAAGGCAGGGCCGGGCGCCGGGAGCAGGATGGGCAGCTGGTGACGAGAACACGCCAAGGTTGCAATGCCGTGAACCTGGACGCAGGACACGGGCAGCCTCCTCCCGCGGAGGACACTGGGTGTTTGGGCCCCGCCCCTGAGAAGCCTGAGGCTTGGTGGAGGGTCCCGGGATCCCGAGGAGCAGCTCTCCTGGGGTCGCAGACACCCCGATACACACATTTCTCACCGATGCTTTCCAGGGCACAGAGTGAGTTACCAGATCCACGTGTTACGAGCTTCGGGACTTAGTGTGGAATCCTGCCCCCCTCGCTCATCACGATTCCTGGAAACAGTCCTGGCGTTTGTCCCTGGACGGGCACAGGGCAGCTGACTGCTGTCGGAGTCAGTTCTGGGCAGGCAGCTTCTGGGTTGGGCTCTGTGGCCATAGGCCACGTGCCAGAAGCATTTCTTAACAGGAACACCTGGGGGTTGCCTGCCAGGACCTCCCTAGTGGGACAGCCGAGGTGCCCAGGTGACCAAGTTGTGAGGCTGCCGGGGGTTTCCTGGGGGTGTGTGGGTTCCTGTGGTCAGCACGTGGGCCCAGCATCCCTGGGTGGCCTGCCCACAGAGGGACCTGCCCTCCAGGGTGGCGGCTCACGGCACGTGCAGGAAGGGTGCCCCGGGGCTTCCCAGGGGTCCACGGTGAGAGCGTGACGAGGTGCTGTCCCGCTGGCCGCTCTGCAGGGATGCTGCAGCCTCAGAAGCCCCCGGCGGGGGGCTAGAAAGAACCAGGTGCTGTGGAATAGCTGGTGTTATTGGCCGGTTGATCAGGAAATATCTTTTCCTGAGATCAGCTGACATCTGCCCTGTTTGGCTCGTGCTCTTGGTCCGGCCTGGACTGCATATTCTTCCAGCTGAGCTCCCCACCTGGCCTTTCCGTGGGATGGAAGGGCCTCTCCTTCCTGGGGTGCAGTCGGGGGAAGCTAGACCCAGCGTGAAAGTCAGCCTGTCACGTCCCCCCAAAACAGAGGCTGCGCCACGTCAGTTCATGGAAACAGAAATTGGTCACCCCCAGCACAGGTGACTCAGAAAGTTATTTAGTCACGTTCTGGGTCCCCAGCTCTGGCTCTGGATCCCTGTTCATGCCTCAGGAGTGGGTTTTCTGCTGGGGGGCAGGACCCCGGAAACATCTGTGTCTGCATGGGAGCCTCCCTTCCGGCCCAGCTGGGAGGTGGGCTGCAGCGGTGGGAAAACGTGTCTCCCCCAAGCAGAGGGCTACCAGGTGGTGGGGGACAGGGGACTGTGAGAATTTGTCCTACAGCCTTTCTGGGATAAAAACACCGGCAAATGTCAAAAAGTGCGTAATTTGTTTTATCTAACAGCCTGCTTATTTACGTTGGGAGGGTGGGGTTCTCTCAGATGATTGTGTCAACGGAAGCACAGGCAGAGCCAGGAGGGTGGTCTGGGGCTCCTCCTTGGAATGAGGCAGAGCGGAGATCTTCGAGGAGGCCCTACCGCAGAGCACGGGGTGACAGCTCCACGTGACCCCTGCCCTGTGTGGCTTGGGCTCCGGGTCTGGCCTGGATTGCATATTCTTCCAGCTGAGTTCCAGAAACTCAGAGGGTGGACTTTGGGAGGCGGCTTTTAGACCAGCCCTTGAGAACTTGGACAGGGGGTGGAGGGGCCTTTGTCCCGAGACCCCCTGGCCTAATCATTGCAGCTGAGACACAATCCCCCCCAGGCCCCCCAGGTGACCCCCACTATGGTCCCCATTCCTTCCCTCTGTTCCCTCCTCACCCCAGATGGAGTGGCTGTCACTGTCTGGTGTCGTGGTAACCCGCCATCGCATCCCCGTGTCCCCCCATCAACCTCCCTTCTCCATCAGGTCGTGTCCCCACCCCCGCTCAGCCTTGTCTCTATAGGTGCTGGAGGTCCAGGCTCACCTTAGGTTCCAAGCTTGGGCGAGAAGTAGAGAAGCTGCCGGGGGCTGTGAGGAAGGGCGCCTTTGGCATGGGCCCTGTGTGCTGCTGGGGTTTATCATTTTCTTTTTTCAGACGCACCGACAATTGTCACATCGTCATTCACTGAAAAAGGTATCCTTTCTTCACCGACGTGAACCGCTACCTTCGTCATGAGCTAACTTCCCACAAACGTGGTTCAGTCTCTGGTCCTTCAATGCTGACCAATGTGTCCATTTCTGCACAATGACAGTGCGTGAATTACGATGGTTTTTACAGCAAGTTCCTTCTCATGTCGTTTTAAAAATATGTCTCAATGGACCTTGCACATTTTCTCTTCCACGTGAAGTTTAGAATTAGCTGTTTCAAACCAACCCTGTTGGCAGTTTTATTGGGATCACGCTGAGTGTGGGGGCACAATTTAGAAAACTGACATTGGTGTGACAGGGAGCCCTGCTCAGGAAGGGGTCTGTCTGGCCACTGGTTTAGAACTTCAGCAACGTTTCTAGTTTTCTTTTAAGTCAGAATTGCTCATTTCTTGGTTTATTCCTGGGTTTTGTTGCTATTACAAATAGGACCCTTTTTCTCATGAACGGTTATAATTATATACTGCCGTTTTAATAAATGCTATTGTTTTTGTAGGTTGACCTTAAAATTGGCCACTTTTGATTCTGATGGTTTGCCAGTTGATTGTTTTGCATTTTCTAGACAAATAGTCATATCATTATGCAAATAATTATATTTGTATCTCTGCCTTTCTAGTGTTTGTACTTCACGTATATATTCTGGTATTATTATATTCACTAGGACTCTAACATGAAATCCAGTATCTTTCTTTTGTTTCTGACTGTAACGTGAATGGCTCTAATGCATGGGTCTGTAAACTATGGCCAAAAGGCCACATCCAGCCCACGGTTGGTAGTTTCTCTTTCTAAATAAAGTTTTATTGGCACAGAGCCACGTGCACTCATTTGCATACTGTCTAATGCTTTGTGCTGTAACAGTGATGTCACATAGTTGGGACAGTGACCATGTGGCCCCCAAAACCTAAAATGTTTGCTATCTGACCCTTTATAGAAGCTTTCTGACCCCTGTTCTAATGTATTAAGCACAGTGTTTGTTAGAGGTCGAGGAATTTTCCTCCCATTCTTGGCTTCCTGAAGATCTTGCAGTTGTGTATGCTTGAAATTCAGTAAAGAATGGTAACTGGTACCAAATGCTTTTGGGGGGACTGACTCTCTTTTGAGGTGATGGAGGATTTTCTTCTTTTTCATCTCTTAATGTAGCAAATTGAACTAACAGATTTTATAATGTCGACTCATCCTTGCAATCCTGAGATAAGCTTTACTTGCTCCTGTATTGGATTCTGTCGATGCTTTTATTTAGAGTAATTCCGTCCCTTTATAAATCTTGTGTCCCTATTGACGTGTGTGTCTGTGTGTGTGTGATCCCCACCATTGTTTTTGCAGGGTTTTGACTGGCTACATAGAATAAACTGTGATGCTTTGGGCTTTTCTGTGCCTCGGAATAACGTTAACTCTTCATAACAATTCATCTGTATAGAGCTCTTACTCTGCAATAGGGGCATTTGTATATATTTTACATGAGTTAATAACCTTCAGGTCAACACTATGAATTTGGCACTATTTTCACGTCCAGTTGACAGATGGGGAAACTGAGGCACAGAGCGTTCCAGAGGCCATCCCAAGGTCACCTTGCTGGTAGGAGGTGGAGATGGTATTAGAACTCGGCAGCTGGTCTCCAGGGCTTACATTCCTAAATTCTGTCCCTCCTTTGCAGAGAGATTATACCTTAAAGGTTTTGGAAACACATAAAACTGCCTGTGCCTGGTGCCTTTTTAAGGATAAAATTGTGGCTACTTTTTTTTCTGTGCCCCCCCACCATTGGAATGACCAGATCTCCTATTTCTGCTTGAGTCAATTTTGTGCTTTATATTTTCCAAGAAAATTATTCACTTAGTCTAGATTTTAAAATTTATCACTACAAACTGGAACATGATAGTTTCATAGTTTTTAAATCCCCCATTCTCTTTTCTCCTTTCTCCCTTCATTCTGGGGATAGTTTGTGGGTCCCAGGTGTGGCCCCCCGAGGTCTCCTGAGTGAGATTTGGTAACAGGGGCAGTGGTTGATTGTGAACTGCAGCCAGTGGGCTCTGCGGGTGCTCTCACGTTAACGCCTGTTCCGCCCAGCAGGACTTGGAAGGAAAATTGCTGTAATTACCGAGCCGCTTTGGTTTCCAGCACTTACCCAAGTTACTTTGTTCCAGAGTTTAGCTTATACATCCAGCAGAGAATGTGTCTGATGGCACAGAGGAAAAAAATTGTCAACGTGAGGTTACTGAACATTTTAAAAAGATGACACAGATGTTCTTAATAATAACCTGTCTAAAATTACTTGAAAAGTTCCCTTCTCTGAATTTTGTTAATTGATGGAAATGTGCTGAGAATGGTGCTTTTAAGAAGGATATAATAGGTTATGTCTACCAAAACCAGTTCAAAATCTGGGCAGCATCTGGGTAACTGAGTGATGTTAACACCCTGCAAAACCATGGTACAAACAAGGTCTCAGAAGATGAAACAGATAGCAGTGTGAGCGCACAGTTAGCTGTGGTCAGTGCCTGGGGTGAGGCAGGTCTGCAGACCACGTGGCCTGAGCTGTTTCCTTTGGGGAAGATAGCGTGCTTCTGGCAGGAGCTGCTGGAGCAGAGCCAGAGCTGGAGAAAGCAGGCCAGGCTCTTATCACAGTTCTTGTCTGTGGGAACCTTCTGGACCAGAGAGTCACATCTGAGCCAATATCTCCAAAGGGGCTTAGAGCCAGAGCCCCAGACAGGACCAGGGGACACGGGGTGCTGGGGCGACTTCACAATCAAATAGAATTTGTATCAAATATTAGAATACAGTAATTAAAGCCAACATGCGCTAAATGCTTGTCAAATGCCTGGCGGGGCTGGTGTTCAAGGCAATGGCTCTTTGAGCCTCCACGTATTAGTGAGGCCTCTTGGCTGCAAAGACAGACCTGAACTCCCAGGAACTCGAGGTTAAGGAAGAATGTCCTGCCTAATCAAACTTAAAAGCTTTTGCACAGCAAAGGAAACCCTCAACAAAACAAAAAGACAACCTAGAGAATGGGAGAAAATATTTGCAAACGATGTGACTGACAAGGGGTTAATTTCCAAAATATACAAACAACTCCTACAACGCAATATCAATTAGAAGATCTAAATAGACATTTCTCCAAAGAAGACTTACAAATGGCCAAGAGGAACATGGAAAGATGCTCAACATTGCTAATCGTTAGAGAAATGCAAACCAGAATCGCAATGAGGTACAACCTCACACATGTCAGAATGGCCATCATTAAAAAGTCTACAAATGATAAATGCTGGAGAAAAGGAACCCTCCTACAGTGTTGGTGGGAGTGTTAACTTGGCAAGCCACTGTGGAGAAACAGTACGGAGCTTCCTTAAAAAAGTAAAAATAGAGCTACCGTTTGGTCCAGCAATCCCACTCCTGGCTATATATCCAGACAAAACTATAATTCAGAAATATATATGTACCCCTATGTTCATAGCAGCATTATTCACAGTAGCCAAGACATGGGAACAACCTAAATGTCCATCAACAGATGAATGGATAAAGAAGATGTGGTACATATATACAATGGAACACTACTCAGCCATAAAAAAGAATGAAATAATGCCATTTGCAGCAACATGGATGCAACTAGAGATTATCAATATCATACTAAGTGAAGTAAGTCAGAAAGAGTAAGACAAATACAAATGATACAAATGAATCTATATACAAAACAGAAAGAGACTCACAGAAAACAAATTTATGGTTACCAAAGCGTGGGGGGAGGGATAAATTAGGAACTTGGGGTTAACAGATACACACTACTATATATAACAACAAGGATTTACTATATAACCCAGGGAACAATATTCAATATCATATAATAACCTATAATGGAAAATAATCTGGAAAATTATATATATATTTTTATATACATAACTGAATCACTTTGCTGTACACCTGAAACTAACACAACATTGTAAATCAACTCTACTTCAATTTTAAAAAGAGAAGAATGTCCTGGGGTCTAGAGCAAACAGGCAGAGTGGGAGAGAGGAAGGAAGTCTGGGGGCCCCAGTCCCCTGTGTGTCTGTCTCCCCGTCTCCCTCCCCTTGCCCCGTTCCCCTGTCTTCTCCCCCAGCCCCGCCTCACTTTCTCTCTCTCTCTCCATCTCGCCATGTGTCTCTCCTCTCCCCGTGGGGGCACTCATGGCTCAGCCACATAAGCTGGCAGAACACGCTTCTAGAAGGATGGGGTGAGCACTGAGTAGAGAGGCCCCATGGAACCCCCGGGAGCCAGACGTACAGGAGGCGGAGATGCCAGCATCCAGTGGCCTTTAGACGCCACCTGGCTTTACAGACACAGAAAAGTGCAAAGTAAGCACCAGACTCCTGAACGTAGGAAGTTTCTGGAGACGGAGGCCTGGGCCTGGACTCCCGGGAGGTGTGGTTCCAGCATTTACACTCACACCGCCACCACCCCACTGAGCTGAGACCCCCAAACCCCCCAGAACGATGAGGGTCTGGGTCTGGGAGGATTCCCCAGAGCTAGCTGGTCCATCTGGGCCCCTGGACGCATTTGAGAATTATCCCATCGGAGACCACAGGGGTGGAATTTCCATTGTCTAACCAGACGACTTACAGCAAACCACAACTTTCTGTCTTCCTCTCATGAACCTGGGAAAGCCTAGATCGTGAGAAGCTCAGGAAAGTTCCTTTGAAAGCTAGCAGGAGCTGTGCCTGCAGCTGAGGGGGTCAGCGCCCTGGGACTCCTCTCTGCCCGGATTCACCTCCAGGCATCTAGCTTGCCCCTGTCCCCCCAGCACAGACCCCCCGAGGCCCCGTCCATCCCTCCATCAACCCCTCCTGCAGGGCCCTCCCTCTCTGTCTGGTGCCTTACTTCCCCCCAGGGAGGCCCACCAGCAGGTTCCAGCGTGGGGCTGGGGCTGGGGCCCGATGCCTGCAATGGGTGAGAGGACGCCCAGGTCCCCGTCTGCCCGAGGCCGGGGACAGGCTCCGTCTACCCTCCTCTGGGCCCGGCTGGCCCTGAGCAGCCTTTAGCTCAGCCGGGACCTGCTGTGGTGCTCGAGTCAGTGTCAGCCCGGAGCCCAGGGGCTGTGACCCCCTCAGCTGGGACACCTACAGGAGAAGCCACAGCCACGCAGTGCTGGCACCGTGAGCCCAGTGGGTGCCTGGCGCTTCCTGTCCTGCCTTGTGGACGTAACCAAGGCCCATCCGAGGCATTGGTGTCGCCAAGGGGAAGGGACGGATGTGTCTTGGGGGGTTGGGGGGAAGGGGAATGGAAGGCTCTGGCGGCGGGGGAGGGGTGGGAGTTTGGGGTTTCGACGTGAATTCTAATAATCCTGGCGGTGCCGCCTGCACTTAGCAGTTAAGATATTTGCTTGGAGATGCTGATGTCTTAAAGTTCAGCCTCGCGAGACCTTCAAGATGGCAGAGGAGTGAGATGTGGAGATCGCCTTCCTACCCACAGATACACCAGAAATACATCTACACGTGGAACAACTCCTACAGAACACCCACTGAACGCTGGCAGAAGACCTCAGACCTCCCAAAAGGCAAGAAACTCCCCGCGTACCGGGGTAGGGCAAAAGAAAAAAGAATAAACAGAGACAAAAGAATAGGGACGGGACCTGCACCAGTGGGAGGGAGCTGTGAAGGAGGAAAGGTTTCCACACACTAGGAAGCCCCTTCGCGGGCGGAGACTGCGGGAGGCGGAGGGGGGAGCTTCAAAGCCACGGAGGAGAGCACAGCCACAGGGGTGTGGAGGGCAAAGCGGGGAGATTCCCGCACAGAGGATCGGTGCCGACCGGCACTCACCAGTCCGAGAGGCTTGTCTGCTCAGCTGCCGGGGTGGGCAGGGCTGGGAGCTGAGGCTCGGGCTTCGGTCGGAGCGCAGGGAGAGGACTGGGGTTGGCGGCGTGAGCACAGCCTGCAGGGGGTTAGTGCGCCACGGCTAGCCGGAAGGGAGTCCGGGGAAAAGTTGGAGCTGCCGAAGAGGCAAGAGACTTTTTCTTCCCTCTTTGTTTCCCGCTGCGCGAGGAGAGGGGATTCAGAGCGCTGCTTAAAGGAGCTCCAGAGACGGGCACGAGCCGCGGCTAAAAGTGCGGACCCCAGAGACGGGCATGAGACGCTAAGGCTGCTGCTGCCGCCACCAAGAAGCCTGTGTGCGAGCACAGGTCACTATCCACACCCCCCTTCCGGGAGCCTGTGCAGCCCGCCACTGCCAGGGTCCCGGGATCCAGGGACAACTTCCCTGGGAGAACGCACGGCGGGCCACAGGCTGCTGCAATGTCACACCGGCCTCTGCCACCGCAGGCCCATCCCGCACTCCGTGCCCCTCCGTCTCCCCGGCCTGAGTGAGCCAGAGCTCCCGAATCAGCGGCTCCTTTAACCCCGTCCTGTCTGAGCAAAGAACAGACGCCCTCCGGCGACCTACACGCAGAGACGGGGCCAAATCCAAAGCTGAGCACCTGTGAGCTGTGCGAACAAAGAAGAGAAAGGGAAATCCCTCCCAGCAGCCTCAGGGGCAGCAGATTAAAGCTCCACAATCAACGTGATGTACCTGCGTCTGTGGAATACACGAATAGACAACGAATCAGCCCAAAATTCAGGCAGTGGGCTTTGGGAGCAACTGTGGACTTGGGGTTTGCTTTCTGCATCTAATTTGTTTCTGGTTTTATGTTTACCTTAGTTTAGTATTTAGAGTTTATTATCATTGGTAGATTTGTTTATTGATTTGGTTGCTCTCTTCCTCCTTTTTTTAAAAATTATATATACATATATATATTTTTTCTTTTTCTTTTTTTGTGAGTGTGTATGTGTATGCTTCTGTGTGTGATTTTGTCTGTATAGCTTTGCTTTTACCATTTGTCCTAGGGTTCTGTCTGTCCATATTTTTGTTGTTTGTTTTAGTATAGCTTTTAGCGCTTGTGATCATTGGTGGATTTGTTTTTTCATTTGGTTGCTCTCATCTTTCTTTTTTTTAATTACTTAAAATTTTTTTAATAATTATTTTTTATTTTAATAACTTCTTTTTTTTCTTTTCTTTCTTTCTTTCTTTTTCTTTCCTTCTTTCTTTATCTTCCTTCCTTCCCTCCTTTCTTTTTTCCTCCCTTTTCTTCTGAGCTGTGTGTCTGACAGGGTCTTGGTGCTCCGGCCGGGTGTCAGGTCTGTGCCTCTGAAGTTGGAGAGCCGAGTTTAGGACATTGGTCCACCAGAGACCTCCTGGCTCCACGTAATACCAAACAGCAAAAGCTCTCCCAGAGATCTCCATCTCAACACTAAGACCCAGCT
Organism: Aethalodelphis obliquidens; assembly: GCF_003676395.1. NCBI lineage: Eukaryota > Metazoa > Chordata > Mammalia > Artiodactyla > Delphinidae > Aethalodelphis > Aethalodelphis obliquidens. Next base: position 1,187,150 of record NW_020837945.1, on the reverse strand, counting down.
CCACTCAATGACCAGCAAGCTACAGTGCTGGACACCCTATGCCAAACAACTAGCAAGACAGGAACACAACCCCAACCATTAGCAGACAGGCTGCCTAAAATCATAATAAGGTCACAGACACCCCAAAACACACCACCAGACATAGTCCTGCCCAACAGAAAGACAAGATCCAGCCTCATCCACCAGAACACAGGCACCAGTCCCCTCCAACAGAAAGCCTACACAACCCACTGAACCAACTGTAGCCACTGGGGGCAGACACCAAAAACAACGGGAACTACAAACCTGCAGCCTGCAAAAGGAGACCCCAAACACAGTAAGTTAAGTAAAATGAGAAGACAGAAAAACACATAGCAGATGAAGGAACAAGATAAAAACCCACCAGACCTAACAAATGAAGAGGAAATAGGAAGTCTACTTGAAAAAGAATTCAGAGTAATGATAGTAAAGATGATCCAAAATCTTGGAAATAGAATGGAGAAAATACAAGAAACATTTAACAAGGACCTAGAAGAACTAAACAAACAAACAATGACAAACAACACAATAAATGAAATTAAAAATTCTCCAGAAGGAATCAATAGCAGAATAACTGAGGCAGAAGAAATGATAAGTGATCTGGAAGACAAAATAGTGGAAATAACTACTGCAGAACAGAATAAAGAAAAAAGAATGAAAAGAATTGAGGACAGTCTTAGAGACCTCTGGAACAACATTAAATGCACCAACATCAAATGCACCCCTAAATGAATTATAGGGGTCCCAGAAGAAGAAGAGAAAAAGAAAGGGACTGAGAAAATATTTGAAGAGATTATAGTTGAAAACTTCCCTAATATAAGAAAGGAAATAGTCAAGTCCAGGAAATGCAGAGAGTCCCATACAGGATAAATCCGAGGAGAAACACACCAAGACACATATTAATCAAACTATCAAAAATTAAATACAAAGAAAAAATATTAAAAGCAGCAAGGGAAAAACAACAAGTAACATACAAGGGAATCCCCATAAGGTTAACAGCTGATATTTCAGCAGAGACTCTGCAAGCCAGAAGGGAGTGGAAGGACATATTTAAAGTGATGAAAGGGAAAAACCTACAACCAAGATTACTCTAATCTACTCAGCAAGGATCTCATTCAGATTTGATGGAGAAATTAAAACCTTTACAGGCAACAAAAGCTAAGAGAATTCAGCACCACCAAACCAGCTCTACAACAAATGCTAAAGGAACTTCTCTGGGCAAGAAACACAAGAGAAGGAAAAGACCTCCAATAACAAACCCCAAACAATTAAGAAAATAGTAATAGGAACATACATATCGATAATTACCTTAAATGTAAATGGACTAAATGCTCCAACCAAAAGACATAGACTGGCTGAATGGATACAAAAACAAGACCTGTATATAGGCTGTCTACAAGAGATCCACTTCAGACCTAGGTACACATACAGACTGAAAGTGAGGGGATGGAAAAAGATATTCCATGCAAATGGAAATCAAAAGAAAGCTGGAATAGCAATCCTCATATCAGACAAAATAGACTTTAAAGCAAAGACTTTTATAAGAGACAAAGAAGGACACAACATAACGATCAAGGGATCAATCCAAGAAGATATAACAACTGTAATATTTATTCACCCAACGTAGGAGCACCTCAATACATAAGGCAAATACTAACAGCCATAAAAGGGGAAATTGACAGTAACACAATCATAGTAGGGGACTTAACAACCCATTTTCACCAATGGACAGATCATCCAAAATGAAAATAAATAACGAAACACAAGCTTTAAATGATACATTAAACAAGATGGACTTAATTGATATTTATAGGATATTCCATCCAAAAATAACAGATTACACTTTCTTCTCAAGTGCTCATGGAACATTGTCCAGGATAGATCATATCTTGGGTCACAAGTCAAGACTTGGTAAATTTAAGAAAATTGAAATCTTATCAAGTATCTTTTCCGACCACAACGCTATGAGACTAGATATCAATTACAGGAAAAAATCTGTAAAAAATACAAACACATGGAGGCTAAACAATACACTACTTAATAACAAAGAGATCACTGAAGAAATCAAAGAGGAAATCAAAAAATACCTAGGAAAAAATGACAATGAAAACATGATGACCCAAAACCTATGGGATGCAGCAAAAACAGTTCTAAGAGAGAAGTTTATAGCAATACAATCCTACCTCAAGAAACAAGAAACATCTCAAACAAACAACCTAACCTTACACCTAAAGCAATTAGAGAAAGAATAACAAAAAAACCCCGAAGTTAGCAGAAAGAAAGAAATCATAAAGGTCAGATCAGAAATAAATGGAAAAGAAATGAAGGAAACGATAGCAAAGATCAATAAAACTAAAAGCTGGTTCTTTGAGAAGATAAACAAAATTGATAAACCATTAGCCAGACTCATCAAGAAAAAAAGGGAGAAGACTCAAATCAATTGAATTAGAAATGAAAAAGGAGAAGTAACAAATGACACTGCAGAAATACAAAAGATCATGAGAGGTTACTACAAGCAACTATATGCCAATAAAATGGACAACCTGGAAGAAATGGACAAACTCTTAGAAAAACACCTTTCGAGACTGAACCAGGAAGAAATAGAAAATATAAACAGACCAATCACAAGCATGGAAATTGAGACTGTGATTAAAAATCTTCCAACAAACAAAGGTCCAGGACCAGATGGCTTCACAGGCAAATTCTATCAAACACTTAGAAAAGAGCTAACATCTATCCTTCTCAAACTCTTCCAAAATACAGCAGAGGGAGGAACACTCCCAAACTCATTCTACGAGGCCACCATCACCCTGATACCAAAAGCAGACAAAGATGACACGAAGAAAGAAAACTACAGGCCAATATCACTGATGAACATAGATGCAAAAATCCTCAACAAAACACTAACCAACAGAATCCAACAGCACATTAAAAAGATCATACACCATGATCAAGTGGGGTTTATTCCAGCAATGCAAGGATTCTTCAGTATATGCAAATCAATCAATGTGATAAGCCATACTAACAAAATGAAGCAGAAAAACCATATGATCATCTCAATAGATGCAGAAAAAGCTTTCGACAAAATTCAACACCCATTTATGATAAAAACCCTGCAGAAAGTAGGCATAGAGGGAACTTACCTCAACATAATAAAGGCCATATAGGACCAACCCACAGCCAACATCGTTTTCAATGGTGAAAAACTGAAACCATTTCCACTAAGATCAGGAAGAAGACAAGGTGGTTCCACTCTCACCACTATTATTCAACATAGTTTTGGCAATCCTAGCCACAGCAATCAGAGAAGAAAAAGAAATAAAAGGAATCCAAATCTGAAAAGAAGAAGTAAAGATGTCACCATTTGCAGATGACGAGATACTATACATAGAGAATCCTAAAGATGCTACCAGAAAACTACTAGAGCTAATCAATGAATTTGGTAAAGTAGCAGGATACAAAATTAATGCACAGAAATCTCTTGCATTCCTATAGACTAATGATGAAAATTCTGAAAGAGAAATTAAGGAAACACTCCCACTTACCATTGCAACAAAAAGAATAAAATACCTAGGAATAAACCTACCTAGGGAGAAAAAGACTTGTATGCAGAAAACTATAAAACACTGATGAAAGAAATTAAAGATGATACAAGCAGATGGAGAGATATACCATGTTCTTGGATTGGAAGAATCAGCATTGTGAAAATGACTTTACTATCCAAAGCAATCTACAGATTCAATGCAATCCTTATCAAACTACCAATGACATTTTTCATAGAACAAAACATTTCACAATTTGTATGGAAACACAAAAGACCCCAAATAGCCAAAGCAATCTTGATAAAGAAAAATGGAGCTGGAGGAATCAGGCTCCCTGGCTTCAGACTATACTACAAATGTACAGTAATCAAGACAGTATGGTACTGGCACAAAAACAGAAATATAGATCAATGGAACAGGATAGAAAGCCTAGAGATAAACCCGCACACCTATGGTCACCTTATTTTTGATAAAAGAGGTAAGAATATACAATGGAGAAAAGACAGCCTCTTCAATAAGTGGTGCTGGGAAAACTGGACAGCTACATGTAAAAGTATGAAATTAGAACACTCCCTAACACCGTACACAAAAATAAATTCAAAATGGATTAAAGACCTAAATGTAAGGCCAGAAACGATCAAACTCTTAGAGGAAAACATAGGCAGAATGCTCTATGACATAAATCACAGCAAGATCCTTTTTGACCCACCTCCTAGAGAAATGGAAATAAAAACAAAAATAAACAAATGAGACCTAATGAAACTTAAAAGCTTTTGCACAGCAAAGGAAACCATAAACGAGCTGAAAAGACAGTCCTCAGAATGGGAGGAAATATTTGCAAATGTAGCAACAGACAAAGGATTAATCTCCAAAATTTACAAACAGCTCATGCAGCTCAATAACAAAAAAACAAACAACCCAATCCAAAAATGGGCAGAAGACCTAAACAGACATTTCTCCAAAGAAGATATACAGATTGCCAACAAACACACGAAAGAATGCTCAACTTCATTAATCATTAGAGAAATGCAAATCAAAACTACAATGAGATATCATCTCACACCAGTCAGAATGGCCATCATCAAAAAATCTAGAAACAATAAATGCTGGAGAGGGTGTGGAGAAAAGGGAACCCTCTTGCACTGTTGGTGGGAATGTAAATTGCTACAGCCACTATGGAGAACAGTATGGAGGTTCCTCAAAAAACTACAAATAGAACTACCATACGACCCAGCAATCCCACTACTGGGCACATACCCTGAGAAAACCATAATTCAAAAAGAGTCATGTACCAAAATGTTCATTGCAGCTCTATTTACAATAGCCAGGACATGGAAGCAACCTAAGTGTCCTTTGACAGATGAATGGATAAAGAAGATGTGGCACAGATATAGAATGGAATATTACTCAGCCATAAAAAGAAATGAAACTGAGTTATTTGTAGTGAGGTGGATGGACCTAGAGTCTGTCATACAGAGCGAAGTAAGTCAGAAAGAGAAAAACAAATACTGTATGCTAATACATATATATGGAATCTAAAAAAAATAATGGTTGTGAAGAACCTAGGGGCAGGACAGGATTAAAGACACAGATGTAAAGAATGGACTTGAGGACACGGGGAGTGGAAAGGGTAAGCTGGGACGAAGTGAGAGAGTGGCATGGACATATATACACTACCAAACGTAGGGTAGATAGCTAGTTGGAAGCAGCCGCATAGCACAGGGAGATCAGCTCGGTGCTTTGTGACCACCTAGAGGGGTGGGATAGGGAGGGTGGGAGGGAGGGAGACGCAAGAGGGAGGAGATATGGGAACATATGTATATGTATAGCTGATTCACTTTGTTATAAAGTAGAAACTACCACACCATTGTAAAGCAATTATACTCCGATAAAGATGTTTAAAAAAAATAAATTTCGGCCTCACAACAGCCAGACGCAGGGGCAGGGGGAGGGGCTGGGAAGCGGTCCTGGGTACTCTTATCCCCAGAGTATGAGGCAGAGCAGCCGCTCTCCCACTCAGAGGAAGCGCCTCTGCCCTTGGCCAGGGAAGTGTCCCCCAGCCTCGCCCGGGGCTGTGATGTGGCCCCGGGGACTGGCCTCACACCCTGGAGCGTGGACAGGCCCTCCGCCATCCCGAGGGAAACAGTTATCTCCCTAATCAGAGGCGGGTGGCCAGATGCTTCCCTGGGGTCCCGAGGAGCATGGAGAATCCATCAGTGTCCGCGGCGGAGAGTCTGCAGGCTGGATGGACTTCCCTTCTGTTCCCGTGAGCTTGGCGTGTCTCCCGAGCGTGCTCACATGCAGCGGCAGCCGGCTGCTCTTCCCGGACCGTCCGTGTAGTCTGCGGAAGGAAGCGGGGGAGGCTCCAGCCAGGCCGCCCCCGCTGGACTGCAGCTCGCATCCCCGACCCCAGCCCCCTTGCTGGACCGAGCGCCTTTCACTCTCTCTCCCGCACGTGGGGTGCCGAGTCGCCCCATGCACTCCTGGACCCAAACCCTGTCGCGCCATCTGCAGGGTCTGCTGTGCCCAGAGGTGGGCTGGGCCGGGGCAAGGACAGTCGTGCCTCCCAGCCAGGACAGCAGCCAGGGAGTCATGGTTTCTGTATTGTCCTCTGAGCCCAGTCCCCACAGGGTGACCTGACGTGGGCCAGGCGACACCATACGTGTGTCTGTTGCAGGAGAGGAGCCGGGATCAGGGACCCGACTCTGCCGGGGGTAGTGCGCAGGCTGCCCTGCCCTGTGACAGCCGTGAAAAGGTCGCCTGGAACGAAGGGCATCACGGTCGCCCCCCGGGCTCTGCGGAGCCGGGGCTGGGTGCGCTCCCCACAGGCCGGTGCCAGCCCCAGCGCGGGGCTTCCTACGGTGGACATGCGGCTGCCACAGTTAGCAGACCTGTGTGCCCCGTCCCGCCGCCATGGTCCGTCCCAGGCGCCTGCACACCAGCTCCTCCTGTGGGTTTCCACCTCTGTCCCAAACAGCCCAGAACAAAAGCGGAGGCAGCCCGGCGCTGTGCTCCACGCGCAGAATCAAGTCCAAACTCGGTCCCGCGACCTTTCTAGCCGTGTGTGCCCCCGTGCCCTCTGACCCCGTGTGCCAGCCAGACCCCAGGCCTTCCTGCCCGTCTGCAGCATCCTGTCCCAGGCCAGCTCCGCAGTCCTCCATTCAGGTCGGGAAACACTTGTGAAAAATCATGGACGTGATCAGATTTATGCACTTAAAGCCTCAGATGTGTGAGTGTACGTGTGTAGGTACACGTTTTATATGTGTAGTTGAAAACTTGTTCTTTGTGCCCTCACTTCCCCGACCTCCAGCTCAAACCCCAGTTGGTGTCTAGCTGATGGCGTGTCAGCCCCGCCGCAGCGCGGGGCCTTCCCTCCACTCACCGTGCAGGTGCGAGGTGTCACCTCCGTCCCACCTGGCCCTTGGCTTTGGGAGCCGTGGCTCCCATGTCCTTCACCTGGAGTGGCCCTGTCTGGCTGGCCCTGCAGGACGCGTGTTGGGACCTGGCCTTGGGGGTGAAATGGGACGCGGCCCAGGAAGGCAAGGAAGGAGGGTCGGGACGGCCGGTAGCCTGGCCCGGAGTCAGCCTCCTAGAGGCTGAAAATCCCGCGCAGGAGGTTTCAAGTCCAAGACCGTCTGAGGCACAGCACCAGGGTGTTCCGAGGTTGTGTTTTAAATAAACGTCTGCAAAGCACACTGGGAGCGCCCTGTCACCTGACCTTTCACCTTCTTTCTATTTCTAAAGAATACTGTTTAGATATTCTCACCAGAGAATATCGTGTGTTCACTTTAGAAAATGCCAACAAGCAAACCATAGGAAATCAAAACCGCATACAGTTCCACACCCTGGAGATGGGACTGCATTTTGGACGTCTCTCCAGGGCATCATGCCAGCCTTACCTGCAAGGGAAATGCGTGTGTGTTTGTGCATGTGTATGCCTGTGAGTTTGTGGGTATGTTTATGCGTGTGTGTGAGAGCAGGACCCCAGGTGGGTGGGTGTCCACGGCGGGCTTTCGTGGCGGTGGGACAGGAGCACAGGAGGCCCGGGGCTAGGGCATGCGCTCAGTGCCCCCTGCGCTCCATCTGGGCTGCGGAGTGGCAGTGGGCACTGGAGTTGGCTCCCCACCGGGCCACCCCCTGGGCTCCGAGTCCCCTGCTGCGTCCCTGCCGCCAGAGCTGCTCCGTCTCCCCCCTCCCTCCTCCGGCAGAGGCCCGGGGAGGGGGCCCCAGCCCTGCCGCCCTCTGGACCCTGTGGGCCTGCTTCCCGAGGGCCGGGCGGGTGCAGGCACGATCAGACAGTTCCAGGCCCTGGAACCTGGACGCCAGAGCAACTGCCTTTTCTTCAGATTTTTATTTTTATTTCGAAGCAATGTCAAACATATTGAAAAGTTGCAAGAATAGTACCAAATTCTCCTTCACCCAGAGACCCATTTCTGTTTTGCTAATTGTCCCGGTAGCGTCGTTTACAGCGTGACAACCCACCCTGGGTTCACGTGCGCCCGGTGACCGTGTCTCTGTCCTCCCTCAGTCAGGAACGTCCCCAGTCCTCCCTGGGCTCCCATGACTGTGACATTGCTGAAGAGTGAAAAGTCCCCAATTTGGGTTTTCTGACACTTCCCAGACCTGGGCTAACCCTGGGGTAGCAGCTCATCTGGGTGTATCCTGTCCTGTCCACGGGCTGTGGCTGTGTCCCCATGTCACTCCTGGGGCGGCAGCCCTGGCCACCTGGGACCATGGCCCTGGAAAGGTGGTTCCTCTCTGTAATTCGCGCAGGTTTTGCGGGAACACGTGGGGTGGGTTCAGTTCACTTCCATGGTGGTCAGCATCTTCCAACGTTCTCACAGCCTGAACTCATCACTATAAATGTGATATAAACCAAACAGTGAATTTCTAGGCCCATCGTTCGTCAGCTGGAATTCCACTGTAGGGAGGAATTTTCTCTCTTCCCCATTTATTAATAATTAAATCTGTTTATGCCACTACATTCTCATTCCATGTAATGGGCTCTCGTCTGTTACTGTTTTTATTTGTTTCTTCTGATGCTCGAATTTGTCCCAGTGGGAGTTCCTTCAGGCTGGTCTCTCTGTCTTTTCAATACGTGCCCGTGTCTGTAGCATTTTCTTCCCAGGTTCGAACCCACAGCTTGCCCAGACCCCCTCCTTTGCACTGGACTCTTCCCTTTACCAGAGAGAAGCCAGGTCCCAGAAGCCTCCACACGTGTGCTCTTTGCTCAACCTGTGTGTAGCCAGGCTCCTGAATTTGCCCTGTCTGTGTGGCCCCCTCCCCTGCAGGTTCCTCCCTGCCCCATCCCTCCCCGCCCGATGTGGGCCTGAGCCCCACTGGACTCCCTCCCTGCCGGCTTCTCAGCAGCGAGGAGACACCTGGGGACCCGAGGGCAGATGTCCTCGTGTGGAAGAGGGGATGCTAGCTCTACGCCACCCCTGGGGGCGAGGGGCTCTGATGGTCCCAGGGCAGCCCACGGTCAGGCCGGCAATTGAGGAGGGGAGACTCTGGGGGCCGCAGGGGGACGGCAGGTGTAGGGTAGGGGCAAGGCCACGTCCTCGCTGTGCCCCGATCTCCGTGAGGCTGTTGGGGAGAACAGATCCAGGCTGGTCTGTAGACCCTGGGGCTTGGCCTCAGCCAAAGCTAATTTAAAGCATCCACTTCTAATCATTCTGGCCGCTCTGAGCAATGACTGGAAATGATCATATCTGTGACCATCTTGGCCTGGAAATGCTCCCCTGCGGAGGGAGTGGCCCGTGCCCGCAGCCAGTGTCACGGCTCCCGAGTGGGCCCAGGGGCAGGGCCTGGCATGACGGGGGCCCTCAGACTCTGAGGCGACAAGTAGGAGAGCCGGGTGGCCAGACAGCCGGTCCACTCGGCTCCTGGTGTGGCCACAGCTGCCCCAAGCGCACAGAGGCGCCTTGTTGCTTCCCGTCATGGCTCCCGGGCCCCACTCCATCCTCACTCTCAGCACAGGATCAGGTGTGGGAACCATTTCCCTTGGGGCTGTGTTTGACGTTTGACATTCATTCTGGACAAAGGGGCCCTGGGCAGTCTCCCCAGCACTGGCTCCCTGCAGGGCTTCCTGACACCCAGCTAACCCCAGCCACCTCCCCGTCGCCACCTTCCCCTCAGGGCACCAGAGGAAGATGGAGCTGCGCACACATGCACACAGACAGCAGGAACACACGGGCACTCACCTGCACACACACACCAAGAACATGTACATGCACAAATACACAAAAAGATGGACGTCTGTGCACACTGGCAGGTGCGGAATCCATTCCTCAAGGGCATTGGTGCGTAGGCACGTGCACACACACGCGCACACTCACGCGCACGCACGGCCCCACAAGCCCCAGCAGAGCTTCAGTCTCTGTGAAATCAGGCTTGCCGTGCCCGTCCCCGCCTGCTGCCCGCTGCACGGCCCTGCCCTGGGCTGGGGCTTGGAGGGAGCGGGACCCGAGTGCGACCCGAGATGCTGCCAGGCTGGCAGGACGGAACGTCCCCCAGCCACCAGGGCTCAGCGGGAGGGGCAGCAGGGCCGGAAGGGGGGTCCTGCGTGCTGCCACGCTGCCCTCCATGCGGATCCAACGCCTTCCCGGAGAGGCGGATAACCACGGGGCTGGGAGCGCATTGTTGGACCCGGCCACCAAACCGCAATTCCGCAGCGGAGAGCCGGGCCTGTGTGTTTACAGCAGGCTGGGGCAACGGGAAGAGGCTCTTGTAAACATCGCAGGAAAATTGCAAAATCGAGCTTTCCAGCATCCCAATGTCCACGGGGAGGGAGGACCCCGGGGGCCGCGCTCTCAGAGGGCAGCGTCTCTGCAGGCCGGCGGTGGGCGCCCTCAGGACCTGGGCCGGGCTGAGGTCATCTGAGGATAAACCCGCCTGCCTCGTGCGGCTGGGCTGGTGAAAAGGGATGAAGCTCAGCGGGCAGGGGTCTGGCCCTTGAGGGAGGGCTGAGCAGCCCCAGCGCCCCTCTAGCCGAGCCCCCTCCTCCAGGCATCCTCACCCCTCCCTCTGCAAAGGGGCCTGCGGTCTGCAGGCAGCAGCGTGCTTAGGAGAAAGCTTTCTGGTCCTCAGCCTGTGGTGGGCTGAAAACTGCCCCCCGCCCCCCAGTATCCACCTTCAATCCCTGGAACCCGTGACCGTGACCTTATAGAGTCCTGGCTAAGCAAAGGCCCTCGAGATGCATTCGTCTGGGATTATCCAGGGGGCGCTAAAAGCTGTCACCAGCGTCCTCGGGAGAAAGGAGGACGCCCCAGCCCGGGACCCAGGAGCTGCAGAGGCCTCGCCCCACGCAGACAGAGGGCTGCCAGGGACCCACGTCCGTGGTTTGAGCCCCGGTTTGTAGTCTTCGTTGGGGTGACTGGGTCACTGAGCGCCTCTCCCCTCTGGACTGGAGACACACGTTTTGCTCAAATTCTTCTAAACTAAAGGTGACAGCATGAGGGGACGGTCAGGCTGCTCAGAGAAAAGCCCACCTGACTCTTATGTGAGAAAATTAACTGCTGACCTGTTTTGGTAAGGCCAGCGCCAGAGGAGAGACGGGTGGCGCCAGGACCGACCTCACGACAACCCCTGACCCCCGTGGACCAGCTTCCTCCCTGACCCGGGGGGCTAGGCTCAGGACACCCGCCTGGCTGTAAACTCAAGTGCACACCTGGGTCCCTGATCGCAGCCGGCATCACATCCTGCACCTGCTTGTCCCCAGGTGGGGAGCACAGGGTCCTGAAAGGGGAGAGCAACCTGACTGAGGCCAAAGGGCTGCTCAAGGGGAACCAGCCTCTTCCAGGAAGGTCCGGGCCTCCAGCATTGCCTTGGCTGGAGATGCTGAGCTCTGTCCTGGTGATGGAGCTGCTGCAGGACCACGCGTGAGCACGCGAACACACACACACATATACACACCTGCATGCACCTGCACAGAGGCTCACACGCAATCACACACGTTCTTACGCTGACACACAATCACACAAGCCTGCACAGACGTGAACATGTGCACGCACTCCTGTGCATGCACTTGCACACACCTGCACACATCTGCACACGCACACACCTTCAGCGTGTCCGCAGGAGGAGGTGGCTGAGGGGACGGTCCAGGCTGAGTGACAGAACACAGGTGTGCAGGGCGCAGCGGGGCAGGCGGGGCAGCCCGTGCTCCATCTGCTTCAGATGCTGAAAGTGGCCAGACCATCGGCTTCCAGGGTGTGTCGGCGCAGGTGGAGCTGGCTGAGTGCCCTGGGGCGAGAGACGGGGTCCTGCGCAGGATGAGGACCCCCACACCGGGGAGCTCCCTTCCTGTCTGCTCCTGACCCCCGCTTTGCAGCCCAGCACCCTGGCCTTTCCCAGAGCCAGCAGGACAAGACTAAACAACCTCGTCCACTTCTCATTTCCTGAAAAATCCTTTCTGCCAAAGTAAATAGATGTCTGTCAGCTGCTCAGTCGGCCACAGAAGCCCTGGTCCACCCCAGAGACAGAGGCAAACAATGAAACGATGGAAGAGCAGGGTGACACCTCGTGGGCCGCGGCTCCTCTGAGACCTGCTTCCGACTGTGGAGCAGGTAGGAGTTGGCTCCCCAAGCCCTGGAGGCAAGAAGCATCAGATCAAGCAGAGGGTTCCTTCCGGGGCTGCAAGGTGCCCCAGGAGGCTTAGAGTCTCCAGGAAACTTGGCGGGAAGGCTTTGCACCAGCCCATCTGAACGAGCCCAGCCTCAGGCTGCAGACCCTATCAGAGGCCCTGCGCACCCACTCCTCCAACCCCCGGTGGGACCGGCAACAGAGCAAGGGTCCTGCCCCCAAGGATACTGGTGCTCCTAACTGATCTGCAGCTCTGGGTCCCGTCCAGATTGGGGGCTTCCCCCCTCAGCTCAGAGCACTGGCCCCAGTCCTCCCCCCAAAGACCACTCTGCAAGGTCCCCTTGGTGGCTCGTTCCCGTCAGGGAGGGTGGAGGTCAGGACAGCAGAGGACTTTGCTCCACAGCCCAGGACTCCAACTACAGAGATATCAGCTCTCCCGATACTGATTCATACATTAAAAGCAATAATTCCCCCACACCTTAGCCAAATTCCCCCCAATTTTTGATGGAACCCGACAATTAGAAACACTAAGTGTATGTATAAGAAGAACCAAGACAGTTCTGAAAAGTAACGAGGAAGGCAACTCAATACTGAAGGGGAAGAGCGAAGTTGGAGGAGTGACAGCATCTGACTTCAAGACCTACTCCAAAGCTACGGTAATCAAGACAGTGTGGCATTGGGGGAGAGACGGACAAATAGAGCAGTGGAGCAGAACAGAGAGCCCTGCACAGATAGAGTCACCTGATCCTTGACAAAGGAGCAAAGGCAAAACCAAGAAGCAAAGGCAGACTTTTCAACCAATGGCGCTGGAACCACCAGAAGTCACTATATCTAGACTCACACCTTACGCCCTTCACAGAAATCAACTCACAGCGGATCACAGACCTAAATGTAAAATGCAAAACTATGAATCTCCTAGAAGATAACATGGGAGAAACTCTTGATGACCTTGGATTTGGCAATGACTTTTTAGATACAGCACCATAGGGATAATTGATGAGTTACCACTACACACCTCTTAGGACGTCCAGAACACAGACAACATCAAATGCTGGCGAGGCTGTGGAGCAACAGGAACCCTCATCCCTGCTGGTGGGAACGCAGATGGTGCAGCCGCTTTGGAAGACAGTTTGGTGGTTTCCTATAAACCTAAACACACTCAGTATAGAATTCAGCAATCGTGCCCCATGGTATTTATCCCAAAGAGTCGAAAACTATGTTCATACACAAGGATATTTACAGCAGCTTCATTCACAATTCTCAAAGCTAGGAGCCAACCAAGACGTCTCTCAGTAGGTAAATGGGTAAATAAACTGTGGTCCATCCCGACAATGAAATATTATTCAGTGCTAAAAAGAAATGAGTTATCAGGCCGTGAAAAGACGTGGAGAAAACTTGAATGTATATTATTAAGTGAAACAAGCCAATCTGAAAAGGCTACATACTATATGATTTCATTCTGTGACATTCTGGAAAAGGCGTATCTATGAGACAGTGAAAAGATCAGGGGCTGTCACAGGGCTGGGGGGGGGAGGGGTGAACAGGTGGGGTGCAGGGTATTTTTAGGGCAGTGAAACTGTCCTGTGGGATCCCATAAGGGTAGATACGTGTCATTGTACACTGGTCAAAACCCACAGAATGTCAACACCCTGCACTGCTGGTGGGAATGTAAATTGCTACAGCGACTATGGAGAAGAGTATGGAGGTTCCTTAAAAAACTACAAATAGAACTACCATACGACCCAGCAATCCCACTACTGGGCACATACCCTGAGAAAACCATAATTCAAAAAGAGTCATGTACCAAAATGTTCATTGCAGCTCTATTTACAATAGCCAGGATATGGAAACAACCTAAATGCCCATCATCAGATGAATGGATAAAGAAGATGTGGCACAGATATACAGTGGAATATTACTCAGCCACAAAAAGAAACGAAATTGAGTTATTTGTAGTGAGGTGGATGGACCTAGAGTCTGTCATACAGAGTGAAGTTAAGTCAGAAAGAGAAAAACAAATACTGTAAGCTAACACATGTATATGGAATCTAAAAAAAAAAAAATGGTACTGATGAACCTAGTGGCAAGACAGGAATAAAGACATAGACATAGAGAAAGGACTTGAGGACACAGCAGGTGGGGAAGGGGAAGCTGGTGCGAAGTGAGAGTAGCATCCACATACATACACTACCGAATGTAAAAGAGATGGCAAGTGGGAAGCAGCTGCATAGCACAGGGAGACCAGCTCGGTGCTTTGTGACCACCAGAGGGGTGGGATGGGGAGGGTGGGAGGGAGACCCAAGAGGGAGGAGATGTGGGGATATATGTATGCATAGAGCTGATTCACTTTGTTATACAGCAGAAACTAACACAGCATTGTGAAGCAATTATACTCCAATAAAGGTGTATAAAATAAAATAAAATAAAAAGTCATTGCCATAAAAAAAAAGAGTGAACCTGATGTAAACTAAGGACTCTGAGTGGTCACGATGTGTCGATATAAGTTCATTGACTGTAAACACTGCACTCTGGTGGGGGACATTGATAATTGGGTAAACTATGTGGGTGTGGGAGAATCTCCAGACCTTCTGCACAATTTTGCAGTGAACCTAAAACTTCCCTGAAAGCCTATGAAAAAAAACAACCCCAAAACAACAACAACAGACCAACTAAGAAGAAGAAGTTGTCTTAATAGACATCTGGACACACAAGAAAACCAGAGTAAATAAACAGGGACTTTTGGTTACAGGAATAAAGAAATAACTCAATGGGACAGAATCGAGAACGCAGAAAAAGTTTCCTGCATCTGTGGGAATTCTGTACACGGGGGGAGGGGCATCTCAAATAAGGAGAGAGGATGGAAGAATGGAATAATTATATGTGGAGTCAGACCATCCTCACATCACTCAAAAAATATGTAAAACCAATGACGTGAGCGGCAGAAGGGAACTGGGAAGAGCCGGGTTTTGACCCTGGAGTAGGAACAGCTCCCCAAGCCGGGACACACCCACACAGGCCAGGAAGGAGCAGATGGGTGAACCGGAGGACAGCAGAGGTTGCATTTTTATGAAAAAAGACCCCATAAACAAACAAAAGGTAGGTGACAGACGGGATGACTGTCAACACTAAGGACCTCAACCTCATGGAAACGAGGGGAAATGTCAGCAAAGAGGAAAAGTGTGACCACCTGAAGCTGTGGCAGGAGCGGGTGCTGGCGGCCGGGTGGCCCCGTGGTTTCCAGCCGTGACTGCGGCCTCGGGGCCTCCTCTCTCTCGGTATCCGGAGCCACGGGGGCAGTAAAGACGTCCATCTTTGTGCCCACATTCTCCATGCAGTCCCTCTGCCCTGCCCTGTCCTTTGATTCTCAGTGTAAAGCCAGCTGTTCTTGGATCCAGACACAGAAGTGGAGCTCCTGTATCCACGCCCTCGGGCTGCGCTGAGAGGCCGCCGCACCCCTGGGTGCAGCTAGAAATGCAACATGGGGAGCAGGCGGGGCTGGCACTCCCGCTGGGATGCGCCCTCAGGTCTGCCAAGCTCGGAGAAGGCGGGCTGGGGAAAGAGCTGGCATGGGCGTGCGTGGGCGTCCCTGCGCCGAGGCGGCAGTGCCGCTGGACGCTTCCTGGGTGTCCATCCTTGGGCGCGTGGGCCCCAGCTCTCTGTCAAGAGCAGAGTCTGGCTCAGCAGATCGGGGTGGGACCCCAGGTGCTGCGTTTCTACCCAGCCCCAGGGAGGCCCAGGCTCCCTCGAGGGGACCGCCCCCCCCCGTTGCTGCTGCCTTATATACCCACCACCAGAGGGACGCGCGGAAGACGAAACGTCGGGGGCGGGTGCGCGTGCTCACCGGGAGAAGCCCTCTTCTCTTACTTGGCACCTGAGAACCTAGTTTGGGAAAGCATCCCGGGGGGAGGGGGGAAGGACAGGCCCCCTGCCCGCGGGTCACGGCCATGAAAAAGCATTTCCTGTCCCACTCCTGTGGATTGGCTTCAATTCAAGGGGACCTGCTTTAGCCCGGACGCTGCCACCCTGAGCCTTTGATAGCGCTATCCGCCTCCTTATGGGACCTGGGGTGGCCGCTGTGTCCCCACCCCCATCTCTCGGGTCCCCCAGCTGTGGAGGAAATGGACGCATTGAGACGGAGGCCAAGCCCGGCCCTTCAGATCAGGCTGAGGGCGCCCAGGGTGGGGCTGGGGTCATGGTCGCCAGACCCTTGTTCCAGGTGGCCCGGAGAGAAACCCACCAGAGGGGGCATGTCCTGGTGGGGGCCAGGGGGCTCCCCACAGCCTCCGAGGCAGCCCACTGCCTGTGGGTGCTGCCAGGGGCCGGTTCTGGAGGCTCGCCGCCCAGGACGGGGCCCCTGCGGACAGTCCCCTGGGGGCCACAGTGCCCCTTCCCGCTTCAGAAGCTCCCAGGTCCTTGCGTGAAGCGGAACATTTCCCAGGTTTGGGTGGCGGCCGCTGCTGCCCTCACCCCCGGGCTTGGGGCCGCCCGCTCCCCCCTGCCCATAACCTCCCATCACCCACACCCCGAGCCCCTTCCCAAGTCCAGGCTGCCCGCCTCTCTCTGGAGCAGGCTTTCTGCCCCCTGCAGCGGCCTCTGGCCTGGGCTGGCGTCATCCGGGTCGCCCCGGGCTCTCGGGGACACGGGACGGCATCTCCGAGCGGCCGGCACCAGCCTGCGACCAGCTCTTACCCAGCTCCCAGGACGCTGGACCCCCACGTGGTCCAGCCCCTCACCCGGATCCCTGCCCACAGTGGCGGCCCAGCGACTGGTGCCCCCCAGAGCCTGGAGACGTTGGTCCCCAGGTGCCCCCACCCAAGGCACATCCCACAGAGGGGCCCGGGCCACCCTCTGGCCTGCTGGGGCATCACCTGGTGGGCGCCTCCATCCCCCCACCCCGGACCCCAACCATCCTCCCTGACTCACAGCTGGCTCAGGCCCCCTACAGAAGAGTGGGGGGCCGGGCGCAGAGGGGGACCAAGCTGGGGGCAGGCACAGGGCTGCGCAGCTGCCGCCCCTCCCTGGTGACCACTGCTATCTAATGCGGGGACCCCTTCCATCACACACCTGCCCAGAAACACTGCGTGCCCTTGGGTCTCGTTCAGGGATGCCAGAGCCCTGGGGTCCAGGGAGCCTCTCAGCCCCTCCTTCGGTCACCGTGGCCTCCAAGTGGCCACCAGCTGCTGACCTCCACCAATGGCGCGCAGGGCCTGAGCTCTCCGAGGGAGCCCCGCCCCAGGGCAGATGTGAGCACAGGGATCTGGATGGCTTGGACGGGAGGAGAGGCCCCTTCTGGGCTCTGGGTTGAGGCCTGGGTCTGCCTTGGGGGTTTCAGAGGAGGGGAGGAGGGTCCCCTCCAGCCCCACCCCAGCCCCTCCTACCCTCACCCCTGTGCCCCTCAAGCCTCACCTTGGCCCACCCCCCCGGCTCCTGCCCAGCATAACCTGTGCTCTGGGACCCCCTCAGGGTCTGTGTGTGCCCTGACAGTTCTCCAAGGCTGGGCTCCGGGATTTGGGGTCCCTCCTATCCTGAGGTGGAGTCACTGCCCCCCTGTCCCGAATGGCCAGTGGCCAGCTGGACAGGACGTGGCCCAACGTCCTGCAGATCCCGGGCACTGGGCGGCCTTCCTTGGGTGGGAGGGCAAGCGGGGCTGTCGATGACTCGTTTCTGAGTCAGGCCAGGGTCAGAGGGCACCAGACGGCTGGCCTTTCATGGGCACAGAAGACAGGGAGGGGCACCAGGCCTTGAGTGGGAGGGGTGGCGTCAGGGCAGGGGGAGGGTGTGAGTGTGTGTGAGCGAACGCCAGTGTGTTCAAGCCTGTGTTGGTGCAAATGTGAGTGTGAGCGTGTGTGCCGGTGGAAACAGGTAGACAGGACGTGGGTTTGAGTCTTTTATGTGACAAAGCCCTCCGAGGTGTCAGATCTGAAAACTCGAGACCCCAGCCCGCCGGGGGTCCCTCACCAGGGTTCCTGGGTGGGACCCGGGGTTTGTGACACTGGATGCGTGAACGTGGCGGTGGCTTCTGGACGCAGCTGGACACTGCTATCTAGTGCCCCGGTGGGGAAGCACCACCGCGAGATGTGCCGAGGCTGTGTGTCAACACGACTGGTTTATAATCCTTTGTGTTTGGTTTTATGCATTTTAAAACAGCGTTCTGAGAGCAAACACGCTTCTCCAGACGGCCAGAGGGACCATGGCTCGGAAGAGGCTCAGAGGCCCTGGTCTGGCCCCGTCTGCACCGAGCAGTGCCCGGTGGGCAGCGACCGGCCCAGGTGGGGCCGGGACAATAGCCCACGTCTGCATCTGCGGGCCTGCGGCGCCTGCCCCCCTCTCCCCTCCCTCCCCTCCCTCCCCGCGGCCCCCAGGAGGAAAGAAGCCGGTCTGCGCTGGACCAGCCTCTGGTCTGGCCTCCCCAGCACTCTCCTTGGGACCCTGGCGCCAGCCCGTCCAAAGGCCAAGCCAGGAGGCTATTCTGGGAGCTTGTGAGGAGGCCCCGGGAGCTCCTTATAAGGCAGCCTGGTGCTGTCTGAGCCCGAGGTCTGCTCTGCACCCCGCCTGCGTCCGGGCCTGACGGCTGCAGAGTCCTCCCTGCCCTTACCCACTTGACCCGGGCGTCCCAATTCCCTCCTGTCTCCAGTGACGCTCTCCTGAGGTTTAAATGAAATTTAACCAACATCTGCCCCTTGGGGGCCCTCAGGAGAGAAGTGGGGAGCAGAGCCCCCAGCTGGCCAGGCTGGTCCCCCACATCCTCATGTGAAGCGCCTGGCCCCAGCTGAGTCACCGGCATTTGCAGACTCAGCCGTAGAAGCCGCTGGTTCCGGCTTATTTTTAGAATCTCTTTACCAGAACACCTGGGTTGGGCCCAAATAATACATGTATCTCAGCGGTTCAAAAATATAACTTGATGGCCAGTCATTCACCCGGGAGACAATGCCCAGTGAGTGAGCCTGGCGAGGTGCTTCCTGAGATGTGTGCGTTCCCCTCACCCGCTGTGCAGGGCCGGGGCCCGGCTTGCCTGGATGTGTCCCCAGGAGGACATGCCGGAACCGGGTCACCCCATCATTTCTGCTCTTCTTTTCAAAGGGGGCCGGGAAAAACATGGCGCTAGAAACGTGAGACCAGGACCAGGCTGTAAGGTCTTCCCAGAGAGGGTTTATGGCTGGAGCCCGGCCCCGGCCTTGAGCCTGGCGCCCGTGGCGCTCTGCTGGCACTGGCGCTGGGTGTCCAACGTGCAAACAACACGAGGAATGCGCGCGTGAGCGGCGGGTTGTCGTTGGGGCCCCGCATGGCGGGCAGAGGAGGCTCTCACACCAGCCGTGCCCAGGCGGCCGTGCAGCCATGCCCAGCATGGTCCTGCGGTGGCAGCT
Source organism: Aethalodelphis obliquidens (assembly GCF_003676395.1). Taxonomy (NCBI): domain Eukaryota; kingdom Metazoa; phylum Chordata; class Mammalia; order Artiodactyla; family Delphinidae; genus Aethalodelphis; species Aethalodelphis obliquidens. The sequence continues at coordinate 1,167,643 of NW_020837945.1, read as the reverse complement.
GCCCAGGCGTGTGGCGTGACCACCTGCGTGTGGCAGGCCCGGGACACGGGGTGAGGCAAGCACGCGAGGTGCTTCCCAAGTGTGTCCACAGGATGAACGAGGCCGGCCTTGCTAGGAAGTCCCCAGGAGCAGTAGGTGACAAGGACCGGTTGGCCCCTCCCCTCGTCCCCAGTTTGAGGCTGAGCCCTCTGGACCTCGCCAGGCGGCCCCTGGCATCACCAGGAGCCCCTTAGGGACGCGGCTCAGCCCTGGCAGCACCTGCTCTCTGGGCTCTGCCAGCTGACTGGCTCGGCGGGGCAGGGTCCCCCGGAGGCCAGGCTCTGAGACGGCTCCCTCGCGGGGACTCAGGCCATGGCGGCTGTCGGGTGTGGGCTCGGCCCAGGCTGCAGGGCCGACGCACCCACGCGAGGCCACTCCACGTGATTCCTCTTCTCCCAGCACGTGGCTGGGCCTCAGAGCTGGTGTCCTAGGAGACCCAGGTGGACGCCCACGACTCCACACGGTGTGAGCTTGGGAGCCCCCAGCCCCCTGCACACACCCCGTCCCGCTCAGCTGTACCCTCTCCATCAGGCCATCCCACCCCCCTCGGTCCCCGCACGTTCAGACCCGGGTCCCCAGTCCGCCTTCTCTGCAGCACACACCACCTGTAATACAGGACGCGCTACCTGTGTCAGGCCTAGGGCTCGTGGCTCGCCCCCGCTCCTGGGTGGCTGGAGATCTGTGTCTGCTTCGCTGGCGGCTGCGTCCCGGGTGCCAGAGCCTCCCCCGCCCATGGACTGAGCCAAGGCCGCGTGCGACCAGCAGACGTTACACCCGGAGTACGATCCTCGGGGCTACTGCTTCGGTGCGATTGCAAACGCTCAACTCACCTGGCTGACCACTGACTGGCTGGGCGCTGACCGCCTGGGCCAGGCTCTGGGGACTCAGGGGTCCTGCTGTCCTCCCTCCCCCTCCCCCGACCACAGACCACTCTCCAGGCCTTCCACAATCCAGGTGCTCGGGACGCTGTGCCCCCTGCAGACCTGGCCTGTGTGGGCTCAGCACTGGCTAGGGCGTGTCCACCCTGCCCCTCCCTCACCAGCCAGCGGCTAAGGGAGGCGCCTGGGCTTTCATGGTGTCAAAATCCCCAGCTTGACGATTATGGTCTAGAAGGTGCTGCGCCTATGAGATGCCCTTGTGACCTTTGCACGCCACTGCCGTGTTGTCCTTATGGTGTGAACCGCCCTGCCGCAGCCCGCGGACTGCTGAGGCGCTTGAGGCGCTAAGTAGGAGCTCAGCAAGGGTTTCAGCCAAACAGGGGCAGCCCTGGGGGGAAGCTGGCCTTGCTGTTCCTCTCCTTCTGGGGGAACCTCGGGATGAGAAGTCCCTGAGTGTCTGGCAGACGCCGGCCCACCTGCAGGGAGGTTGCCCAACGGCGCCGAGGTCCTGGGTTACCGTCCTGCAGGACCCTCACTCCCAGCCCAGCCACCCAAAGGGGTCCTGGCAGGGCCATGTGGGCTGGGCCCTGGGCCTCTCAGGGGTGCTGGGATCACCCCTCCTGGCTGGATCGCAGGCTGGGGTCACCAGGGTCACCCGCCGCTTCTCACCTGCTCTGTGGGAACACTGCACACCTTCTTTCCCATGACAGGTTGGGTGCTGCCGTGCCGGGCCTGAAGGTCTCCGGCCCCCGGCTGGTCAGCCTCCAGGGCACCACCCACCCCTGGGCGGCCGCCTAGCGGGCTCATCCCTTCCGCCTTCCAAACCTGCTGTCCCCTGGCCTGTTGGTTCCTTCAGACGACACCGCAGGCCGCCCTGCCCCGGGGGCAGCAGGGTTGTGGGGGAGGGCAGTGAACGGGGAGCCTGCGCTCGGGGAGGGGGTGGCCGGGAGCCAGACCGTCCGGGGAAGCAAAGCAGTCCAGTGAGGGCTCAAGCAGGGAGACGGCAGAGCCAGCGCAGGGGGGGACACGGCTCAGACGCCGACGAGTGAGGGACCGTCCTGGCAGACATCGGGACACTTGGCTCAGGAATGGGGACGGGAAAGGCACAGACCCCAAGGCCCGGCCCTCAGAGCGTGGGCTGTGTCAGAGGCACCGGGGCTGGCAGCCGACCCCGAGGGCTTTGCGGTTTCCTCTGAAGAAAGGGCCCCTGCAGAGGGCTTGAGAGGAGCTGAGACCTCACCTGCTTAAACACCTGGCTGCCTTTGCGAGGAGAAGGTGGGGGGATGCGGGGGGAGGCAGGGAGACTGGGAGGGGGAGAAAGGTGCTGGGGGCCAGGTGCGGGGCAGCCAGGTTCTGGAAGGGTTAGGGGGGTGCAGCATGGGGGCTTGCCGATGGATGGGTAGGGGCAGGCAGGAGACAGAGCCTCCCTGCACAGACTCAGGGATGGGCCCCGGTGGGGCGGGGAGGGGCACTGAGGCCTGGGGCAGGATCGGCTCGCGGCGTGGTGTGGGTGAGGTCAGTGGACCCGGGAGCAGGGCATGTGCTGTCTTCTCCCAGCTCTGCCCCGAGATCCGCTCTGGCTGGCACCTGGCTCCCCCAGGCCCCCTCACTCCCGCCGTCCTCCTGCCTTCCCGCCTGAAGCCGCAGTCCCGCCCCCCAGGCCCCCTCCCCCGATGCCCCTACCCCTAACCGCAGCGCCCCAGCCTGGCCTGTCCCCCACCTGCCGCAGCCCCATCGAGCCAGCCCCTAAGCTGTGACCGAGCTCCATCGCGGAGGACCCGGGCGGGTGGCGGGGGGGATGAAGAAGTTAATAACACACATTTCCAAGTTGTGTGAGACCTGGAGCTGGGAAGGCCCAGAGCAGGGCGGGGCTCCGGGCAGCCGGGCCACAGGGAAGGTCCTCCCGTGGGTGGAGGGACAGGCCCCGGGGGCAGTTAGAGAAGGTCGTGTGTCCGAAGAGGCAGGGCTGCAGGCCGGGCAGGGCCAGCGCCTTCTCTCCCTCAGACTAAACGCCCCGTTTCCTGAGAACCCCGTCCCGGCCACACCACTGTCACATCCGACCTTGTCCCTAGGATCAGACCACAGCCCTCCGCCTGCGGGGGGCGTCCAGCTTCACGTCCACGGGGAGGCTGGTGCCGCATGGCCGACGCCTGGGCCATTGGGGCTGCGCAGGATGGGGCTGGGAGTGGCTGCCACGCAGAGCCTTCACACAGGCCCTTCCAACCTGCACAAGGGCACGTCCTGGCAAGACGCCTGTTTCCCCACCGCTCGTCAGACATCTGTGTTCCTGACCTAACTCAGCGAGGACCCTCCTGTGCAGCACCACGGGGGCCGTGGCGCTGACCCTGTACTTGCAGCTGCTGACCTCTTCCCAGGCTCGAGGTAGACAGTGCCCCTGGGTTTCCGTCCTGCCTGTACCTGGCTGTGTGATGCCACCTCTCCCCCGTGGCTGTGGTCCTCTGGGCTGTGTTCCCCCCATGGGCTGTTGTCCTCCGTGGGGGGCTCTGGTCCCCTAGGGGCCGTGGTCCCTCGTGCCCTCCGAGGGGCTTGGTCTGGACCGCCATGTCCCGTGGTTCTGCAGCCCTGGCCCCGGCCCCCGCAGAGCAGGCCCTGCTGGAGACACCTCTCATCTAGCTGACGAAGCCATCGCCCTCTGGGGTCTCTGAGCAGCCTGGCCCGTCGGAGGGCCTGCTCTGATCTTGACTGGAGGCAGAGCCGATTGGACGGAGCTGAGCCCATTCCCAGGAATGCCCCCTGGCCATGGCCCGTCGTGTGGCTATTTCTGACTCAGCTGCGTCACACATGCCGCTTGTCCCGGGAGCCAGAGGGCTGAGCCGGCCCTGGGCACCGAGGGGTCAGGGCTGGTGTTGAAAGGGGCTCTGTCCTCCCCGGGGCCTCGGCCCCAAGCAGCACACAGGGGCTTTGTTCTCCAGCCAAGCCCCGGAGGACCCCTCCCTCAGCCGGGGCCCGCAGGGACGTCTGGCAGGACGCGACGTGTCTCTCCAAGCCAGAGCCCAGGCCAACAGGCCCTTCCCACAGTCACTGCCTGGGAGTCCACCTGCCTCGCCCCTTCCCTGGAGCCCAGCCGTGGGCCCTGCCTGTCTGACACACTGCGGTGAGACCCACCGCCCCAGGCAGGGCAAGGCGCACCAGGACGGGGCACTGCACAGAGCCCACGCTCGGACACCTCGGGGCCCTGTGGAAGAATGGGCGGGGAGGTTGCCTGGGACACCCTGTGGGGAGAATGGGGCCCCCACTGCTCTCTCTTGCGCTTCTCTTACTTCAGCTGTCAGTATTTTCTAATTTTTCTTCAAGATGCACGCTGTGTCTTGTTCATCGGGTCCAACTCCCAGGTTACCCAGCATCTGCTGCCCCTGCCCCACCCCCGGTTCTGTCTGTTCTGCTCAATAATGCTACAGCTGCGGCTTTCATGGCCGCTGGACCCCTGGGACCCACACCACCCCCCCGGCCCCTGGTCTTCCCCCAGCGCTGTGCTGCATTATTCAGAACCCATTCCCTCCAGACTTGGGTCATGTCCTCTCTTAGTCACCTCTGATGACTCCCACTGCAGTCCCATGCTATGTGCTGGGCACCGAGGTCCTTCCTCTCTTGTCTTCCCCCCTCCCCTGCCCTGTCCCCTGGCTATAGTGACCACAGCTACATTCCACAAGCATCACTGCTGCTGACTCTGTCCACAGGCTGCTTCCTTACCCTCTGTTCCCTGGCAGTAAGTTCAGCCTTCAAAAAGCCCAGTTCACAGGTCACCATGTCACCTCTTCCAGGAAGCCCTCCCTCCACGACTGTCTGGGAGAAATTAATCCTCCCCATCTAGATGTAATGAAGAGCTCAGATCTGTGAGTCAAGCAGCCAGGTTTAAGGCCTGCTGTACCATTGTCACCCGACATTCCACGAGGATTTGTGAAGCACTCACTGAGTGGCTCGTTCTCTCCTAGGTGCTGAGGAAGGCTAGAGTCCAGGCCAGGGGCAGGGCACATGGAGCTGCCCTCTGCAGAACACGCTGTAGAGGGCAGATGCCACCCAAGGGCGGGACCCAGAGTTACTTAATGAGAACGATGCAGGGTGCTACCTGGGAGCAGTGCAGGGCGTTGGGGGGGAAGGGGTGATGGGTCAGCATGAGAACATTTAGGTGAGGCCCAGGGCAGAGTGGGAGGAATGAAGGAGGAAAGAGCACGTGTAAATGTCCTGTGGCAGGAAGGAGGGTCTGTGGGAGGAAAGAGGTCTGTGAAGCAGAAACAGGGAGCAGCACGGGGACCCTGGTGGAGAGGCCAGGGGCCCAGAGACCCCGGGAAGTGTCCTCAGGATGGGGAACCAGTTGAAGGTCTTGAGTACTGGGCTGCTGGTGGAGCTCACATGGCGTGGGGGGTGGGAAGGTGCGAGGGTCCAGGTGGAGCGGTGGCCAGCGCCCAGGTGAGCGGGTCTTGGACCAAGTGGGTTTGCAGACCGCACGGTGGACGGACTGTTGGAGGCTGAGCTCACTGGACGGAACTGGACAAGGGAGGGGGAGGGGCATCTGGCATACTTGGCGGCTCCGGCTTCGGCCATGTGGAAGCTCGGGACCCTCGGGGACGAGGATCTGGGGAAAGAGGGGGGCGTTCATTCTGTGCACGTCCATCGTGGTGTCTGGGCCGAGATGCCCTCCTTTCCTGGGGCTCTGAGGGGTCTGGGTTGGGGAGAGAGCCAGGGGAAGCCCTCGACCTCCAGGAGAGGGGCAGGCAGCACCCACTCCCATATGCACAGAAGCCCACGGCTCAGAACCTCAGGTTCTTCATCTGTGAAATGAAGTAATAATTCTGGACATGCTGACTCTTTCCAGGGGTGGGGCGATTACAGCTTCTGAAAGCCCCGCGGCCCGTGGCTCATAACACAAGCTCAGCCCACGGTAGCGCCTTCTGACCTCGCCCACAGGCCACAGCAGGTCCCGTCTGCGTGGCCTGGAGCCCGGGAGTCCCTCGAGGCTGCTCCCGCCCGTGCATCTCTGGGACCCCAGCCCCAGCAAGGCTCCCTGCGTGGGGGGCACTCGGTTGACCATTGGCTGCTCAGATGGGGCCGGCAGTGCAGACGGCCGGGGGCGGCCAGGGTCGAGGGGGGTCATATCTGGGGAGATGGGGCATCTTCAGGAACGAGGAAATCAAGAAAACCAGGTCTTGCCAAAACACAGAGCCCCCTTTGGCGTGAAGAATCTGGCTAACATGTGGGCTCAGGGAGGCGCTTTGCTCCTAGAAGGACATTCCTGGTTTTAGAGAAAAATCGCTCAGGCTCCCAGGGCCTTTTCTGGGGAAGAATGATCATCTCATTGTTATGAATGCCAGGGAGCAGGAAATGTTTTCAGGTACAATTGCCCAAATTACGGCTTGCGCCCTTTGCAACACGAAATCCTCTTGGATTTGGTCTAAATTGTCTCAGACCACAGATGAGACGTGGGGTTCGCTTCAAGATTAGCAATAAGCGAACTCACTACAAAAAGAGATTGTTTCCCTAACACCTGTTGTCTGAAAGATTTTTAGGAACTTTTTATTTCGAGATGACTTTAGCCTTCCAGGGGCGCTCCAGGGGCCCTCTGCAATCTCCCTGCCGGGGGTGGGGAGGGACTTGCACAGGACCACAGCCCACAGGTAGATGCGAGGAAGTACCACCAGCCATCACTGTGAATAAGCCACAGGCTCCATTAGAGAGTTTCAGCAGCTCCGTCTCCTGCCCCTTCCTGTCCAGGCCCCCAGCACACCTGCTGTAGGGCCCCCACTGGAAGCGCCTCCCCCCTGAGCACAGCTCCTGAGCTCTCCTTGTGTTCCAGCACCTGGACGCTGGCCCGGGGCTTGTGGACCATCCCTCGCTTCAGCCATGTCTGATGGCTTTCTCGCCACTGGACCAGAGTCAGGGGCGTTTGGCAAGCCCCCCGCAGAGGTGGGGTGCCCTTCTCGTCACGTCTCATCAGGGGCTCCTGGCATCATCCTATCACAGGGGCTGTTGACCCCAATCACTCATTAATGTGGCGTCTGCTGGCCATGTTTAACTTTTTCTCCACAGTAAAGTTACTCTTTTTCCCTTTCCCCACTTTACTCACTGGAAGCCGGTCACTGACCCAGACCACACTCACGAGAGGGATGCTAGGCTGCACCTTGGGAAAGGACGAGCATCAGAGAACCTCTGGACACAGATTAAAACCGCAGAGTCATTAATAAATATCTTGGGAGGTACTTTAAGTCTTTGCAATGACCTTCTTGTTCCTAAAAGTTCCCTCTGCTAATTTCTGAGCCCACCGACGGTGGAGAGGTTTTGGTGCTCATTTCCTATTTTCCCACTCCTTCTGCATTTGTACTTGGAGTGTTCTACAGGAAGGAGAACTTGTTCTTTCTCCCGTTTGTTCATTTAATCGTTATCATCAGCGTGTACTGAAGAACGTTTATTTTGTTCTTTGTTACCACCCAATACTTGCTTGTTTGTTTGAACTTATACATAGCTTTACCGTTTTTCACATGGGTACAGTTCTATGAATTTAACACATGTATAGATTTGTACAATCACGACCACAATCAGGGTACAGAGCAGCTTTGTCACCCCAAAACACTCCCTGCGGTACCCCTTCATATAACCTCCTCCCCTGACTCATAACCCCTGGGGACCACTGATCCATCTTCCTCACTGCAAATGTGTCTTTCAATGGTGACTGTAATTGGAATCACATGGTGTGCAGCTCTGTCTTCTTCGTTGAGCGTGATGCCCTGGAGAGCCGTCCAGGTGGCTGTGTGTCAATAGCTTGTTCTTTTCTGTCACTGAGTAATATTCCGGGGCGTGGATGGACCATGGTTTACCCACTCACTGTTGAAGAACATCTGGGCTGTTCCCAGTTTGCAGTTATCACAAAGAAAGCTGCTATGGACATTCCCACACAGGTTAGTGTACAGACGTATTTCGCGTGAACGGTCTTCATCTCTCTGGGATACATGCCCAGGAGTGCAGCTGTGAGGTCGTGTGGTAGTTGCGCATTTAGTTTTACAAGAAACTGCAAAAGCATTTCCCAGAGTGGCTGCACCGTGTCACATCCCCACCAGGGTGCGGAGGACAGCCAGGCTTGGGGCTACACAAACCTCACACCTGTGGTGGAACACGCCCCCCTTCTCCATCCATATGTGTGTTGGTCCGCCCTTAGCTGTGGGGTCTTGCTTCCTGAGAGAGAGTCCGTGTCTCACAGCCACACCAGCTGGGGGCAGGAAGCAACATGCTCTGATGCTCTGACCCCACCTCAGCCCTGGGCATGGGAAACCTGGTCTCAGGTGTGGCCCTGATGGAGGCTTTCATCCCTGCCAGGTGTCCTTGCCCCCTGCTTCCCTCCCCTGCCCCAGTAGGCTCTAAGGGGGCCATGGGGAGGTGGGCTGGGAGACCTGCGCTGCCAGCACATGGGGAAAGCTCTCGAGGGTTCTTCCCATCTTCTCCCCAGATCTGCACACCTCCCCGGGACGGCTCTGCTGACCGCCTTATGTGGCATCCACGCACCTGCTCTGAGAGGCAGCGGCTCCGGGCCCACCTGCGGGGAGCCTGGCTCTGACCAGATTTCAGGTTCCCTGACGGGCTCGAGAGGTTGTTAGTGTGCAGTTCGTCCAGCTTTGCTCTTGCTGTACAGGTGGGAGTGGAGCTCCTGCAGCTGGACCTGGGAGTCTGGAGATCAGACTTCAGTGAGCTTGATGCCGTGTTCCCACTGGAGTCACGCATTCATCTGGTCCCCAAGCCAAATGTGACCCGGAACCTAAGACGCACGTTGTCTGGACCGAGGTCCCCTGAGGAGACGCATTTGCCTTCTGGTGGGGACGGTTCCCTTCACCCCCCGCCTCCCCCAACGAGGATGAGCCTCGCAGGCCGCCCTGCCCGGGTGTCTTCAGCTGACACTTCAAATGCCTCCACTGGGCCCTGGGTAGTCAGCTCTCGACAAGTCAGGGTGGGTTTGGCCAAGTGATCCGAGCCCTCAGGGACCGCGCACTGGTCAGGGCTTAGCCTGGTGACTTCACGTGCATGTAACTGGAGGAGGAGCCTTGGGGGAGGGACCTGCGGGGTGTAGGGTGGACCCACAGCAGCACACCTTCGTGGTCAAAGGCTCAGTTTCCGGAACCAGAAGCTAAGCGTGCTGGAGAGGCCGGGTGGTGGGCCCACTGGCCTTCATCAGTAACGCAGCCAACCCTGGGGCCCTCACTCACTCTGCCTGTCCTCTGCTCTCTGGCCAGGGCTGCCACGGGCTGACCTGACCAGGCCAGAGGGTGCAGGACCTCAGGGCAGGGGGGCCCAGGGGCTCGCACACGGCTGGTGGGCTTTTCATCACATTTTCCTTCTTTTCGTCCAACAGCAATGTAAAGGTCCACGAGGAAGTGGGCTCCTAGCCCAGTGGCTGCTGTCCCCCCGTGTCCCCACCTTCCTAGCCACGGTGGGGAAGGACCCTCCCAGAGCGGGGACTGTGGGCTCAGCTGACACGAAGGGCAGCCACAGGGGCACTGCTTCCTGAAGAAGTTGGGAGGTGCTGGTGGGGGACTGGGAAGGCTTCCCTCGGAGGTGCAGGGTCTCCAGTCGTCAGGGGAAGCCCTCCCCCAGAAGGGGTAGCAGGGCTTCGGGAGGTGGAGCCCACACCAGGCAGTAGAGGGGAGGCCCCGGCCTCCAGGTAAAGCAAAGCCTTCAATGGGTGTCAGGCTTCCGTCCACAGACACGGCCGCAGCCACCCGGGCCTCTCTTCAGAGCCCTGGCCCAGGTCTCCTGCCCCAGTGCAGGCGGGGACCCCTTCAGGTGGTCAGAGGTGCTGGTCTAATGTCCCAATGGCTGGGGGTTCCTTCCAGGCTCCAGAGGACACAGCTCCACCTTCTACCAGCATCGTCCTGGGCGAAGGACCCTGGCAGCACCCGCGGTGCTCAGGAAGGGCTCTCGCCCCAAGGGGTCTGGCCTGGAAGCGGGACAGAGGCCTGGGCCTCTTTGGAGGCTCAGTGTCCAGTAAGGCTGCGTGCGTCACAACCCAGAAGGGAAGAGCAGCGAGGGAGGGGGCTGGGGGCGCAGGAGGAGGTGGACACGCCCTGGGGGTGTCCCGTGTGGTCGCCACCGTGGCATCTTTGGAGCCGTGACCGCCGCTGCCCACAGGAGACGTTGCTCTGGACGCACAGACTGAGGACCTGGCTCCCCTTCTCTTCCCTGGACGCCCAGGAGACAAAGACCAGGAGCAGAGAGGAGAGGGCGACGGACAGCGAGACGTGGCCTCAGACTGGAAAAAGCAATTTGTCTTTCAGAAAGAAGAATGTCTTTCTTCTTCTCTTTTTTTTTTTTTTTTTTTTTGCGGTACGCGGGCCTCTCACTGCTGTGGCCTCTCCCGTTGCGGAGCACAGGCTCCGGACGCGCAGGCTCAGCGGCCATGGCTCACGGGCCCAGCCGCTCCGCGGCATGCGGGATCTTCCTGGACCGGGGCACGAACCCATGTCCCCTGCATCGGCAGGCGGACTCTCAACCACTGCGCCACCAGAGCAGCCCCTCTTTCTTGTTTATCATGGAAGTTTTTGCATTAATTTGATGCAAATTTTGATGACTGAGTTCCTTGGTATCCTCTCCCTGAAATTTGCCCCTAGCAGGTGTGGGGCAGGCGTGTAGGCAAGTGTGCACACGTGTATGCCTCTGTGTGTGTGTGTGTGTGTGTGTCCACCCCCTTCCCTGCTGGGAGGTGGGCCGTGAGCCTGGAGCTGGAGCTGGGGCCTCTCAACTGCTGCAGGTGAGCAGGGGCCAGGGCCGGTCATGGCGTCTGTGGGCCTCAGCCGTCTGCCTCTCCGTGGACAATGCAGTGGGGTGACCCAGGGGCCCCACAGCTCAAGGCCTGGGGCAGGAAAGGTGGGCTTCATCCACATTCAGGCCCCGACGGGACGGACAGGCTGCCCTACTGCGTGCTACCCGCTGCGCAGTGGGCCATCGGCTTTGGGACCCGCCCTCTCCCTCCCCAGCTCCTGGCAATGGCACCCACAGACGTGCTGCCGTCCATGGTGAGGCCTGAGGTGTGGACGCAGCCCTGGGGGCCAGGCCAGTTCTGGACGAAGTGGGTGCGAACACCTCCAGCCCAAGCCCTGAGACGGGTGGTGGTAGGTGGCCCCGGGCAGGCAGCTCTGGGCTGGGATTGGGCGTCGCGGGCCCTGCCCCTGAGTCTGCGCTTTCCGGCCACTGTGAACTGGGCGGGCCCTTGGCCACTGGGCCTCGGTGTCCCCGTGGGCGTGGCAGGGGCAGCATGTGGAGTGCTCCCTGCCCAGCTGTCAGGTCCTTCCTCGCACGGCACAGCTTTCTGGCCGGCTTCTGCTGGGCAAACTGAGACCAACCCCGCAGGCCCAGCTAGGAAGTGAGCTGCCACGGGTCCCAGGAGGCAACTCCAGCCTGGCCTGTACGGGGCCGAGTGTGTCGTCAGCCAGACCAGAGCCGGCACGTGGAAGGATGTTTTCTTCATGGTCCTGGAGGGGAAGGAACCCGGAGGGGCCGAGCCCGAGTTCTCTGGCCTGAACGGTCCCTGGGCGGGGCTGGGCCTCGGCCTCCGTCAGGCCAGCGCTCGGGGCCGCAGCGGAGCCAGCCCCCAGCTCTTACATCCCTCTCCCCAGCCTGGGCTGACCCTGCACCCGGCCGTGGCCTGGGAGCCCCGACGCTGACTCCACCTTGCTTGGAGGGCAAGATGCAGGACTGGAGCAGGGCAGAGACCACCACCTGGGGCTCCGGCTTTCCTGGGTGACACCTGTGTGAGGTGGAATTTACCCAGACTGCACCATGGCAAGAGAAGGTGATTTCTTTATTTTGTCTAAAACCGGGCCGATTTCTCTTATGAGCCTCTCCCCACCGGGGCGCAGAGAAACCGAAACTAAGTGAACAACATCGAATCCTCGGCTGCCTGGGTCCAACTCAGCAACGTTGGGGTGACTGCGCCAACCTTCACACTTGTCCTCTCTCCCACTCAAAGGCGAGGCTGGGTCCTCTGCTCACCCACCCACGTGACCCCACAAAACAGATCTAAGTACGTTGAGTCTGAAGCTGGGCGTGAGGCAGAGAATGTTCGAGCGCAAGCAGAAGCGGTGGAGGGGCCGCCGTCGGACCTGCTGTTCTGACCGCTCGGAGCTGCCGTCTTTGCCTTCTCGGGTCAGCCGACCTCGGCGCCGATCACTGGACACGACGGGCTCCAGGGCCCTGGGTGCGTTTCTCATTGTCCCTGGCCCAGCGTCCACTGCGAAGGAGGGATCTGCTGGAATCTCAGATATTGTGGAGACCGAAGCCACCTCCGGGCCCTGGAGAAACCCCGTCATCTGCCACCTGAGCTGCGCAGGCGGCTTCCGTCCTGGCTGCACTGGGTCGGCCGTGCCTCAGAGCCGTGGGCACCCCTCCCTGTGGGAGCTGCCCACCTGTCCTCCTGTCCGGGGACTCCAGGGGCCCTGCGGACGCAGCAGGTGATGGGCCACAGGAAAGGAGGACGTGGTTTTAAAGCTGTGGGTCTGCTCACCGAGGCCCTGTCCTGCCTCCTGGGCCTGGACCCTACTCTGTCCTCACTAGGGCTTCCCTCCCTCTGCCCGGCGGTTCATTTTGTTACTCTTCCCCCACGTCCTTAAATTACGTGGCTTATTTAATTTCTATCTTCGTTGATTTCTAGTGAGACACGCTGAGGCCCCTGGTGCTGACTGAGTCCTACAGAAAGCACTGGGAACAGTGCCACACCCTCCATTCTGCTCACACGTGCACTTCAATGCACACATCTATCCCCGTGTCCCCATCGCGTCCAGAGCCCAGGTCCTCCCCAGTGAGACCCAGCCAGGCCCTGTTCCAGTGGACAGCGGCGGTTGGTGATACACTGCTGCCGTGTAGACTCAGCTGTCAGCTCCGCCGTCTGCATGGGTTCTGCCAGCAAGTCACCACCCGACCACAGGAGCGCAGGGTGGGCTTGTGTGAAAGGCCGCGGCTTCGCATCACCCAGCACTGGGTCTGCCTGGACGTGGGATTCCAGGCCCGGATCACCTCCCCTCAGGTCCTCTTTCTTACCGAGGGGAATCGAAAGAACCAGGTGGGAAGAGCTCCCTTGGGGCCCCTCTCCCACGTTTTGCGGGATTGCAGACCAGCCCGAGGTCAGCTGCGGGCTCCGATCTTGGGTGAATGATTCTGAAGGGGCTGAAGGAGCCGGCCTGCGCCTCTGAGCCCCCTGCCCTCCCCTGCTCGGCCACGGGGCACAGTGTCAGGACCTCAGAGAAGGGAGGGGGGTGAGGGATCCAGGATCCTAAGGGGCCGTGAGAGCAGTGGGACGGCAGGTGCCAGCACTCTGTCCCACCCCCCCAAGGTGGGGGAGCGCCAGCTGTGTCCCTCCCGCCCTCCACGGCCCAGAGGGGAGCAGTGACTCAGGGGCAGTGACGGTGGGCACCGGGACCCCTGCCCTCCCTGCCCGAGGTGGACGTCAGGCCCGATAGCCGAGAGGACCCCCAGCAGCCGGTGGACAGGGCCGAGGAAACAACAGGTGGGCATGCAGGCGTCCCTCAGCGGGCGGGACTGAGAGCCGTGCTGGGGCCATTAATCAAAAGCCCCACGAAACCTCGGTCGTGCCCAGGTATTGTGCGGCTCCAGCCCCAGAACCCATCTGCAGCCCCAGGGCAGCCCCCGCTGGGGGCCACGTGGGTAGTTGATCACAGACGCGCCCTTTGCCCAGTTTTCCTCCAGACCCTCCCCAGACCTCCTAGTGCGGCGTCTCCATGCTTGTCCCCGGGCACGTGGGGTCCTGGCCACTCCCTCCACTCAGACCCTGGGTGGCAGCACCCCCTACGCCCATGCTGTGGTCCTGATTCTGCCACCTGACACCCCCGCTTTTCTCTCCTCCCTCAGCCCAGGCCGCGTGCTGTGACCCCAGGATTTCTTGGCTACTTTTAATTAGCTGCAGCCACACGGCTCTCAGAAATGCAGCTACAGGACTCCTGCTCCCATGGGGTTTCCAGTTGTGATCTGGTCGGACACATTCTGGCCCTCGGCTCTCCTGGGCAGAGGCCCTCCCCCCGTGGCCCCCAGCTCGCCGAGCGGAAGCCAGTCCACCGGGAGGCCGGCAGGTCAGCCTGTGCAGCGTGGACACCAAAGGAGCTACTCTCCAGGGACGGGAGTTCCCGGGATCCCAGGAACGGAAGCTCCTTTTGCATCGGGACTGTTCCCAGAACCAGCAGATCTGGACAAATAAGCAGCAGGTTGCCTGTGGCAGCCCCCAGCCTCCGTCAAACCCCAGCCTTCTCCTTCCCAGGCCCGCGAGGCATCTCATCCTCCGGGAAGCCAGGTGTGGCCACACGACAAGTTGGCCAGTGGACGTGGTGTGCATGGGCCCAAGGCATCCCTGGGGGCCCCTCTAGCTGGTCGGATAAAGACATGACAGAAACCTGGAAACCAGTGGCCCCTGGAGGGCTGCCTGGAGGCGGAGCCCCTGCTGGCCTGTTCCCCACCCAGGGCGAGCATCAGTGACCATCTCACCACGTCACATCCTGCCCGTTTGTTACCACGACATCCAGCACCCTCCGGAGTTCTGGCCTTTTGGGAGAACAGATTCTGAACCTTCCATCTGCCTGAGTCCCTGCTCTGCCCCCTCCACCCCCAGCGCACAGGAAATGAAGTCACTCAGGAAGCCTGGCCCATCGCGCGGTGGGATGTGGGGTGGGCTCTGAGGGAGGTCGAGGCCTGGGGGTCCGAGGGTGTGTGGGGACCCTGGGGAGGGGGTTGCAGAAAGGAGAGTGGCCCCAGGGGGGTGGGGGGCTGGGCCCTGAGGAGGCCTGGGCAGGGCGCCGTCCACGGCAGGTGAAGCCTGTTTGCAGGGGACAGAGAGATGCAGCCGCAGAGGGGTCAGCAGGGCCGGCGTGTGTCAGGAGGGGCTGAGGGGCTGTACCCGTCCTACCCTTGAATCTCCGCAGACCCCAGGGCCCAGGACAAGCAGGGCAGGATGCTCAGGGCAAAGCGGGCTCTTCCCTGAGGTCACTCGCCAAGATGGGTCTGGCGGCCACACGGCAGGCAGGGCTGCTGGACCGACCTTCCTGGGGGCTGATGACACACGTCGTGTGTCCTTGAAAACGCTGTGGCTTCCCCACCCCCATCCATTGGGCTCAGAAGGTCACCAGGATGGGGCAGCTTCTGGGAAGGCCTTGGGTTTGGAGTCAGAGCTGGTGCCTTCCTTACACCTGACACCACAGGAGCTCAGCCGGCAGCTCAGAGGGGCTCAGGTGTGCTGGTGACAGGCAAGAAAGACGAGTCTGTAAAGCAGCCTTGTAAACTGCAAGCTGAGGTCTGTGCTTGTCTGGCTGCACGTTTATTCAGGGCCGGGGTGCTGGGCGGGGAGGGGGCTCTGCTGATGGTGCTGAGACCCTGGCCCTCTGCTCCTGCGCCGTCCCCGAGGTGTCAGCCCCGAGAGAGGAGGTGACGGCTTAGTACCTGATCCTTTCTGCCTGCCCCACGTAGGCTCCTTTTCCCCATTTCTGTGGCACATCTGAAAGAGAGTGGTTGAAAGTGAGAGTCCTTGGAGACACCCCCCCCCCGGGGGGGCCACCTGCAACCCCGGCCCAGCACTCCAGTGGCAAAGACTCTCCAGCCACGGGGCCTGCGGTCCCACCGGCCTCCTGCTGCCTGTGCAGCTGGGCCTTTGCCCCCTCTCTGGGCCAGTGTTCCCCAGAGATGGGCCCGGGCCTTGGAGATCCAGGACTGCGAGACTGCTGGGTAACCCAGGTGGGGAGGAGACACAGACATGCGTGAGGAGTGCCAGACCCGGCCACCCCAGCGGGCCAGGCCCAGGAAGGTCCCCAGCGCTCCACGCCTTCGGTTCCGGTGAGATGAGTCTTGGTGGGCGTCCACTAGGCAGGTCTGTTCCCAGGGGTGTGGTCCAGGCTCCACCTTGGCCCATCTGTCCCCCAAAGGAGCAGGAACCTGGCGGTTCATCTAAGAGCCCCCAGGTGTCACGTGCCCTGTGGTCAGCCGTAAAATCGGCACCCATCACCATGGTCTCCAGACAAGGTGCCCTCAGTGCAGTGAGGCCGCTTGCCTACCTCTGAGTCACAAAGACTAGAAGCTTCTGTGGTTTTTCACACCTGGCAGGAAAAAACGGAAATCTCCCAGGTGTTTTCATTGTTTCAAAAAAGGAGAGATCCCTGGCCCCAGGGATGTCTGGAAACCGGGCTGTCTGCACATTCCCGGCTGTTTGCCGGGAATGTCACCCTCCCTGGCCCTGGGACAACGGAGGCGGGGGTGAGGCCTGGTTCTCCTCCCAGAGGACAGCAGAAGGGCCCCACCTGCCGCCATGGGAGCCCGTCTCCCCAGTTAGCCCTGGGGTGACGCACCCCAGGGTCCACCTGCTGCAGTGCGGAGAGGTCTCCAGGACCCACAGCTCAGCTGCTGCGAGGACAGTAAAGGTGATGGGCGGGGCACAGCTTGTTACACAGCAAGAGGTGACTGATACACCGCTGGTGGGAGGTCTCCCCAGACCTGCAGAAAATGTCCCTCCAGAGTTTTGCTCACAGGGATTGGGTCGGCCCTGCACACAGATATGTTTGTCGTAGGTTGAATTGTGTCCCCTGCCAAAGATGTGTTAATGTCCTAACGCCATGTGCCTGTGACAGTGGCCTCACCTGGACGTGGGGTCTCTGCAGCTTGAATCAACTGAGATGAGGTCATGAGGATGGGCCATCATCCTCAGGTGTCCTTAGAGAAAAGCGAAATTTGGACACGGAGGTGCACGCACACACCACACACATACATCCACACACACACACACCACACAGAGGAGGCCACCTGACAATGGAGGTGGAGACCGAGTGGTGCGGCCGCACGCCAAGAATGCCTGGGGCACCTGGAGCTGGAGGGGGAAGCAAAGACCGCGCCCCTTTATTTCAGACCTCTGGCCTCCAGAACTGGGAGAGGATAGACGTCTGCCGTTTTAAGCCAGCATGCATGATATTTTTGTGTGATTATGACGTATAAGCCCTTCTGTGGACTATGGTTCTGTCCAGTTATAAATGCGTCCTTTGAAGGCGTTGGCGTTTGAATACCTAGAGCTCAGGCTTGGGCCGGGGCGGTTAGCTCCTGGGGGCGGTCTGTCTCCACCCTCTGTCACACGGGAAGCCTCCCTCAGAGTCATGGGGGGGATTCCCAGGCCCTGGGGGCCCCCTGGGACGGCTCCATGGGTACACTGTCCACTAGACAAGCCCACTCTACATTTTTCTGTTCGCGGGACTTGAGTGTCTAGTAGAATCGCGGAAACGCACACATTTTTAGAAAGGGAGGCACCATACGTGGTTACGATGGGGGCAAAGGAAGTGTGTGGATTCCTTCCTCACTTTGCTTTAATGAAAGTCCTTACATTTATTGCTCCCACTTTTCTGATTAATCAGCTTTTTCCTTCGCGGTCCCATATCACTGCTTTCTCATTAATGGTCGTACGACACCTTACACATATAGGGTCACAGCGAACAGTGTGTGTAGATGACACTGGTAAAGTGATTGGGGCCTCAGGTTAAACTGTAACTCACGACACACACGGCCCCGCACACACTGATCTCAGTGCCTCCTAGTTCTGCTTCAGAAGGAGCCGTGAGGCTGCCACCCCGACGCTGAGAGCCCCTCGCCTTCATTTTGTCCTGATGTCACGGGATCGGAGTCACAGCGGCTGTGGCTGGTCATCCCTGCGGGTGTTTTAAATCAATACCGTTCGGAGGAGAGAGAAAAAGACGCCTTTACCTTCCGAAAGGCCTGGATGGACCCCCAGTGCGGCCACAGAACGTGGAGGGGTCAACGAAAGGGCCAGACACACGTGGGCCTGGGAGATTTGTCTGGAATTTCTGATTTTTAAAAAATAACCCACAGTTTGGGTTTGAATTCTAATTTTTAAAATGCACTCAGGTGTTTATTCCCTAATGTTGTATTTGTGCAAAGTGCAGAGGCCGTTGAGAATGTCAGAAACTGTGATGAAGTCAGATCAAAAAGCGACGGTTCACGCCAATGTCCCTGGTTATGTTCACCTTCAAGCTCCACCCCGAACGTCTGTGCTGCGGTCAGAGGCTCGGCGTCACCCAAATCCACGTGCTGGCGCCAGACCCTGTGTGACGGTGTTAGGAGGTGGTCTGGGTGTGAAGGGGGAGCCTCGGGGTGGGGTTAGCGCCCGCTCCTTCCCCACGCGGGTGCCCAGGGAGCCATCTGGGGCCCCTCCCCCAACCCTCCCCCGACCCCTCCCCCGACCCCGCCAGCACCTGGCCTCAGCCTCCACAACCCTGACCATCAGAATGTGAGAAATACATTTCCATCGTTTACATGCGCCCAGGCGGCAGTAGTTTGTTACAGCAGCCTGAACAGGCGAAGACAATTCAAGTAGAGCTGTTCTTAGGTCTTTATAATATTATAATATCATAATATCATCTGTATGCCTACATTATAATATCATAATATCATCTGTATGCCTGTATTATAATATCATATTATCACCTGTATGCCTATATTATAATATCATAATATCATCTGTATGCCTGTATTATAATATCATATCATCTGTATGCCTATATTAGAATATCATAATATCATAATATCATCTGTGTGCCGAAATCGTAATATCATCTACATTCCTATTTATAAACTAAAGAAGAGGGAGTAGCTTTGTATGTTACAGTCATTTACAAAATGTTTAATTAGCAGCATTGGGTGGGAAAATGACCAACCAGGGAATTGCTAAAATGCCAGGCTTCTTACACCATGTGTTTCCAAAAGTTGACATGAAAGACTCCAAATTTGACATTTAAAATGATTAATATTCTTATTACAGAAAATATATAGGGTTTATTAGAGAAGTGGACTGCGGTTTGGCTCCTTTAAAGTTTTTTAAATGAGTAAAGGTTATTTTTGGAGGAGCTTTAGGTCTGCAGATAAAGCTGGTAGAAAGAGCAGAGTTCCCACGGGTCCCAGCCTTGCACGCCCGCAGGCTCCCCTTCTGCTCAGTGACGTGCATGTGCTGCGTTGGTTACGACCGACGGAGAGTGATATCGACACATTATTGTAAACTAAAATCCATAGTGTACTTTGGGGCTCACTCTTTGTGACAGACATTCTTTGGGTTTTGAAGAATGTATAATGACCTGTTCACTAGTTTGGGTCCTTTTTATGAGGTTAAAAATTAAATCAGGCCTAACAGATTTAAACGTCACAGTAATAAATCTTGCCATGTTTTTCCTTCTGAAAACATTAGCCTTGGAAGGAAATGTTTTCACAAGCAGCCACTGTTCTGCATCTTGGGCACACGTCCAGAAGCGTGTTATCGTATCTCTCGTGGTGTGCGCCAATTTACAGACGAGTAGCTCAGAAGCTGCTGTCTCTTCTGAGTGTAAGCTTATACTCAAAGCGGGACCTTCCATTCAAAACACAGTTTTGTTTCATAAGAGCGTTTTAGTTTTACTGGTTGGAATTCACATGGAAACAGATGAAACTTAGTCTCTTCCTGTGTAAGCATTTGTCCACCCATTTCTTCATTTTCTCACTCGTTTCCTTGTGCGAGTGTCCAGGAGTCCAGGAGTCCATCATCTTTCAAACTGAGGTTTCAACACCGTTTCTTCCTCTTAGAAAGCGCAACCTCTGTCGAAACAAAGGAAAGCTGAGCTCTGGTCCAGGCTGGAGCCAGTCGGCGGCCTCCGCTCACCTCCCGTGGGAAGTTTCAGGACAGGGGACGGGAGAGGAGGAGGGAGGACGGGAAGGAAGGACTTGGCGAGTGGGGGATTTCCCCGCACTGGAGCGAATTGCCCAGGTATCCCTGGACATTCAGCTCTTAAAACCTGACACTTTATACCAGTGTGAACATCACAGCTGTAAACCATGTGTGCGAACTTGTCTAAATGAAAATTCCTGCGTTGCCATCGATGTGATTTTCCCCTGAAAAGCACAAGCTTTGTGATACAATGTGCTCCTTATTCCAGCAGAAATTTTCTTAAACAGAGTGTCTTTCACCCCCCAACGTACCTGAGGTTGGTGCAGAAAAAATAGTTGAGGCAGAGAGAACTTTTATCTCAGCTGTTGAAGGCACCTGGGGGTCGTGAAGCAGCCCGTCTGCTGAGGACCACGGGGAACGAGGCTGGAAGGCCCTCTGGTTCCTCCACATGGACGAACCCCATCGGCACTGCCCCGGCCATCAGATGCTGAGGCTGCTCAGGCCCCGCACCTGCCGGCAGCACAGGTGAGGGGCCAGGCTTGGCCACACTCATCCCACCTCTGCCTCAGTCTCCTGCGACCTGGCAGGTTTAATCTTCTTTGGGGAGGGAGGGGGTGTATCCAGAGGCACCTTTGCAGGAGGCGCCCTTGGGAGCTCGTACTGGAAGCCCCTCAACCTCCTGACGTTGTTCATGCCTGACTGATTCTCAGTCCATACCTAAGATTAGAAGTGCGCACGCGTGTGCGTGCGCGCGCACACGCGCGCACACACACACGAGTGTGCGCCGTGCCGCCCACTTTGCTCTGGCTGCCTTGTTCACATCAGTGCATATGCAAACTCAGGCTCTTTTTTTTTTTTTTTTTGTGGTACGCGGGCCTCTCACTGTTGTGGCCTCTCCCGTTGCGGAGCACAGGCTCCGTACGCGCAGGCTCAGCGGCCATGGCTCACGGGCCTATCCGCTCTGTGGCATGTGGGATCCTCCCGGACCGGGGCACGAACCCGTGTCCCCTGCATCGGCAGGCGGACTCTCAACCACTGCGCCACCAGGGAAGCCCTCAGACTCTTCCTAAGCACAGCTTGTTTCCATCACTAGCAGATGCGTGTTTTTCCCAAACCTTTACTTCTACAGGTGCTTGCAGGCGTCACGACCACAAGCACAGCAGTCTGACTGTGTACATAGAAAACCCGAGAGAATCTATAGATAAATGCTTTGATTAAAAGTGAATTTAGCAAAGGGATGAGGTTTCTTCGAGGAGAGGGTAATAAAACGATTCTAAAACGATTGCAATGTTGATTGCATAATTCTGTGAATATGCTAAGAATTCACACTTGAAATGGTTATGTGGCGTGTGAATTATATCTCAATAAAGCTGTATATTTCAAGTGAATTTAGGAAGGACACTGGATACAATATACAAAAGTCAGTTGTATTTATGTAGACCTCCAACAGACAATTAGAAAATGAGAATTCCTGAACAAAACCATTTCAGTAGCATTCAAAACCATCAAATATCTAGTAATAAGCCTAACAAAATATTCTGAAAACTAAAACAGTTATTAAGGTATTAAGGAAGACCTAAATAAATGAAGGTTTAGGACATATTCATAGATTAAAAGACAAATTAAAAGACAAATAAAAATGGACTTATCGATTTCATTATAATCCCAATTAAAACCCCAGCAGGGGTGTGTGTGTGCATGTGTGGGCGGGGCTATTGAAAAGCTGATTCTGAAGTTTACGTAGAAATGCAAAGAGACCGGAATAGCCAAGATAATCTTGCAGAAAAACCAAACTTAGGGGCTCCGCCATCAGAGACTCAATACAGAGCTCCAGAAGTTAAGATGGAAAATAGGCGAAAAACAGATCAACGAGATGAAATGAAGTGTCCACGTAAAGACACACACGTATGTCGGACACTGATTTATAATAAACTGGGATTACAGCGCAAGAGACAAAGAAGACCTCTTCAATAAATAGTTCCAGGTTAATTAAATACCCACATGGAAAATGAAATCAATTCCCAGGTGGGTTGTGGGTGTGAACACGAGAGCTAAAACAATGCTGCTTCCAGGCGTCTGCAGTGGTGGGGACATCTCCAGGGCTGGACCCTGAGGTCCGTCAGTAAACAGGACAAAGTGTCCATCCTTCACAGGTGGGAAGGACACGGAACCAGCCCCAACCAAGCCGATGATGGAACAGAGAGTGTGGAAGCTTATGGTGGGGATGGATATAGGTGGGAGCAAGGACTTTAATTACAGCGTCAGTAGCAGAGCAAAGAGTGGCAACAACCCCAATGTTAATCGATGAACATTGCTGTAGCCCGATAACGGAATAAAAACCGGTCTACGGCTCCTGGACTGTGGAAGGAACCCACATCTGGACAGTGTGGGGTGCATCGGGTGGCGCTGAGAGGGCCCGGTGCCCTCCGAGGAGGTGAAGGAGGCAGGGGGCTTCCTGCTCAGCGGGCGCACCCCTGGGTCGGCACGGCCATCCTCTGAACCCGCTCCGGGCTCAGCACTCCACGGCAGAGCTGTTCTAATTCGGTCACAAGGATGGGAGCGGGAGCTGCAGTGAGGCGCAAGAGCCCTCCGTGACGATGCTGGTGGCCTGGCGGCCTCTGCTCCTGAGCACTTGACCATCTGCCCCATCTACCCACACCCAGGTTCCGCCAATGGCAGAAGCTCTGGGAGGTTTTTCTGGTGTCTACGAAGTGGCCTGTGGAACGTCCAGCTCATCGGTGGCCAGCTGGAAGGAGTTTGGATTTAAGGGCAGATGAGGAAAGTTGGGCTCATAGCAGAGCAAACTCAGGCTCCTTGTGGCCAGCCATTGGCTCAGCTGGTCCAACCTCTGGCCGTGCCCATGCCCTGCACCACGCTGGTGGCCGGGAGAGGCGGGGTGATGGGGACCAGAGCTCCCCTTCTGGACTCCACCTGCGTGTCTGGGGTTATCATACAGGCTCTGTATCTCGCTTGACTCTGGGCTTCCGTGACCCCTCACAGGCCCAGCACAGCAGTCACCATGCACTTGTTAAATAGAATAACAGGGACCCGAGTCCCAGCAGAGACACCGAACGTCCACGATGACAGTTAGAGGCTGAGGTGACCGTCCAGCCACCCCAGAGCAGGGACCTCTCAGATGTCCTACATGGGTTCACGAGGCCATGGTCCCTGCTGGCCAAACTGGCCTTCTGGCCAGAAAGCCAGGTTAGACTGAGTAAGCCTTTGTTGCCAGTTTTGCCTTGTGACTCATATAAATATATAATTCAGTTATAAAAGTAAACAAAAATGAAAAACAAAGCAATCCCTAAAAATCCAAAACAAATTTTATATCACATTGGTGGCTAATCACACAGAGAATAGTTTCACCTGAATTTTAAATACAGGGAAGTGGAGTATACACCCCTAATGGCACAAGTCATAAGGACAAAAGGAATCATGCGGAAATATTAAACTGCGTTCATAATCCAATCTTTGGCAATAATACTGCTTTTATTAACTTTAAGCTACAAAAATACAGTTTCAAATAAAGCATGTAAGGATGAAAACAAAAAATATTACGTTAATGCCATTAGGAATCAAGATTTCAGGATTAGAGAAAAATAGATACAAATATAAAATCAAAGAAGTTGAGAAAACTCTTGCATTCGAATCGGAGGTGTCAGTATAAACTCTTGGACTCACACTGTATTTTTCTCTTATAAGAATAAGTCTTGGGACTTCCCTGGTGGCCCAGTGGTAGAGAATCTGCCTTACAATTCAGGGAACCCACGTTCGATCCCTGATCTGGGAACTGGGATCCCACATGCCGAGGAACAGCTGAACCCACGCGCCACAACTACTGAGCTCGCGCGCCTCAGCTAGAGAGCCTGCGTGCTGCAAACTACAGAGCCACACGCCCTGGAGCCTGCGCGCCACAACGGGAGAGAAACCGGCACGCCACAGGAGCCTGCCTGCCGCAACGACGGATCTGCATACCTCAACAATGATCCCACGTGCTGCAACTAAGACCTGACGCAACCAAAAATAAATAAAATAAATAAAGAATAAATAAATCTTTAAAAAGAAAGAAAAGAATAGGTCTTTTCCTTTCTGCCCCCGGATGGTGGTAAGCGAGGACAGTTCGGGGCTGAGGCCCCCAGCACCCAGATTGTGCTCTCCACGCACCTCTCCCTGCTGTAAGGACCAGGGCTTTCTGGAGACGTGACCAAGTGCGGGGCTGGGCGGGACAGGAAGCGCCCTGAACGCTCTTCACGTGCAAGCAGGGCGTTCTCAGCACCCGGGGTCCCGCTAGGTGGATACGGCGCCAGCCTGCAAGGCCCCCACCCTGGCCCAAACTGGGGCATCTGGCATCAAATAGACCAATGGCAGCGATGGGCTACAAAATATCAAATGTTTTTAAAACTTTAAAGTCTCCCGTGGCCCTCGCAAGCTGCCAGGGCGCGGAGATTCTGCAGACGGCAAACAAAGGAAAGACAAGGAAAGAACAAACCAGCAGTGTGCCCTGGTCTCCTGCAGGAGCGGCGTGGCTCCAGGACAAAGCTGCTTAGAGGATTTCTAGCTGATCATTTCAGAAGGAATGGCGGGAAGAGAAACTCACCCTTTGCTCGCACCGTGGAGTATGGGGGAGGCCAGCGCGCCATGAGCGGCGCCGAAAGCTCCGGGTTGGGGGGCTGCCGTGTGGATCAGGCTGACCCCACCCACATCGGGGCCCCCGAGAGATGCAGCAGGAGGGGGTCCCCACTGCCTGTTGACCCCAATCTGATCGGGACTCTAGACCCAGCCCCAGTTTTCGGGAAGTGCGGGGACAGAGGAAGTTTTGAAACCACACGAGGTGGCCACAGTGACCGAATCCAGAACGGGGCTCCCATGGGGCACAGGCCCAGTCGTTCACGGAACAGTCGCTCCCGGGACACATGGTAGTCACGGCTGCAAGTGACGTGGCGTCCCCAATTTGACTGAAAATGTGCCACAGGGGGACACACGCGGGGTTCATTTTCCTAATAAAAGCATTAAGAATTAGGAAAGAGTGGATAAAAGAAGGACATTAAGCAAAAGAAGTGGAAGGAAATAGGACTTACCGATCAAACTCGGTGGCGGTCTGCCGTCAGTCCAGGTTATAAATCTCGTTTCCCCACCACGCGTGGGTCAAGAGCCGTAGCGGGTGTGGTAGGCCCAGACCCCGGGGCCCTGGGTGGCTGCAAACTCCCTTCTGGATGGGTCGCCTGTCGAGGGCCGGGGTGTCCAGGGGCCCCTGCAGGAAGGAGCGCCAGCATCTTCAGACCCGAGACACCACCGCGTCAGCCTCCTGGGAGGCTTGGAGTGGGAGTAACGCAGAGCGGCGGTGACGGCCCCGCGTGCAGGGCCAGAGGGTCGCGCTCACTTCCCCTCCTCTGTGTGACCTTGGGCAAGATCGCGACCTTGCTGGGCCTCAAAGTCCTCGTCTGTAAAATGGGACCCTCCTACAGCAGGGGCTTTGAGGAGTGAATGGGGCTTTTGCCCTGCACACAGCACCTGGTCTGCGGTCGCTTGAGCCCAATTCCATGGACTCTGCCGTGCGAACCTGGGGTCCAGCAGCCAGGGCCACGTGCCTCAGACAGACAGACTGCCTGGGTCACCAGCAAGCCCTGGAGTCAGCCCTGCCCGCCCCACACCCAGGTTTCCACGCCACGTACTGCGAACACGGAGGAGATGGGTACCTCGAACGGCCCTGGGATAATCCCCATGTCTGCTCTGACTGGGGCTGGGAGGGGTCTGAGGTCCCGCATTCCCGAGTGTCAGGGGCCACCGATCAGCGAGACTGACCCGGTCTTGGCACCAGCAGCAGGGCCGACTCACAACCCTCGGAGGTTCTCAGACCAGAAGGCCCCTCCCACCCTCTGGGAGCCGGGCAGGCTGTGGTTCCCTCATGCATCCCCCATCCCATCGCACACCCCGCTCCGCAGAGGAAGTGCCTTTCTGCACCTCCTGGGGGCTTACGGGGCAGCGTTCTGTGCGGCTGTTAGCAGTGAGATCCGCGGCATATGTGTGCATGTGTGTGTGGTGTGTACTTGTGTGCATGTGCTGGTGTGTGTGTGTGCACATCACTGTGGAACCCTCCAAGTTGCCAGGACTCAGCATCTCCTCTAAAAAGCCCGGGGCACGTGCAGCCCTAGAGAAGGGAGGACAGGGGGGCTTTCCTGTCTCTCTGGGCCAGTGAGGGATACACGACCTGCTTGAGGAAAACTCTAGAGGTTCTGTCTATGCTCATTTCCACATCACTGAAGTGAGTGGCCCTGAATTTTAAATGTACATGAGGGCTTCCCTGGTGGCGCAGTGGTTGAGAGTCCACCTGCC